>NC_090935.1:220707438-221017832 GCF_040938575.1 Ambystoma mexicanum
GCAAAATGAGAAAATATTGATAGTAATAATTATGTAGCAAACAACGAGAGAGCACCACGACGTGCAAGAAGCTATTGCTGTATAAAATTGATGTATTGGTATATAATATATACATGTATCATGTTCATTGCTATTCTTCTATCTCTCACAATATGCACTAGTTATTTTGTAGGTCAAAAGAGAGCAGGAGTAGGTCCCACATATATTCCTATGCAGGAGGACAGATATGGCAAATGTAAGGCAGCCAAGGCCTAATGTGATTGTTCCTACTGTAATAGCTCATAAGGAGACATCTAGCTCTGTGGCAGTTATCCCTAGAAATCCTTATCCAGGAAGGACTATTATAGATATTCTCACTAAACATCAGATACAAATTCTGAGAGAGAAACAAAACAAGAGACCTAAGAGAAGTGCAAGGGAGGATGATCATGAATTAAATGACTACCTAGATAGTACAGCATGTGGTATCAGCACATGAAAGAGGCAGGCAAACGAACTTCTGAAGAGGAATGCTATGTATGTGCACTCCAACCTTATACTATGGGGAAGTCCAAGATATTCATAGCCATTGAAATATATGTTCAGACAGCACATTGCCTATCTCACATAGCACTCTGCTGAGTAAGAGGTCAGTTCATGGGCCAAATAGCATCTTTTGTATGGGCAACAGAATGGACAGTTCCAGACGAAGATGATTATTTTCAAGATTTGAAGACAAGGGCAAGGACATTCACCAGGAATCATGTGATAAAATATTACCAGCCTGGAGTGAAAGGAGCTGGAATCAGATGGGAAGTAAACGAAAGACTTGAAGGTCCAGCAAAAACTGCAGAAGAAATTCAAAGATGGAAGGACGGAGGCCAGATGCAGATTTGGGGATCAGTGCTTTCTCCAGACGGATGGGAGGAAGGAGTGGTTATCTGCAGAGCATGGGTAGTAAGTGGTTACTGCAAGCCAACTATTGAAATTGTGGAAAATGGATGCAAACTTTATGGCCAAGACTTGGAAAATTACTGACATGGGTCGAAGACAAAGGAGGTCCTTTGCAGACAGTACCTCTTGACAACGCAAAGCTGTGCTTCAGAAACAATGGCACTAGAAAACTTGGAGAAAACCAGAATTGTGGTTGAATCTTTGATGTACCAGGAATAAGTATTGGGACAGCAGTGATAATGGATCACTACTGGGCTTGTGGATCTAGAGCTTACATGAAGCTGCCCAGATATTGGGGAGGACTATGTTCTATAGTGAACGTCCATGTTCCAGCGTTGGTGATTCCTAAAAGTAACCTGAACATTGGTGAATTTCCAAAAGCAGACACTCACCTGAAGAAGAAGAGATCTGCTGAGCTACTGAATCAAATGAAGGGAGAGAACTATTTCTCAGCCAAGCCAATAGAAGCTTTTGATTCTATTCCATTTGAACACAGATTGTTCAGTCAGACTTCCTCAATATTCACGATAATGTTCATGCCCAGGATCTAGACTGGAGCAAATACCAAATGGTTACAGATAACCAGATGGGAGCTTCTACAGACGATTAACACTACTATAAAAGGAATCAATGTGATCAAGGAAGAGCTGAGAGCCATACGATTGATGACTCTCCAGAACAGATACGCCCTTGACATGATCACAGCTATGGATGGAGGTGTTTGTGCCAAAATTGGAGAATCATGTTGCACATTCATACCTTCTCATGATGACGAGAATTGCACCTTGACAGAGGCCATAACATTGCTGATGAAACTACACGTCCAGATGATAGACGAAGTGGAAGACATTGCTGTTGACAGATGGTTTGGATCAAACTTTTCATGGGTCCCACAATGGATAGCGGACATTTCCAAGTTCCTTGGAGCACTGATAGTGATGGTGTTGCTTGGATTTTGTGCGATCAGGATAATAATTGCAACATGCAAGAAAGACTGCAAATAAAAATATAGGAATGAAAAATAGGATTGATGTCAAATCAGGATGGAAATCTAAAGAGCTGACATGAAGAATTCAGGCTACGTGAAGGCCAGCATCTGCCTACGTGAAGGCCAGGATCCATGGCACCTGAGGGAACGAAGTTCGTGTAGCCGAAGAACCACAAGTAGTATGTGGGGAAATGGATCTACTGCAGTCCTAATGGACAATGCATGCTTATGACCTGGAGTGGAGTAAAGATGAGCATGTGAAATCAGCAGGATGCCTAAAAGGAGTCATAAAGATATAGGTCCCAAAGAAGCATTTCTTCAGACCAGGATGTCTAGATTTGAAGGTTGATGAGATAGTGGTCGATGAATCGCCCAGAGGGGGTAGTGTATAGGTGGAGTCAAGTACTCCCACTCAAAGCTCCACCACCATGCTGCCTATATGTTGGGAGTGCGAGACACGTGCAGTTCCAGTGAAAATACCTATACCGGAGCCACCAGGGGGCGCCGAGATGTGCTGATGCTCTTCAGTCAGTCTCCACATCAGGACGACTTTTCGTGAGATCTGTGCCCCCCCTGCATGTCTGTAACAAATCCATGACCACCTCTGTGGCCTGCTGACACCCCCGCGCACGGGTTGTGCGCTTTCCCAACGTCCAGAGGTGCTGCCATCCCAGTGAACGGTCCCTCCTTGGTGGCGAGCGGGACCTGGGAGGAAGCTGTCCCAGCCGAGCTGCTCTCTGGCGGGCTCCCCAGTGACGGGTAGGGAGGGGCAGCAGTTGCATCTTCGATCCTAGTGGAGGAGGCCACCCCCCGGTTGAAGTGGTGCCGGCGTCGTGGGTCGGGGGTGAGGAACACCGGAAGGGCCTGGGCTGGCCCACGACCCTCAGGAGTTTCAGCGTCCTCCCCGCACAGTGATTGCTCCCTTACGGCCTTGGTGGGTGCTGTCCTTCTCCTCAGCCCAGACGTGGCCCCGCTCTCCATGGTCTCGTTCGTTGGTGATCCACAGTGATTGGCGCCCCCCCGCTGGCTGCCTGCAGCTTCCCCAGAGTGCCGTGGAGTGGGGAAAGTGCTTCGGTTTTGTGCGCCAGGTCCTCTCCGGTCTGCTGGAAGGAGTGTCTCCTGTCCCCCCAGGTGTGGAAGTGTGACTTAGTAGTTAGTGCTCTGGGGGGCTGAGGGTACGCCATTGGACTGGCCCACAGCCTGAGAAGTGTCACCTTTGCGCATAACTGGAGCAGCCCCTGTGGGGCTAAGTCTATGAGGGGTGTGGGCACCCAGTGGTATTCGCCTGCCTGAGAGCCCCGTCTCCTTTTCTCTGCCCCCTCCTGTGGTTTGGAGTGGTGTCTGTCCCAATCTGGCGCAAGGAGAGTTTTGCACTCCCGTATTCCCTCTTCTGAGGTAATCCTGCGAGGGTCCTCTCCAGGCCGCGACGGTTTTCTCTGTGGGATTCATCTGGCCATCTGGCTCTGCTGGTGGAGGTATCTGACTGGGCGCTGGAGAGTAAATATCAGGGGTTTTGACCTTGAGCTCGAGTCATTGTAAGAATTTAGCAAAGTGTGAGCAAAAAAGGGCTCCCGGAAGCCTGTCCGAGCTGCCACTCTCCCTAGGCCTGTCCATCCTTCAGCTGCTCTGAGTTGCCACCCTTTAGGCCCGTCTTCCCCTTCTCTGATGGACTGGTCCCAATCCTTAAGGAAGTTCCAACGCTCCCCTGATCAAATGACAGAGAGAACCGAGTCGCGGCCGGCGCTCCAGTCAGACTCTATGGAGGCGCATTCAATGAGTCAGAGCATGATTGCGCTTCTGAAGGAGATACGTGGCTTCAGGGCAGATATCAGCAAAAGACTTGACTCCCTTGACAAGAAGGTAGATGCCATTGATGATCGGGTCCAAGCCTTAGAGGCCAACCAAACTTCAACTGACCTCTTCGAAACACAGTTCGACACGCGCCTAGCAGAGCTGGAGAGACAAGAGGAGAAGGTCTCCCTGCAGCTGGATGACCTGGAAAATAGGGTGCGGCGCCTTACTCTGCGATTTCTGGGCATCCCAGAACAGGATGGAGAGACGTGGGTGGACATCATGAGAGCTGTTAAGGCAATCATTAACAAACTCTTTGATGGAGGCAATACTAGTGAGCCAATAATCGATAGAGCTCACAGAGCGGGAGGTTGTGCAGGTGTTCCAAGATCAGTTCTTGTGAAATTCCACTACTTCACCGAGAAGGCCACAATCCTGGATCTAGCACAGAAAAAAGGCCACATCGACTGGGAGTCATTTAAAATAATGATCTACCAGGATCTTTCGGCACTTACTCTGGTGCCCCGGAGACTCTGTAGCCCCTTGACGAAATGGTTGCAGTCTAAAGGAGTGTGGTACAGATGGGGCCACCCATTTTCTCTCGCATTTGAACTTGATAGTTATAAATACTCCCTCGTACCGAGAGCGTCCGGTGAGCTTCTGGGAGACTCTGCCTTAGGTGCTGGTGAAGAGAATGGCTCTGAAGAGAGCTCTGGCCGCCGGGAACCTTCCCGATTTGTGGAGAGGCGGCGTGTACGGAGTCACAGAAAATTTAGAAGAGTGACTCCGCCTTCTCCGGGGCAGCCAGCCTCTTAACTGGATAGGGTTTGTTGCCCTTTATATGGTGATTTAAAGTCCTCCCGGGATATATTAAAACCTTAGTGGGGGTCCTGGGGCCCTAGGGTGTTTGTGGGGTGTTCTTGTTCCCCATGGAGGGAGCTCTAAACAAACAATGAAAATATGAGGGCCAATGGGGGTTGTGGTGGTTCGGTGTTTGTGTTTTGGGAGCAGGGGGGCTCAGAATCGTGTGGTGGTTTTCATGCTATAGGCGGTCCTGGTGAAGGCTGCTAACTGTGGCCTGGTGTTGCAGCAGTTCGATGTCGCTGTTACGCCAGGCGCTCGGTAAAGTGTGGGGTGGGGGGATCTGGGGATGTGTTTTCAGGGGGTTAAGGGGAGTTTTTTGTTTCTCTAGTTGCATGTCCTGGGGGGATTTATTGGTGAGTCTTTTGACAATGTTTCTTTTAGTGAGTTTGAACATTCAGGGACCAATGTCTAGACCTTGTTTTCTAAATGGGTGAATGTGTTTGTCCGCTGGCCCTGGGCTCGTTGAACACGCGAGGCCTTAACTCTCCTTATAAAAGATCATTGGTGGCGAAGGAATTTACTAGGCCGAGTCTTGACATTTTATTCCTCCAGGAGACCCACTGGGTGAGGGGAGTAGAGCCCGCATTGAGGGCAAGGTCAATTCAAAATGTTTTCCTTGCTTCCTCCCAGGTCAAGAAGAGAGGGGTGGCGATAGTGATCTCCCAGAAGGCCCACTTTTCTCCTCAAACTCAGGTTAGTGACCCAGAGGGCCGTTTTGTAATGGTTAAGGAGGATTGTAGAGGAACCAAGCTTACCTGGATCTCCATTTATGCTCCGAATGAAGCTCAAGACCGATTCTGGTCGGAGATGAAGCTCAAAATTATTTCTTTTGAGGAAGGAGCGTTAGTGGTGGGTGGAGACTTTAATATGGCCCTTGACCACTTGAAAGACAGGTTGCCCAATCGGCCAGTTGCGGACTCCCAACTGCAAAGGCGCCTTGCGGCCTCTTTCCAGAGCACCAACGATGATTTGGGACTCAGGGATTCCCACTCGGCTCGGCAGGACCCCGACCCATTATTTACTTTTTTCCCGAAACCCCATTCATCATTCTCTAGAATTGATTATATTCTTGTCGATAAGGGGCTTTATGGCAGGATCTCTGAAGTTCGGGTGGAGGTGACTCCGTGGACTGATCATGACATGGTTAGGGTTCAATTGGGGTTTCCTCTGGTAGTCCCAGGGCCGAGGCGGTGGACCTGCAATGACCTCCTGTTGAAAGACAAGGAGCTGGCTTGGTCTGTCCTCACCTCTATTGGGGAGTTTTTTGAGTTCAATGATAATGGGCAAGTAGGCCTGGAGAGGGTCTGGGAAGCCTTTAAGGCAACGAGCAGGGGTGTCCTTATCGGGTTGGGGGCAGCAAAGAAGCGTGAGAGAGGTAGAGAGGAAAAGCTTCTCAGGGATAAAATCGAGGCTATTCAGCTGGGGGGCAAATTGAAATCCGAGGTCTTTCCGGGGAAGTGGGCCGAACTCCAGCAACTTAAGGCGAAGCTAGCTGCTCTCCTGGTGGGCCAAGCTGAAAGGAAGTTGGCCTTCCTTAAGCACAAGTACATGGAAAAGGGTGAAAAAGCAGACAAAATCCTAGCATGGAGGCTACGCGAGCTCAGGGAGGGTAGGCGAGTAGATGCGCTTTCCTTCCCTGATGGGGTGATCTGTCGGGAGGATTTGGGGATAGCAGAGGAATTCCGGAGGTATTACGAGGATCTATACAGATCTCTGTATGACGGAGATGGAACGGACATAGACAATTTTTTTAGAGGCGTTGCCAATTCCTTCCCTTCCCCCGATAAAGCAGCCCCCCTGGAGAATCCCATCTTGCCCCAGGAGGTGATGGATACTATAGGTGCTATGAAAGCGGGTACTGCCCCGGGGGATGATGGGTTCACATTCTTTTTTTATAAAACATTTTGTTGTGTCCAGGCCACTTTTTTGGCCAGATTGTTCAATGGCGTTCTGGAAACAGACCACCTCCCTCCATCTATGCTTTCAGCTCGTATTGTAGTAATCCCTAAGGAAGGGAAGGACCTGAGAAGTTGTCAATCGTACCGTCCCATCTCCTTGCTTAACACAGATGTGAAGATTTTGGCCAAGCTTTTGGCGAACAGGTTAGCGGTTCTCCTCCCGACTCTAGCGCATGGCGACCAAGTGGGGTTTATCCCGGGGAGGCAAGGAGGTGACAACATCAGGAAGTCGCTCGCTTTGATGCATGAAGTGGCTCTTACAGGGGAAGAGGCTTACCTGTTGTCATTGGACTGGGAAAAAGCCTTTGAATGGGTTGAGTGGCCCTACCTGAGCAAGGTCCTAGCGAAAATGGGTCTGGGGTCTAGATTCTGCAAATGGATAGCAGCTCTGTACAATGACCCGTCGGCGAGAGTGGCAGTTAATGGTGCGACCTCGTCTCCCTTCTTCCTCTCCCGAGGTACTCGCCAAGGCTGTCCGATCTCACCCCTGCTTTACGCGCTGGCGATGGAGCCGCTAGCTTTGGCAGTCAGAGAACACCGAGGTATAACAGGGGTCAAGTGTGGCGATATTGATTTTAAACTTTTGCTTTTTGCTGATGACCTGCTGGTTTATATATCTAACCTTCGGCAATCACTTCCTGAACTCGTAGATCTTTTCAGGGCTTTTGGTTCCTTCTCCTGGTTGAAAATTAACCTTACAAAATCCTGTCTGATGCCCATGGGCAACGCAGACTTGGGGGTGGAGGGGAAGGCCTCTTGCGAAGGTATTAGAGTTGAGCGGGAGGCTACGCTTTACTTGGGTGTTTGGATCCCGAGGGAACTGCCTAAGCTTTTTGAACTGAATTTCCCTCCTGTCCTTGCGAATATTGTTGCAGATCTTTGTTGTTGGGCTCACTTGACACTTTCTTGGTTCGGCCGAATGGTGACGATCAAGATGAATGTACTTCTGCGCCTGCTTTACCTGTTCTCCTCTCTACCGGTCCCCATCCCGGAGTCATTTTTTAAAACTCTTCGGTCGGAGGTGCTCCGCTTTATCTGGAGGGGTAAGTAGCCGAGGGTCAAATACGATATCCTAAGTCTCCCTCGATCGTTTGGGGGCTTTGGTCTGCCAGATTTCCGATGTTACCACAAGGTGGCTCAGTTAAGAGTATTCCTGGAACACTCGAGGGATGAAATGAGAACTCACTGGTCTTATATTGAAGACGTTCATGCCCACCCTAGAAAAGTGAGATCTTCTTTGGGCTGTTGGGTCACCCCTCCCGAGGGCAGTAAGAGCTCATCCCACTATGTCTGTTTTGTGGTTGTTATGGAAGAAGGATAAGGAAAATGCGTCCCTCTCTTCCTGGCCCTCCCCACTGTCCTTGGTGTGGGCACCCCCCTTCGAATTGGGTAAGAGGAATCTTCGAGGGACTCAGATGGTCTGACGGGGGGGTTGAAGCATGCTGCTCAGCTTTTCCAGCAGGGTGTTTTCATAGATTATGATAGTCTTGTGGAATCCCTGGGTGCTCCCTCAATCTCCGTTTTTGACTATTTATGAGTAAAAGGTGGTATGACGGATCCCCAATGGATTGGTGACCTAACCTGTTCCCCCACTCCCCTAGAGAGAGTGATAGAGTCCAAAAGTAGGAAGGGTTCACTTTCAAAAATGTATAATGCTTTGATCACAGCTGATGTGGAGCCTAGGCAGGCCTTTAAGAAGCAGTGGGAGGGTTGGGGTTGGTGGTGAAATAGATGAGGCTACTTGGTCGACCATTTTTAAGGCCCTTTTCTCGGGATCCCTGTATACAGCGGCAATGGAACATAATTTCAAAACGCTTCAAGCGTGGCACCTCTCACCAGAGAGGCTTGCCAAAATGTATTTGGGGTCCTCTCCGCTCTGCCCGAGGGATTATGGTCAACGAGGGTCCTGGTTTCTTCTCTGGTGGGAATGTTCAGCTGCCCAGCTATACTGGTCAGAACTCTTGAGTTGGATTAAAGAGATTACTGGGGTGGACTTGCCCTTGCGGCCCCTTGTGCTCCTCTTTGGTGTTTTGACTCCTGACTCGAAAGAGCCTGCTCTGCCGCGAGTGGTTCAGGCCATGCTGCGTGCAGGGAGACTTGCCTTGGCCCAGAAGTGGAAAAGTTCTGTGATGCCTTCCAAAGCTGACTGGCTAGCAAAACTTTGGGTGATCTTTACATATGAAAAACTCTCAGCACTCACACACGACACCATGAACCCTTTCTTGCAAGACTGGATGGTAGTTCTGCTTCATGAAGAGTGTGAATCTATGAGACTTTGAAGTATGAAAACCCTCGGTAACGGTTAGCACGTGCGGTGCTCTCTTTGAAATTTTTTTGCCCTCCCTTTGACTCTACTAATTGAGCCCGTTGTGCCAGCAATGACTGTCTAATTGGTCCCGATTTTAAGTGATGTCGTTCTCTCCATTGTTCTTCCGGATATGGTTGGGTGTGAGCGTGGGGTGGGGGAGGGTGGGGGATTTGGGTGGTTTCTAGGTGGGGGATTCTTTGATTCTGTTCTAATCAGTGCTATTGAACTGTGTTTTGTTATGGTTGTTGGAAAATCTCAAATGCCTAATAAAATTAATGTGAAAAAAAAGAAGATACCTATACCACAAAGAAACATGGAAGTAAGGTTCCCATTGAGAAAACCATATAAGCAACCACAAATATATGATGGCCATTTGAATGAAATCCCGGAGAAAGTGGGAAAAAGGAGCGAGAAAGCAGATTGCTGACATCACCCAGAGCAGAGCTGACACACCCAGAGGCAGCTGAAGTAGTAGACATTCTATAAGAAGCAAAGGAGGAGGTGTTAAAGATGAGCAACATTTCGGGCTCGAGATGAAGATGCTCATGCTACAGAAATAATGAAGAAGATACCAAGTCATTTTACAATTGTACAGATGCAGCAACGCAATAGATTGCGGCGATGCGCCAATGTATATGTATAGAACGCTATGGACTATGGATAGTCCATAACACAGTTTAGTAGAGTCCGGACTCCGTGAACAGAAAGGCTTTCCAGTGTGGCGCAGTTGGGAAATTAGCTAACAACGAAGGTAAATCCAAGAAAGGCTTGGATGGCCCAGCACCAGGAAGTCAAGGCCACCGTGAGCCTGGATGTTCAAGCAGAAGTTACAAAACGTGTGAAAGGAACAAACTCCTTTCTGAGGTGAGGTGCAAGAACATTGAAGAAGTCAGACGTTCTTCATTTAATAGAGTTTAATACAGCAAAAATGCTCTGAAACATGTCTCCAGTCACATGGTCGGATGGAAATAGACACTGGGTTGACATCGAAACCAAGAGACAAAGTATGCCTATACTCCCTTTTATTCTCGGGCACAGAGAACATATCCAAGGCCAATGTTCAAAGGGCTAATTGACTGGCAGACGGCAAGAGTGATGATAGATGGCAGGCTAATTAGGTGGGAAGCTATGGTCATGACCAGCCCACCAGCACCTGGGTGCCTGCCTGCTTGCTGCTAGCGTGTGTGGAATATTACAGAGGGGTACAAGGGTGCCCACCAATTATAGAGGGCCACGTAATAGAGAGCCCTATAGTTTGTATAACCAATGGGACGTTGTGTATTTGATGACGTTCGTAGTGACCTGTACTAGAGGAGGGCTTAGTTGCCCACCTGATGTTAGAAACCCAATCACTCTCCCTGACAAGTATGGAACGTATACCTAAAGTTCCCTGTAAACCTATCACTCTCACAAATTGTTTTTTGTAGTTTGCCACGTAGATTGACATCAATGATGACAAGTATTTATAATATAAGCCATGTCTTTTATGAAGTGCGCTGAGTGAGAAGATCAAGAGTGTTTGTTGATGTTTGTTGTACCCTCTGTTTTAGACAATTGATATTAAAACAGACTTACTTTGCCAACTTCCTGAGTCGGTCTGATTATTGATGTTTGAGTATATTCTGCATCCCCCATCTAGCTCAAAGTATTGCTACCCCGTCTTAAAGAGCCTAGTGTTGGGAACACGGGTGCAGATCTTTAACACGTGTATTGTCCCGAGTGCTTTATAAAGCCTGGAATTGCTGACAAAGAACTTATATGGCTAAGAAAACATGAGGGAAAAATATGGAGATATATACTGGAGGTATTCCCAAGTACACTGGTGGAGGTCCTATGTTGTGAACTGGGCTTCATTATTATGCATATCCGATGTAAAACACGTAGGAGTGTATTTTTTCTCACGGTTGCAGAATCTAGTCAAAATTTGGAGAATATATATTGTTGTTTTGAAGTTATGCCTGGAAGCTCCAGCTGGCGTATTACAAAAATTGTTATTCAATATTAGAAGGTTCCAGGAAGACATATGGTTTATAGTGGAATCAAAGGCTCTTAGCGACTGCTGTTTTTTTCCCCATGTTCCCACCCTCGTTGAGCGCTTTGAAACACTTGCCTGTGTATAGGCGCTTTATAAATAAACATTACAATTACAACAACCCAGTAGCATGGGTTTAGATATTCAACAAGTTAAACAAAAAGCTGAAGAATGGGACTGTCAGTATTTCAAATGTGAGGATAAGAGTAAGACACTGACACGGACGTAACCTTTCAACAAACAACTTTATTAACTAATTTTCCTTCCTTTTCCCATTAAAAGATACGTGTTGTTGGAGTATTCACAAGTTCCCACTGGAGAACCTACTTTGCGTTGGTAAGCATTGTTCTGAGATTATTCTCGCTTTTCCTTCTTCTGTTTTCTTATTTCATAGTCTCTTATTTTTATTTTTTTTTATTTTTATTGATATAGTTGGAATACAACTTTTCAATATTTCCAATTTATAAAATACAAAGATATATCAGAATTTCATACAATAGCATTAAAAATAGAACAATTCATGTATCACGCATAGGCATGATATATAGAAATTAAAAAAAATACACATCACATAAGATTTAGAAAAACATCACCATGATCACTATTTGAATAGTTAGAGAAAAAATAAAAAATAAATACAACAAAGGAAAAGCAAGAACAATTGATATGCTGAACTATACTCAATTTTCACAAGGCCAGTGGAATGACAACGTGGCCTACATATTTTTACCAAACAATTCGTCAATATTGTTGACATTGTTTCACACATTCTTTGAATCTTCTGTACTATATGTCTCTAAATCAAGTGCTATTAAGTAATTTACAATTGCAATTCTATTTTTATTAAGAGACGTGCTATACAAGGTAAGCCATAATTGTTCAGCAGTTCTAATAAGCAAACCCTGTAGTAATGTTTAAAGTGTTTTATGCGATGATTTAGCAGCATAGGACAACTTGTTACTAAATGAGGTAATGTCTCTGTTTCACTTGGATTTTTACAAAAGCGACAGATGTTTTACAGTGGTGGAATTAATTTCCATTTAGCCAGAGTTGCTCTTGTATGCCAAACATCCAATCTAAATCTGATAAAAAGATCTCGAAATCTCGCATTTGGAAATTGCAACAAGTACGATTCTGGTGTTCTGACTTTCTTAATTAAAGTACAAAAAACTTTTGAGTGCTTAGTTGCAAGACATTGAGATCTTGTTTGAATCCAATCTGAAAGCATTATTTCTTCCTTAGCTTTTTCAGGATTATTAGTCAGCAACTCCTCAGTGACATTTGATTCAAGTAGATACTTTTTAGTTTCTAATTGCCATTCTTTCATGTTTCTGTGAGTGGTTTCTTCCTTGTACTTAGACAAAATGTTGAGTAGTGTGCCTTCTTTTGAGGCTATAATGCATTTCCGATAGAGACTGCAGATCTTCCACATGTACATAGCATACAGGGACGTTAGTCCTAATTCATATCGTATCAAACACATTGGTACAGATTTGGGTAAACGCAATAGCTTTTTCCAGAACGAGCCTTCTATAATTGTCCAGAATGAAGAATCACGCCATGCTCTTGTATCAGAGCCATATAGCACCGTCAGTATGGTTTTCTGGCAATAAAAGATCAAAGCTGGCTTCATGGAAAATTTGCCATATTTGTGGTTTAGTATTCTTGCCTGTGATGTGGCTGTGTTCATTTTGGTCCTAATTTCATTATAGTACGGTGCATCAGAAATAACGTTGTTTACATTTAGGCCCAAATACTTATACTCTGATACAATCTCCAGAGGTTTCTTCTGCATGTACCACAATTGCCGAAATCTTCGCTTTGCGTTGTTAGTAGCCACAATCATAATTTTAGATTTCTCCAAATTTATAGTCAGTTTATTCTTGGTAACATAATCGTGTAATTGATCCAATAACATTTGAAGTTCTCTTGCTGTTTTTGCTAAAAGTACGAGGTCATCAGCATAGAATAGATAAGGTATCGTATAATTTAGCAATCGAGGGGAATCAGATGTTATGTTCATGAAATGGTTCATTATATCAGATATGTAAAAGTTAAACAGAGAGGAAGCCAACAGACAGCCTTGCTTCAATCCTCTATATGTGTGTATGCATTTGGAAAGTTTTCCATCCATAGAGAGTCTTATCTGGATTGAGGTGTCAGTGTGAAATTCTCGTATCCAATGCTGAAGATGAACAGGGCAATTGCTTTTCTGCAGTTTGTCAAAGAGAAGGTTTCTTGAAATTGAGTCAAATGCCGTTTCTAGATCAATGAAGGCCATGCATATTGGTTGTTTTAATTGCCACTCTTTGTGTTTGATGGCATGCAGAATATGTAAATTAACAGATGTTCCTAGGCCAGAAATAAAACCTGTTTGGTATGGATCGTTAATGTTGGATTTATTTGACCACTCAAAAAATTCGGCCAAGATTAGTCGGGCAAACAGTTTTCCAGGCACATCAAGTAGCGCTATCGGCCTATAGCTTCTGGGATCTTGTCTATTATGTTTTTTATAAATAGGGAGAATGATGGATTTGCGCCACGACTGAGGTATTCGTTGAGATATAATTATTTGATTGAAAATGACTCTTAATATGTTAGCCCAGGCTTCTGGCTGGGATTTTAGCATGACATTAGATAGACCGTCTGGCCCTGGGGCTTTAGACATACTGAGTTTTTTTATGTTCCTTAATATATCGCTAGGATCTATTTCTAAATGAGTCAAGTTATGTGGAGGCATATAGGTGGGTTGGTTGGTCCATGGGAAGTCTGCATAGAATTAACTATAATATGCAAACCACACTTCCTCAGATACTGCATTAAATTGTACAATGGATTGTTGGGGGGTATAGATGGTCTTAATTAAGCCCCAAATCATGGCTGAGCTTTTTGAAGCTATAGTTCGTAGCATTAACTGTGCATCTTTTAGTTGCATGCTAGCTTTATGTCGTTTCAGCCAGTTGGCATATCTGTTTTTGATTTTTCTTTTTTGCAAAATTCTTTGGTCTAATGACAGATATTTTAAGTCTCGAATTTGCTTTCTCATTATGGCTTTCTCTTTCTTAACTAAATCATCCCAAGTATGCTTATGATTTTTCTTTGTATTAGCAGACTTCATAATTGTGCTTGTTCTTTGCTCAAAAGTCCGTAGGGCTGCAACATAAGTTCCATCTCTGATGATGATGTCGGGACATAAAATGTCTGGAGGAAAGGAGATGATTTGAAGTAATTCATTCAGATTTGTGGGGGTCCATTTATATTTGAAACCTGCTGATGCAACTGCAATCTGGGTGTTATACTTTTCAGGTAGGATTATTAAACGAGATATTGACCATTCCCAGATCATTTCCAAGATGTCATGATCACTAATGTGTTGTTCAATCACATTAAAGGATGTTAGGGAGGAAAGAAGACTGGCATCAACAAAGATGTAATCTATCAAGGATGCTTGCTTGCCTCTCTTCCAAGTATTTTTCGGAGGAGCATCATGGTCTATAGAATCATTTACCATGTAAAGGCCTCTCTTCTTCATAAGGTGACTGCATCTTTTTATTGAGTTTTGGTACTTGTTGGCTGATTTCTTTAAGCAGTTCATATTAAGATCTCCTGCTAAAATGGTGTGATCTATATCATGGCCTGCGGCAATGATGTCCAGGCATTTTTCTACGCACTTAAAAAATTGTTCATCTCGAATGGCTATATGATTCCAGTATAAGTTCAGGCAGGCTATCTGTCTCTTGTGAATGGTAAGTCGAGTTAACTGTATGTGATTACTTGGGGCTGCCCAGAAGGTGACAGAGAGATCTTTGGAGCTTTTTACAGCTGTTATAAGTCCTGCCATGGGTCTTCGTCTGAGCACATTTGAGGCTGGATTTAACACTAGTTGATGGTTTTCCCAAACTGGCCCAATGGTTAACCAGACTTCTTGAAGAAATATAATGTCATATTCTGCCAATAAGCTCATCGATGTAGTTGTTAGATGTTTATTGCCACGAGTATTCCATGAGGCCATGCTTAGTTGGACTTCCAAATTGGGTTCGGATTGTTATTCCAGCAAGTGGTTATTTGGGAAGGATACTGTTCGCGTGCTGCTTTGATTTGTCGAAGAGCAAGAGATTGTCATTGCTGTGGATGGCCAGGATTTTGCTGAGATTACATTTTGAATCTTAGATGGACTCTGTGCCTCCTCCATGGCTTTGTCAGTAGTGTTCAACAGCATATACCCCAGCTGATAAAGCGCATGTCTAGCTTGCCATATAATATTCCTCACCAAACCTGATGTCATCCATAATTTTACTACAGATGTGTCATGTGGATGTATAAATTCTACTTGAGCTATATCAGTTGTCGTTACATCTTGTAAGCTATCTATGTTGCTCATGAGATTCAAAACTGCAGCTCGGTTGACATTACATAACCTGTAATCACTGGTGCAGCTCTGTAGTATTAAACTAAAGCACGCGGTACTTTGATGTTTGTTCCGTCGGTTTTCCATTTTGGGATTAGTCATCTGATTCCCTTGTTGTGATTCTTTAATTATATTAGTTGCCGTGACTTTTGGAGTTTTTGCATCAGGATTTTGTTGGAAAGTTACATGTTTTGTAATACTCATATTTGATTGAGTCAGACGTGAATCATTCTGTATTTGTGTCTGTTGATTAATCATTTGCGACGGTTGAGACATATACACTTTAAGTGATTTTTGAATTTCTTCTCTTCTTTTTTCTAATGTTGTTAATGAAGTGTCATCTGAAGGCGACTGTTGGAATTTTGGAGTAGAGAGGATACCAGATGTGACAGTGTGTGTAGGCACAGTTGTTGTAAGAGCCTGTTTTCGTGCTTCATTAATCAAATTATCCAGAGGAGGATACATTAAATCCACATTAGGTGTGGGTTTGTTAAATGTATTATCCATACTCAATTTAAGTAAGGAAGCTTTGTGTTTGGATATTGTTGCGTATTTTCTAATAATAGCAGCTCTTTTGTCATTCGTTCTTCTGTCAGGCATTGAGATCGATTTAATGAATTGTTGTGTATTGTTCTTTTTTTGAGCCTTCATGATTAGTTGTTTTTTAGATTTTTTAAGCGATGTTCCTTTGTTCAATGCATTTTTGGGTCCACCTTTTTGAACAAATATATTGAATGGTAGTTTATTTGTTGTATTTTGATCTAATGAAGGTTCTCCAGATGCTTTAGTAGATGGTAAATTGAGAGATTCAATTATTTCAGCTTTAGGTTGATCATCATGGACACAACCTGACCGTTGTGAGTTCTTCAAGGTTTTTTTCTGTGGATTTTGTGTCTCTGCCGTTTGCAATTTTTCAGTGGTCGCTGTTTCTAACTCGATTTCATTCTTTGTTTCGCTCAGTTTGATATTCTTGGAATTTTCTGCACACTTTGCGGAAGAATCTTCCTCTTGTGGATACATCGTTTTATCACTAACTCTAGCTTGTTCTAATGCTCGAGAGTGTTGATGGATTGTAGTAACTGGATTCAATGACAGGGTTGTATGGCATTTGGTTTCTAATATTTCTTTTAAGAGAAAATTCTGATCAACAAGACGTGAATCCAAGGTTTCATAGAGTTTAGCTAAAGAAAATAAAGCAGTATTCCTTGCTTGTAAAGTTAAGTTTGCAGAAGAAGTAACATCCGGCGATGTTGCTAACTGAGGGTGAGGTTTTGACTGCCTCGGAGTTGGCTGAGTAAAAGAAATAGATAGAGCAGAAGACTCATTAGGTGAATGAGTAAACATCACAGGTGACTGAGATAAATGATCATAATCATGGGTCTCATTTATCTGTTTAGGTGAGGTTAAGGGTGATTGACAAGCCTGATCTTTTGTCGATATTGCAATGAATGTTTCTGAGTCCTTTAAAACAGAATGTATGATTTGTACATCTGGGGTTATCAGGACTGGGTGACCATCATTATTTTCAGCATGAAACTGGACTAGCGTTGTGGCTTTGTTTGTAGAAGGCAAAGCGAAATCTCCCAGTAGATCGGTTTCTGAGAACGCAGCTAGTAGCGAGTCTGAGGGTGTACATAGATCAATTTGCAGATTTAAAGACGTTTCCGTAGATGGAATGATAGAACTTGCTTGAAGTAAAGGAGTATTGTTTATGATCTCAGACATGACTTTCTCTTTTATAGATATTTTATCAGGGTAGAATTTGCGTATATCTGCTAGACAGGACGTTGATTTTGGACGTCCTGCTAATTTATTTGTCTTCGTTCGAGTTGGACGTTTAGGTGTTTCATTATTTGAAAAAAGCGCAATTGCCACTTGGTCTGGTGGTGGCATATCAGACATAAGGGTATATAGTTTTACCATATGGTTGCCCAAATATAAATGGTCGGTGAAGAGCAGACACAAGGAACAAATATCAACAATACAATCCTGAATGGCACAGAGTGAGAAAAAATGAAAATTAAAAGATTCAATGAATATTCCCAATTATTTCATGCTAAATTGTGCTAATGAGTGGGATAATAGCCAGTTTCACTCGGAAACAAATGGAAAGTATGAACAGACCTCCGCCTCCACGCCCACCAGCCACCACAGCAATAACAGCCCTTAGTGAAGCCCTTGCTTGAATGCGCGCGCGCAAATGCGAGGGCGCTCAAATGATATAGGGCTTCTGGGAGGGGGAGGTGGAGACTTCGTGTGTCACTATAAGATGAAGCAGAAAAATAAAATTTAGCAAATATTGCTATTTTAGTGTCTTAGTGTCCACTGCTATAGACTGCTAGAAAAGTCTCTTGCTGTAAAGTGCATGAAAGTCAATACCGTGTTTTCGGTTCCAATTTGGACACAACGACGTGGACAGCAGTCAGAAGGAGCAGGAAAAAGCACGTCCAGCAACAGCAATAACAGCCCTTAGTGAAGCCCTTGCTTGAATAAGCGCGCGCTCAGATGATATAGGGCTTCTGGGAGGGGGAGGTGGTGACTTCGTGTGTCACGTGTTTTCGGTTCCAATTTGGACACAACGATGTGGACAGCAGCCAGAAGGAGCAGGAAAAAGCATGTCCAGCAACAGCAATAACAGCCCTTAGTGAAGCCCTTGCTTGAATGCGTCTTTTATTAATTAATCCTCTCTTGTTCATCTTTTCTGCAATCAGGCCTGATACTTCACTCTGTGTTTCAGTCTTGCTCAGATTAAGTTTTCAATAGCTTCACCAGAAACGAGGGTATATTCAGTACAATTAAACGTTATTTCATGTTGACCCAGATCTCTCTTCAACTCCGGTTTTTAAAACAAAATATTCAACACTTCTTGCAAGTTTGACAACGTTACGGGCCACGGGGTATTCACGTACCATTTATACACAGCAGCTTCGCTCTTATCATAACCTTGCAAGGAAACGCTTACGATCAGAGTTGTGGTTTCGTTGAGACCAGAGTTTCACTGGCGGCTCCTCCTTTTGAGGGCGTCCTCCTCCTCCTCTGAAATGCATCTTTCAGGCATTCTCGGGACTTCTTCCTCTTAGGGGCAGTGACTTCGCCCCAATTGGTCAGTGGAGGCCGCGGCTATTTTCCAGCTGACAGACTCTGTTTACTCACGCAGGGAAGGCGGATACGCCCTCACAGAGCCGTCGATGAAGGGGCCGCTCCAGCCCCGAACGCTTCAGACTTCTCTCACTCTCACCCGCCAAAAGCACCCAGACACCCGCCCACCCGCCAGCTCGACTGTTTCACCCGCCTTTGCAAGGGTGGGAGCTACAGTTCAAATTTATTGCCGGGACCCGATTCCCAAATCCCGGAATCGGGTCCCGGCGCGACTATTCCAGTGCGAATGGGGGTGTGAAAAGCAAGTGACATGTTTTTCACGCCCCCATTTCCTCCCCCTTCCCCTCCCTGGCGCTCTCCTCCAATGAGAGGATTGTGCCTGGGAGCACAGCCCCACCCCGCCTCCCCAAACCCTCCACACCCCCAAAAGGAGTTTTCACCCGCCTTGGTGTCAAAAAAGGTTGAGAGGTCTCGACTGCAACCCACTCATAAACAAACTGTCATACACTTTTCCTACAGCTTCTCAAGCGCAGCGTTTTCTCTATAACAAAAAGTATATATATCTTCTGTTTCGTAACTTTTTAATATGCTCAGTCGGACGGTTTCGGGCTCCTCTCCTTCTGTCTCCTAGCAACAGAACAGACAACATAGATTCGATTAGAAAAAAAGGTATCTACTACTCTAGAGCGTTTCTCATTCGAAGAATATGCTGTCAATCAATCCTCCCAGTACTGCCTTCTCACTCTTAACCCTTCCTACCGCTGTACAGCCTGGTATTTGTCAGAGTCTGCTTTCATCACAGAACTGTCAAAGGGACCAAATGAAAAATATAGAACATCTATCTAAGAAAGTTACCTTTTGTAAATATGCAACGCAAGGATTCATTAAGAGAGTTCCTTTTGGCTGTTTCTACAAAGTTCGTAGCTGCAAGGTACATCACTTTATTATGAGGCTAAGCTTTGATCAGCTACCTATCTTTGAATGGCATGGAGTAGCATACTATACCATAAGAAACTTTGCCAATTTTGTAATGAGAATGTTGAATCCGCACAGCACTTGCTAACCTTGTGCCTGATATTAAGTGAAATATATTTGAATGGGTATAGTGATATGGTTGAGGAGCTGAACAACATACATATCGATCAATTTTGGTCACAACCCTATTCGGTGTCCAGTGCTAAAGACGCCTGGGAAATAGCCGCCAGGGAGTGACATTTCCCGAAAAATTCACCCTTATTAAAATCAAACACTTTCCCCTTAATATTCTACGATTGTAATTTATGGGTTAATGGTATAATTATCCATAAACCTAAATAAATCATGCTTTATCTTTATCCATTGGGAGGACCTACTTTTTTTGAGACAGGGAAAGAATACTGGTACAGTGGTGGATATACATTCTTGTCCTTCTAAAAGACCACTAAGGACTATTGTGTGAGACAAATGGATATGGACCAGATGTTTTCTGGGGTGGGTTGCACGGTCTGGAATGTAGGGAAAGGTTCTGGTCATATTAATCTGCTACCTCTAGTCGCCCTAGGCCTTGCCCCGCATTTTGCCTTTTTGGTCTGTGCCCTCACCAGATTTGTGTTTTCTCATTAGTGATAATCCCTGTCCCCGCGGTAACAGTAAGCAATCATTAAGGTTTCTGTCAGTCCTGCGAGACATCAGAACCACAAAGTATTGAGACTAGTCTTAACACAATAACTATACATTGGGCCTCATTACACGGTAGGCGGTAAGGGTTAACGGTCACCGGTAATGGTACCGGTGACCGTTAACCCTTACCGCCTTACTACGAGGTCCCTTAGCGGGTTGGTACTTTAACGCCTGCTTTCAGCAGGCGTTAAAAACCAACCCGCTAAGGGACCTTGGTGCTAATTACGGCACCGCAAATTTGCGGTACCGTAATTAGAACCTTCCCCATTCCCATAGAGCCCTATGGAGCAAAAATGGGAAAGGGGAAGGCCAATGGTGGAAGGGGGAATTACTGCCCCGCCAACCTTGGAATAGGGTGGTAATTCCCCTTTCCACCAAGGCGGTGCCGGTGTTTTACCAGCATGGACCAAGGTGCTATTAGCACCTTGGTCCACCGCCTACCGTGTAATGAGGCCCATTATTAGTATTATGGTATTTATTGAGCATAGACCTAGCTTCGAGAAGCCACAGAACGCTTTACAGAGGTATACAACGGTTTATAGTGATTAATTCGAATTACATTATGTCGAAAGACATGAGGTGGAAAAAAAAGTAGAAAAAAAATAATTTGGCATGTCTTTTATTTATTCATTTATTTTTTTTATCCCTTTTTTTTTTTACTTACCGAACCGCAAAAAAACATAAATACAAAAAGAAAACATTCTTTTTTTCGACATTGTCTTTCGACATAATGTTTTCTACTTTTTAACTGCACACCGTATAAAACAGTACAGATGCATAACACGCACTTTTCAGAGGCAACAACCAAACAGATATACAGCGGAGGGAAGGATACAGAGAGACACAGAGGAGGGGTACAGCTATACCGGGTAGTGGGGATGAGAGGGGTGGGCGGCGTCTAGCAAGTCAGGTAGTGCGAGGGGCGACGTGATGGCCTAAGTGTTGAGGAGGAGAGACTCCTTGAAGAGGTGGGTCTTGAGTTCTTTTCTGAATTGTACAAGTGGGGGGGGGGCAAGTCTGATGCTGAGGGGGAGGAGGTTCCATAGTCTTGGGGTGTAGGGAGCAAAGGCTTATTTTCTGCCCCTTTCTGTTTTGGAGCAGTGGATTTCAAGTCTGCACATGTCCTGGCTTCTGGTGGTGCTAAATCCACTGTAGATGCTGAGTTTCTCCGCGAGGTAGCTGGGTGACTTGAGGGCGACTTCCTTATAGATGATGCAGCAAGACTTGAAGGTGATTTGTGCATGCAGTGACAGCTTGTGAAGGTCGATGAGGGTGGGGGTGAAGTGCTCATAACTATGTAGACCCATGATAAGGTGAGCGGCCGCATGTAGGACACTTCTCAGGGACACAAGGGAGGATGACAGGAGGCCTCTGAGGAGTGTATTGCCCCCAGCCAGGTGGGATAGGACCAGTGCTTGAACAATGGATCTAAAGCTGTCTGGAGGGAGAAGGGCTTGACCTTCCGCAGGAGGGAAAACTGATACCAAGCTGTCTGTGTTTTCTTAGCTATGTGCGTCTTGAAGTAGAGGTGTTTGTTGATGTGGAACCTGAGGGATTTGGCGCAGGAGGTGAGCTTGGGAGTCAAGCCCTCAGAGTTCATGGTTGATAGCCAGGTCTGTATGTCAGGTTTTTGGTGTTGTTGGTGAGGAGTAGGAATTTGTTCTTGGAGGGCTTGAGCTTCAAATACTTACTGGACATCCAAGACTGGATCAGTGAAAGGCAGGTTTTGAGCCTATGGATGTCCTTGATGGAGTCGATCTTGAGGTATAGCTGTGTGTCAGCATATTGATGGATGTGGATGTTGTGCGTGGCTATGAGGACTCACAGCGGCTCCATGTATAGATTGAAGATCACTGAGGAGAGGATGGAACCCTGCCGGACTCAACAGGTGACGGGTAGCATTGGCGATCTACAAGCAATAAATTAATGAAGGTCTCTTCATTCAAGAAGCTTCAACAAATCTTGGCCGGAGGCCATAAATGTACCTGTTGAGGCCATACCACAGTAGAAACCTCTACACCTGCTGGGCCAAAATAACTGATTAGAAAGACTCTCTCTGTCAGCAAAATGTCCTAAACGGACAGGAACCTCTCAGGGGCCTGGGTTGTCAACCCTAAAGATGTGTCATTAGCTTGTGAAGCCATAAAATTGTCTAGTGAACCAAGAAACTCTGAACTAAAAGATCATTTGAAATTATTTTTCTGATTATTTGTAGTGTTGTGTCCAAAACAATTGCAATATTTTACTTAGGTGTATCTGCTAATAAAGTACTAGTATCCAGTATCTTAGTAGAATCTTTCACTTGGAAAAACATCAGCTTGAATTCCTAAGGCAGCCTATTTAAAGAGATCCCACAGCGTGTGAAAGTACCTGGTGAGAATGAAAATGGGTTTGGCAGCCGAAGGTTCAGGCTGTCTAAAGTAACAATGTTCTAACCCAAAGAATCACTTTTTGTAGCCTTGCTGTCAGGTGGGAAGATCAGAAATGCATTAGATTTAGACCTAGCAGTGGAGGATTAAACTACCAGGATCTGCAGAGTAGGATAATAGTCAAAAAGATCTATGTCTTCTGGCGAGCTTTTTATAGACTGGAAGAGTGGAAGCCCGGAGTGCATGAACTGGCTCCTGTAAAGACTATGGGCCTGATCACAAGTTGGGTTGTATCCCGGCTGGGATACCGGCCAACTTTATTTGCGTTAGCGCCCACCTGTCCAGCGGTATTACCGCCGGATCACGGCTTGTGCGCTAACTGTTAGTCCCCATTCCCCATTGGGTCCAATGGACCCAAAAGGGAATTATTGGTGCAATTACCATGTGGTAATACCGCCAGTGGCAATTGCACCAAAAATGGGAATTTCTCTGGCATGTTTACCCCAGCTCTGAGCTGGGGGTAAACAGAACCGACTCGAGATTTGGCGGACCTTTAAATGTGTCAGTAACACAGTTACCGCCGCATTTAAGGGCTACTGCTCAACTCGATCAGGCCTTATGGACAGACATGACAGAGGGTGGGACAAACAATCTAAGTCAATCAGCTGCTTTCTTGACCACCATTTTATATGAGACCGACATCTGACGTCTGCCTCTTTCACAAGGCATAATCCACTCAAATAAAAACGATTAAAAAAGCGGCATAGAGATTCCTGGTGTAATGTCTGTGGCAAACAGAGAAAAGCAGCTGATATATGGGGGCATATCTGGATCAGAGTATATGTAACAGCTACAAAACCAGTTCTACCAGCATCCAGGATGCTGTGACAGACCCCATCCTGGAGTCACACAGGTGACCCATGATGTCCATTTAAAGATGTTCAGGATCCTGTATGCAACTGGAGCTATTTGAAAGATTAAGAATATATGGGAGAAATGTATTCATTAAAGAGGTTAAAGTTGGAAAATGTTTCCATATTCATGGTACTGTCATGAGCAAGGATGGATATGTAAGAAAGTAGTGCGTTAAATCAAGTTAACCGAGCCCTGAACTCTAAAATGTGTATTCAGCACCATAAAATGGATGCTTCGCGACTCCTTATTTAGATTAAGGGTAAACGTGTTTTAATCACAAAGACCTGGAGCCAAAGGAAAGGGCACTTATGCACCCTAATAACTGTGTCTCTGGTAAGCAATAGGACCTAAAACTGTATGCAGAGGTCGAACAGCCTCCTTTAAGAAGTCCATAGTAGCATGTCAAATATGTCCCACAACAATGGTGTATTTGTATTTATTGAATTTTATATAGCGCTTTTAACCAAAGCGCTTTACAGAGAAGAATATGCATTACATAAAATAAGCAATGTGAGACCATTTTGGAATCATGTGTTAGGGAGAAATCTCTGTAAAGGCTAATTTGCCAAACCTAGTGAGTCCCCCAGCAGCTTTGCTGGATTTTTGGGGTTTATTTTTTACTCCTGCTAAGATTGAGACTCTTTTTCTCCCACTCTTAGACATGATTTGAGATATCCTTTGACTTTTAAATGTGTTTTATGGGCTATGGGGTCTTTTACTCCATAGGGCTTCATGTGTTTTTGGTTAGTGTGTCACACAGCACCCTCAGTGCAGTAACACAGGGGTGCCATAGTGACCCCCAAACATAGACTCCATACCCTGGGACTGACTACTGTCTCCCAGGGCATGTAAAGTCACCATTGGCTTTACTAGTCTTAAATTGTGAACAGAACCAGTACAAACCATCATATTGTGGAAATACTGGTAGGGGTAATTCGATTGCCCCTGGGTCTGTTTTTCAAGGGGGCACTGTCCAGTCCCCCCCCTTGTCGAGTTTCTGGCTGGTGGCAGTGGATACCACGCAAAATATTCCACCGGAATATTTCCTACGGGATTTTCCCATTCATTTTAAACGCACCACTTTTTGGTGCAATGTTAAAGATACCGCCCGGTTATTTATTTAATATTTATTCCCGGGTTGGGTCTTTTTGCCAGGACTCGGTTTTAAAATGGCGTTTGTGTTCGCCTCTGAAACTCTAACCCAAGTCGAGCCCTTTGTTCCACTTTTTGGCGGCCTTCTCCACAGAAGCCCTCCAAATGGTGCCACTCTGTCTGGGGTCAACAGGATGTGTGGGAGGGGGATTAGGCACCCTGGACTGAGTTGCCTCGGCAACTCAAGTCGCACTCTTGTGTGATTGGCCCAGTGGTGAGCCGCCCGGCACTTAGCATGTTTGAGTGACAGCTAGGCTGATGAATGGGGGTTTTGCTGCATAAAAGCAGGGCTTTGGGGACTGGAACTTTAGAAGTCGCCACAGGACCTAAAGAATCCGAAGAGGGGAGAAGCTGAGCCATCTACAACGACGACACCACCGGTGGAGCCCTGCTGTACGAAACTCACCACTTTCCCGACGACAGAGGAGATCTTCTTCCAGGAGAGTCTTCTTCCCCGTGAGCTGGTCGGACCAACCAGTTCGCCTTTTTCGCCTTCCTGGATCGTCTCGTGGTTGAATCGCCTGTGCCAAGCACCCCGGTGGCCGGATAGCCACGCTTCACCACTACCACGAATAAAAGGGTAGTACCTTTTAACAGGGAAACTCCACGGCTGGTTTCTTCCCTGGCAGTGCAACGACCTCCAGTTTTCCTCCACATCGAGATCTTCTCTTCCCCTGGAAGAAGCCCCGACTTGCACCCGCTGCCAGGAACAACTTCCCCCCTCTAGAGCTTTCTCACCATTTCAGGTACTGTGTCCTGCCTGGTCTCCCTTGCAACAGACTGTCCAAGGTGTCCCGTAAATCCTTGACTATCTTGGTGTGACCTCGGACCTGTTAACATTACCTTTCTGAGTTGATCCAACCTCTTTTTGACTTTCCTGCAAAGACTTTGAGTGCATTTCCACTGTGTGATCTTGGGCACATTCCACCTTGCTCTCTCCAAGAGTGGGCCTGGCCTATGAACTTTTTGCTCTACAGTAGACCCTGCCTTTCTTGACTTGCTGTGGTTTCTTAAAGTGTTGGTACTGTGTGTTTTTCCTATACTGCCTTTTCTCTCCCTTTTTAAACAAATTTTTGGAGTGCCATCTACGGTTACGCGCTCACCTCTGTTTTGCTAAATAAGTGGTGTCTTAACCTAGACTTGTCAAATAATTAACTAGGGAGGTGTATATATTTATAGTGACTGTGTTTGAACTTGCTTGACATATTAGTGCCAGTGTATTTTTACAAGTGTGTTTTTAAATAAATAATTATATTCTTTTATACCAAAGCTCTGGCCAGTGTTTGCTTGTCCTACTGTATTTTTAACCCTATTGTGTATACTCTACATACTGCCTAACTCTTCTTGAGAGAAGTCTGACTGCTCAGCCACAGCTACCAGGTAAATCTGGGTGGTGCAGACTGCTACTAATTGGGTTTACTGCTAACTCCTGTAGACTTAAACTTTTTGCAGTGCTCCCTAAGAGAACTGCACAGGTTTCTGCCTAACATCATGTAGCAAAGAACAATATGCAGAACAATTTACAAGGAAACAGTCAGTAATACAAACTCGCGCAGTGTGGGATGGTGTTCAGAATCAGCCGTAAAAGTCAGGCAGGTGATTGAACTAGGTGCATTTTTAAAGATGAGTGGAAGGAGGAGTGGGAAGTAATGGAGCCGAGAGAGGGAGAAGGTTTCAGTGAAGAGGATCAAGAAGTTCAAAGGATCAGAAACGGGATTGCGCACAGGGGGCGCGCGTTATAGTCAGTAGGAAGTGATCTGCAAAGAGGAGTGAACGAGAGGGAGAATGAAAGGTAAGGAGGGATGCTCGATAAGAGGGGGCAAGTTCGTAGAGAGATTTGAAGACAAGACAGAGGAAGTAGTACTTGAGTTGAGAGTGAAAGGAGGATGAAGGATGTGAAAGACAGAAAAAGCCGAGAGTCGTCAGCATAAAAGCGGTGAGATACTCCAAAGGAAGAGATGATAGGAGTAAGAAGGGAGGTGTACAAGGATGAGAGAAAAGGGCTGAGTATGGAGCCTTGGGGGACGCCGTGGGCAGGAGGGAAGGAAGGGGAGGTGCAGCCGCCCCAAGAAACGGCAAAGGTGCGGTTATATAGATAGGAAGTGAACTAGGCAAGGACAGAACCACTGAAGGCAAAGGAGGAGAGTTAAGAAGTAAAAAGTGATCTGCTGTGTCAAAGGCGGCAGATAGGTATAGAAGAATAAGGACAGAAGAGTGTTTGGAGTAGCGGGCTGTGAGGAGGGAGTTAAGGACAGAGGTAACAGCAGTTTCAGTGGAGTGATGGGGCGGAACCCTGATTGAGTAGGAGGGAGAACAGATAGATTAGAGACATGAGCTGAGAGTTGGGAGTAAACAAGACGTTCAAGGAGCTTGGATAGGAAGGGTAAGAGGGAAATGGGGTGGAGGTTTGATACCGGCAGGGGGTTTGCTGTGGGTTTTTTCAGGATACGAGTGATGATTGCGTGCTTGAAGGCAGATGGAAAGGTGGAAAGGTGGAGGTAGCGAGACAGGTGTTGAAAAAGGAGGTAAGGAAAGGTACCAGGAGCGGGTAGATTTTAGGAATGAGAGAGGTGGGAAGAGGATCGTCAGGGGCAGCGGTAGGGTGGGTTTTGGACTGGAGAAGGGAGTCTTCAGAGTCTGAGACAGGAGTGAAGTTAGAAACGGTCGTAGATGGGGTTGGGGAAGATGGAGAGGGGGGAACATATGAGGGGGATTGTAGAATATCCTGACGTAGAGTTTGTACCTTAGAGGAGAAGAAGTTAGCAAGATCAGTGGCTGATAGAGGTGAAGCAATAGAAGGGTCAGGAGTGGGAGGAGAGAGAAGGCGAGTCAGGGTTTGAAAGATATGACGAGGGTGAGTAGATTGAGTGTGGAGAAGGTATGAAAAGTATGTATGTTTGGCAGATTTAATGCAGTTGTCATAGAGAGTGTGGTAGGAGAAGTAAGTAGCCTGGTTGGCTGGAGAGCGGTGCTTGTGCCAGCCTCTTTCAAGGATGCGGAGGAGGAGGCGGCGGCGCATAGATGAGAGATGAGGAGAGAGCCAGGGTTGGGTGGGTTTGCGGGTGGGGTGGAAGGAGGTGAGTGGGTAGAGTTGGTCAAGACTGGATGTGAGGGATGAGGAAAGAGTGGAAGTAGCCTCATTCGTGGAGAGAGTGGAAAAATGAGTGAGAGGGCGAGGGAGTTGGTGCAGGTGTCGTAGAAAAGTGAAGAATTAAAGTTGCGCAGGTCGCGTCGGGAGCAGGAGGTGGAGGGAGGGGGGAATGTGAGGGGGCATAGGGGGTACGAGACAGAGAGTAAAGAATGATCCAACAAATAGCTAGGGAGGTAGGATACAGCAGAAGCAGTGAAAGAAGAAACAAAGAATAGATCAAGAGTGGAGCCGAAAGTGTGAGTGGATGGAGTAGGAAGAGGGGCAAGTAGGTAAGAGTAAAGTATTGAGTGGAAGGGGGAAGTTAGGTGAGTGGTGGAGAGATGGAGGTTAAAGTCACCAAGCATGATCAGTGGTGTGGGACTAGGTGAGATGTGACCTAGGAGGTGGTCAATGTCTTCATAGAAAGACCCTAGGGGGCCAGGTGGGCGATAGGTAATGAGAAAGGATATAGCGTGTGGTGAGGTGAAGATTTTGTACATGTACTCGAAGGAGGGAAAGTCTGGTAGAGGTACTGGACAGGGAACAGATAGGTACTTTGGATGATATAGTAGTCCAATGCCGCCGCCACGTCCGGTGGTGCGGGGAACGTGGGCGAATGAAGACAAGGTGTAAGTAAGTGATGCTGGAACTGTAGTATTGTGGGGAGGGATCCATGTTTTAGTAACACAGAGGAAGTGACGATTTAGACGTAGGAATAGGTCCAAAACAGCAGTGGTCTTGTTGCATAGAGACTTGCGTTCCATAAGGCAAGGCCAATGATGTTGGAAGTGTCAACAAGTTGGAGATAGATAAGGTTGTAGTGACGAGTTGGAAGGGTGAGGCGGTGGACTGTCTGGGGGTAGGGGGGTGAAGGACTGTTGAGTGTGGAGATGGTCATGGTGTTTAAGCACAGTACCTTGAGGGAAGGTAAGGCGGTGGGCAGTTTATTGTGGAGGAAAACGGAAGGAGCAGGTAGGTGGGACGCTGCATGCCTGAGAGCCCTTTGGCGGAGCTGCCGTGGACAGCAGCAGACAGCTATGTCACACTTAGCCTATCTTTGCCGCGGCTTCGCCTGGAGGCGGATCTTACAAGCCGCGGTGAGTGGGATGACAGCGAGGCTGGTGGGCATGGCCTCGCTGTACATAATGTATCCCACACCCATCTCGTTGCAATGGCCAATTCACTGCGTTTGTTTGGAGCATTTTGTTACTGCTTGCAAATGTTAAAAAATACATATGATATGTTTGACGACTTCAAATACTAACAAGCATTGTGATATTGTATCTGTTATTGCCAAACTGAGCCTACCTACCAACTACTTTGCTATAAATGTAAAACTACTTATACGACTCAGTGATCACAAAAATAGAAAATTATAAGGCAAATTAAGGTAATCAGGGAAGACCACTAGGACAGGAGCCACATTCCTATGTTCACTTCTAATAAAGCTGCAACAGTAAGAAACACACATCTACAATCATTTGAAGCACAGGAGTAAGTTGGTCACTATAGGAGGACAGTAAAACCTACGTTATAAAGTTTTCTGCGTGCACTGCTGATTCCACAACATTCAACGGAGGTGGCCTTGCAGCTTCAGTTTGCAGTTGCTTTATTTCCCGCTCTAGATTTTTCAGCTGTTGATGTATTGTTTCATTCATGTGCATTCCTTCAAACTACCAAACAGAAAAAAGATGAATACACAATAAATAGTTGTATGTCGAATGCTAAACAAAAGGGTCTGTTAGGTTTTTAATACATGAGCAAAAACTGTATTAAGCCCTTCTCAAAAAATGAAAACCTTGCAGGGTTGCTGTGATACCCCTATTGCCAAGCAGGTAAGTCAGTTTGAAAAAGTACATGGTGGGTACTGTAGGAGTTCGAAGCTCTTTCATACCTTCTCCAAACACATAAGATATTTTTTAAATGCCTCCTGACCAGAGGCTGAGCCAGGAGGTAAGGACTCTAATTATTCACATGCACAGCCTTCAGCAACAATACACTCATGATTGTAAGTTACCAGTTTGAATGGTGGAACCTAGCTACGGTGGGAATAAGCTCTAAGCTTGCATACGTTTTTAAAAGGAAATGTGCATGGTAATCTTAGCATGGAAATCGTACCAGAGGTAACTGAACACAGGGCTGCGGCTACAGCAACTTACCAGAATAGTACCTCCAGAAAAGATGCAAATAGATCTAGCGATAAGTAAAGACTGTTCAGTTATTGTTTAAAGACGGGTGAATGGAAATGGGCGGTGAGAGAAAATGTCCTGTGAGAGTAATGGACAGTGGAAAGGAATTTAGGGTAATGACAAATACAGAAGGTCAAGAGGGGTTGGAAGCCTAATGGTATGTTCCCAAATAAAGATCGAGGTTGATCAAAGAAAATACAAATTTGAATGGAATAGATTCATGGCAACGTGTAATGTAGCAAAACAAACTAATTTGGCACTCCAAACTCCACTTGTGCCATTAACGTAAGAAACCACTAGCAAGATTATTTAAGCTACATATTTATAAAGAGGTGAAAGATGCTACTTCAACTCTGGTGGATAGCTTTAATTTAACCTAATTACTGATCTATGCAAGATCGTTGTGTCTGGTGTGTAACGGAGACCTCTAAGGCGGGCCATGCAAACGGCGCAGTTGCGTGGTGTGAAACCCAGTAGCATAAACACACATGTGCCTAAAGAAGAAACACAAAATGAAAGTGCACCAGACCCATTGCATAGAAGGAACAAGTTACTTACCTGCAACTCTTGTTCTCCAGCATGAGTCTTGCCTGAATTCACATTTTCATGAATATTCCCCGTCGTCAGGCTGGGAATCCTCTGCAAAAAGAAAGAAGTTTAGCTTTAAACTGCTCGTCTACACTATAGCCTATCAGGGTCCTTTGGGTCATACTGCCCCCAGCCAATGACACTCGTCCTACTAAGCTACACCTCTGGTGGCCATCTTCAGATTTGGTAGCACACTTAAATTGGCAGAATGAACCAAGAAGAGCCAGAGAGGGGAAGGAGGGTGTGCATGTGAATCCAAGCAAGACCCATGCTAGAGAACAAGAGTTACATGTAGGTAACTTGTTCCTTCCCTAGCATGTGGTCTTGCATGGATTCACATGCTCATGAATACGATTATACAGCAGTAGATATACCCAACCAAGGGAGGTGGAAAGGCTCACAGAAGCAATACACTTACCCCTGGAACAGACTCACCTCAAACAAACTGTTGCGTAGCACCGCTTAGCCGACTCAGGACTCTGCCCTGGAATCTGTCGACACAGTAGAATCTCGTGAAGGTGTAGGCAGACCTCCACATAGCAGCCCTGTAGATGTCGAGCATGGGAACACCACAGAGAAACGCTGCCATCGCTGTAATGGCTCTGGTGGAGTGGACTCTCGGCCGGCCAGGAAGCGGTCTGTTGGCCAGCCAATGGCAATGCATGATACAGCTGGCTGAAGAGCCACCTGGAGATGGAATCCTTAGACAGGGCCTTCTCGTGTCCCACAGGTCCAAAATTGACAAACAGCAGAGACTTCTTCCGAAAGTATTTAGTGCGTGCCACACAGAACAGCAAATGCAATGCCCTATCAGCAGGCGAGATGAAAGGCTGATGGACCCTTCGGCATGAAGGAAGGATGAGTTTGCAGACCGCTTTACTGGCGTGGAAGGATAAATATGGAGGCTAACAGGAGAGGGCCTGTATCTCCCCGACCTGCCTGGCCTAGGTGATTGCCACTAGGAATGCAGCCTTCCACGACAGAAACCTCAAAGGGCATGATGCATTGGTTTAAACGAAGGCCCCAAGAGCTTAGACAGTACCACATTAAGTTCCCAAGCCGGGGCAAGTGCTTTCACCAGCGGAAACGTCCTGAAGAGACCCTTGAGGAACTCCTTAACGAGCCTGTGCGACCGGGGGGGGGGGGGAGATTGCCAGGAGTCTGCATGTATCGGGATGTGGCGGCCAGGTGGACCTTGATAGACGCATGGACAAGACCAGCCTTGGCCAGTAAGAGCAGGGACGGGACGAGCTATGGGGCAGAAACGTGGTGCAGCGACATTTACTGCGCCCAGCACCACACTGTGAAACGCTTCCATTTGTGCCTGTAGCAAGTCAACATAGAGAGCCCTGTCAAGGATCTTCTTGCATTCCAAAGGCAGCAAATGTCCAAAATCTAAGGCTGCAGGAGCCAGGCCATGAGGCGCAGCATTGACGGTGCAATGAGGATCATTTTGCAGTGGAAACATTTGAGTGTGTTGATCACGCAGGGTTAGAGGGAAGGCATAAAGGAAGAGACCCTCCCAGGGAAACCAGAAGGCGTCCTCTAGGCTATCTGTTGGCAAACCTCTGACACTTGAAGTTGGCAGCTGTCACAAAGAGGTAGATTTTTATTTATTTATTTATTTGTTACACGACCAGACCCTCGGGTATCACGGCGTGGTTACAAGACAACTTAGGAATTGGTCATACATTGTTACAGAGTACAAAATCAAGCACAGATGGCGAGCTAGTACAACAGGACAAACAATATTTACAGTTTACAGTTTTCATTGGCGTGTTACACTTGCGCGGCAGCATGTCCCATAGTGCTAATATTGGTTAAATAACCAGGTTTTTAGCAGCTTCTTGTAACCAGGGAAGGAAGATTCTTTTTTGATATTAATAGGGATGGTGTTCCAGTGTTTAGGGGCTAGAAAAGGGACACTGCTGCCACCCGCTCTAGTAGTTTTGTAACGAGGGGGTGCCAGTAGGAGGTTCTCATTGGATCTTAGTGATCTAGTGTATTCTTTTAGGTGTAGAGTGTTGTTAAGGTAAGTTGGCCCTTTTTTGGTAAGGCATTTGTGTGCAGTGCATAGTGTTTTAAAAATAATTCTTGCTTTGATGGGAAGCCAGTGAGCGTCCTTCCTTGTCTTAGAAATGTGGTCCGATTTTTTTATTCCTAAGGCAGCTCTTAGGACTTTATTTTGCAGTAGTTGCATGTTGGAGAGGTTGGTATTGGATGTGCCTAGTAGTAATGCATTGCAGTAATCCAATTTCGATAATACTAGGGCCCTGGCCAAGGTAAGGCAGTTTGCTGGGTCAGAAATTGTCGACGGAGAGCAATACGTTTAGAGGTGTAGGCCGTGGAAGAGGCCAGCGCGTTAATATGTTTAGTCATAGTGAGACTGGCGTCGAGGTAGACTCCTAATGTTTTCACTTGCTTCAGCGCTGGAATAAAGGTGCCATCGATATTGATAGCTGAGTAGTCTGGGTGGAGAGCCGCTATTTTAGCTGGGGACGATGAGAACGTCTTCTCATCATTGAGGCAGAGGCTATTTAGTGCCATCCAGTTTTGGATGATGACATATTTTGTTGATGGTCGCGGTATCCTGGTTATAGTTACCTGTGAGTGGTAGGAGGATCTGGGTGTCATCCGCAAAATTGGTGTAAATGACACCCATGTCGTCTAATGCCGAGAAAAGGAGTTTGGTGTAAGCGTTGTACAGAGTGGGGGAGAGACATGATCCTTGGGGCACTCCTATGGGACCTGGGATGGGGTTGGCCGCTTCTTTACCTATGGACACTCTGGAAGTGCGATCGGTTAAGAATGATTTCACCCATGCAGTGGCTTCACTGGAGAAGTTGAGGTGCATAGTTTATCATGGTCCACCAGATCAAATTCTGCAGAGCGGTCCAACAGCAGGAGGATGCAGAGTTTCCCTGAATCTCTAATGGCATCCATCTGGATTTTGAGGTCCAAAAGTGCTGTTTCTGTACTGTGGTTCGGCCTAAAGCCTGATTGTCTGGTGCCAAGGAGCTGATGCGATTCCAGGTGAGTTTGGATTTGATTGTAAGCTAGTTTGTCAATGATTTTGAGTAGGAATGAGACCGTGGTCATGGGGCGATAATTAGTCGGAATAGTGGGGTCTAGATTCGTTTTTTTTAGAAGCGGGGTAAACCAGGCTTCTTTGATGCAGGCTGGAACTGTTAGAATTGAAGGAGGAGTTGACACATTCGGTAATGGTGGGGGTCAAGGTGGAGGTACATGCTTTGACTAATTTGGCTGGGACGGTGTCTCCTTTGCAATTAGAGGCTTTTAATTTGGAGATGGTGTCAAATATAAGTTCTTGGGTGACAGGTGTGAAATGGAATAAGGGATTAGGGTTATCGCAGGTGGTGGGGGTGGGGGATTTTTATCTGCTAGTAGTAGTCTTTTGGTAATTATTTTGTTCTGGAGCACAGCAATTTTGGAGGCAAGTGCATCTTGTATGGTAGTACACCATTCTTTACTGGAGTTGGTGGGCGTTTCAGCTGGTAAGGGGTTTTCTAGTTCTCTAAGGGTAGAGAACAGTTCTTTAGAGTCTGATGCTGCATTACTGATGTGGGCGTTGTAGGAATTAGCTTTGTGGGAGATGATGGCTGTTTTGTAGGTTTTGTTGGCATCCTTGAAAGCTTTGGCCGAGTCAGGGGTGGGGTGTTTACTGTGGGCCTGTTCAAGAGAACGTTTCTTCCTTCTTAGGGCGACTAGTTCTTCGTTAAACCAGAGGTTGGTTTTGTTATTGACATGTCACGTTTTAGTTGTGATAGGAGCTACTACATCGATAGCAATGGAGGGGCATTTGTGGTAGTACTCGGCAATGGCAGTGGGATCGTTACTGAAGATTGAGTGAGTTTCTAGTGTTTTGTTGAGAGTGGGGTCAAAATTCTCTACAGTGAGCTTCCTGGGGTTTCTACTTTCAATGGTGTCCATTATTTTGGCCTTAGGAGGGCAGGGATCATCACTCGTGAGAGTGAATTTTACGCAGAAATGGTCTGTCCAGCTAAGTGGAGTAATTGGGCCTATAGTGATTTTGGTGTTGAGGGTGAGGATCCAATCAAGGGTTCTGCCCTTGATGTGAGTGGGAGCATTAACAAGTTGGCTGAAGTTCATGTCTTTGAGTGCAAGGTGAAGGGTGGCTGCTTTAAGGTCTTGGTCATCGTTGAATCCAAGATTCAAGTCCCCAATGATGATGCATTTAGTGTTAGGTTTTAAGATGGGCGCAAGTAGTATTGGGAAGTCTGTTTCTGGGTGGCTATTAGTGCTAGGAGTTCTGTAATTACCACAATATTGATTGTGTTATTTTCATTCATGGCGAGTTTGGCGAACAGTAATTCATATCCTGCGATTATTTCGATAGAGCTTGATCTAATTTGGATGGTATTTTTTGCTATGATGGCGACATGGTTCTGTCGGTTCTGAGAATGGTGTAGTCTGATGGGATAGCCAGTGCTAGCAATGGTCCTGAAGCTTGGTGTAGCCAGGTTTCTGCGATTACTAGTAGGTCCAAGTTTTGTTCAATGATTAGGTCATGTATTTCAATAGCGTGGGCTCCTAAGGATCGGGCATTAATGAGGACATTTTTAAGGCTGATGGGAAGTTTGGGGTACTTTATGGGAGCATGCTTGGTTATTTGAACGGCAGGAGCATTAGGAATTCTTTTGGTGTTTGTTGCTGTAGGTGGCGCTAACTTTTTATTTTTCCAGTAGTCCACGGGTTTGGGTGATCTGGAGGGCAAGGTAGTGGGAGTAGTGCTGTGGCAGAGTACTTTAGTATGTGCTCTTAGGCAGGGCGTCCTATAGTTCCCTAAAATGGGATATGTTTTGGCGTTGGCTGTGTGTTTAGGGAGTGACAACAGGTCATCTGTGTGAGTTGATGGAGAAGGCTCTTCCTCACCTATTGTGTTACAGGCATTGAAGCTAAGAGTATGGCTAGGAATGGGAGGGAATGGAGGAGTGAGTGGGAGGAATGGAGTTGGACATGGGATTGGGTAATGTCTCGGGCAAGCCAATCTTGTGAGACCGTTTCTAAGAGTAAGGAAGTTATTGCCTGTGCAGGGTGTGTCGACTTGGACAAGGCAGAATAGGAACATGATGAGCAATATCCAGCCTATCATAGCTGTATCCGGTATAGTATGGTGAGGAGGGACTAAGTTAGCTTGTTCAACCACAATTGGGCAGCGGGGTTGGCAGTGGGCTAGATCAAGCATAAGATGGGCAGAGGGCTAGTTGAGGCACAGTATGGGCATAGAACTAGTACAGTCTAAAACAGGCACATGGTAGGCATAGAGCTAGTCAGGCACAAAAAAGGGCATGGAGCTAGTCCAGGCTAGTAGAGGCAGGGTCACATGGTAGGCATAGGGCTAGTCAGGCACAAAAATGGGCATAGAGCTAGTACAGTCTAAAACAGGCACTGAGGAAGACCCCACTTCCTGAAGAGGTGCGACAGTTGCGCTTGCTGAAGCTCCCATTCGTGACGTGAATGGTGATTTTCACGCCTGTCAGGTGAAACATGATGAGAAACCTGTGTTGAAGAATGGCCCAGTGTCATAGAGACTGGGATTCCAGGGAGAGAGCCAGGGAAGCGCGTCTCGCCCGGCTTCCTGATCTAAAACATGGTGGTGGTGTTGTCCGTGAAGACAAACACCACCTTTCCCTGGACCCGAGGCTGGAAAAACTTGGGGGCCCATAAGACCGCTCACCGCTCCAGGATGTTTATGTGCAACTCCTTTTCTCCCGGGAGCTAGAGGCCTCTGGCACGAGAATGTCCTTTGCGAGTTCCCCAACCCTACAGAGAGGCGTCGGCCGGGACTGTAGCCTGGTATGGAGGTATCTGAAAGGGGGCCTCTGAGTGAGGTGTGGACGAACTGACCACCATTGCAGGGCTTGACGGAATGCCCGATTGCGGGCGAACTTGTCCGTCCATGTGCCAGTGACTTGCTGCCAGCTGGCATCCAGAAATTCCTGCAGTGGCCTTATTTGAAGCCTGCAAAAGGGCATCAGATGGATTAAGGAAGACATCCCTAGCAGAGATTTGATGGACCGGGCTGTTGCAATGGACATTGTCGAGAGCCATTATACTTCTTCCAGGATGGCCTTCAACCTCTGTTCCGAGGGAGACGCCAGACACAAGACTGCGTGGAGTCGGGCACCCAGGAAAAGCAAGTTCTGAGATGGCACTACGCAGGACTTCGGATAGTTGCTCAAGAATCCTAGCGAAGTGAGATGCTGAATGGTCATGGTCTCTGCTGTGTGCTGGGTTTGGGGTGCAGATCTGCTGCCACCGGAGCCAAGAGCCTTGAACTTGTAATGTCACCCCTGGAGGACAAAATGCAGGAACCTCCAGTGTTTGCGATGAAAGGGGATGTGGAAGTACACGTCCTTGAAGTCGAGAGTTGCCAGAAAATCCCCTTCCTCCAGTTGGTCGAGCATGTGCTGCGACGTGACCATCCTGAACTTTTGGGATTTGAGGTACTTTTTGACGTGTCGCAGACCCAGGATTGTTTGCCACCCTCCTGACTTCTTCCTTACAGAAAGAATCTGAAGTACACTAAGTAGCCCAGGAGGTGCTGATGAATTGTTCTATTGCCCCTTTGCGTTGCATGGCCTGAACCTCCTGTAGCAGCAGGGCCATGTGTGGCACTTGTTGCGCAACAGGTGGAATACAAGGGCACTTGTCTTGAAATTCTAAAGTGTGCCCCTGCCGAAGAACGTCCACCATCCATTTGTCTATGGAGATATTTGTCACTGATTGACAATTTCTGACAGTCTGCCTCGCACTGGGGTGCAGAAGTACGACGCACGTCCTGGGCCGGTACAGGCCTGCATCGGCATCTGCATCCTGGAAGGGGGGCGACAACGACACCGAGTGCCACTGCCGTAGGCCTTGGAGCGATCTCTATAGGCCTCCTGGGTGGTGGAGTGAGAGGGCTGACGATAGGTGGTGGTGGAACCCTTGGAAGATCTGGAGACCCTCCCCTACAGGGAACAAAATGACTTTCTTCTCTGCTGTAGGGTCCCTAGACAGTGCCCAGTGTCTGTGTCGGTCTTGATGGCCTGGAGACTGACCGATGGCTTTACCAAACAGATTGTCTCAATCGAACGGCAGGTCGATGACCTTGGTCTGCACATCTGTGTGGAAATTTGTGGCCTTTAGCCAACCTTGGTGTTGGAGAGCCACATCTTTCCGCATCAAGTGGAAGCTGGAGTCCGCTATGTAGAGAGCGACAGTGATGGCGTGGTCAGAAGTTACTTCTCCTTTCTGGACTAGAGCCAAGGGTTCTGCCTTCTTGTCATCAGGGAGGAAGTCAAGGAAGGACCCAGGTTGTACCATAGTTCCCTGTCGTACCTGGGCAGGATGGCGAGGGTGTTGGCAGCCTTGATGGTGGAGGCTGCTGTGGTGACAATACGCTTCCCTGCAACTTTCTTGGTCCGGAGGCACCATGGACGATGAAGATGGGTATGAGGACCTCTTCCTGGTGGCGGCTGATACCACCGAGTCTGGTGAAGGCTGAAACCTGAGGCATATGTGGGCAGAATCTGGAACCCAGTATTTCTTCTCCAACCGGTCAGGCTTAGCAGGTGTGGTATTTGAGGGGAGATTGTGAGGCATGCACTTTATTCCTGTGGATCTAACATGAGTTGTGAATTTATATGTAGTTTTATCATGTATTTTGTGCTAAAATTCATGTTTTTTGGTATGTGATTAATAAAATATGCTATTTTTATATCTTACTTGACCTGGCCTATCCCCTCCTTGGTCCAAATAATTGAAGTCGAATTTATCTCTTTTTGATTAATGTAGCTAGTTGTTCCGTGTGACCCACCCATTCCGCTCTGCTTACTTGGGTCTCCATTGCAGTGGCTATCCATGCAGAAAGACTGAAATCATAGGGTTCTGCAATGGTTCCTTACCTTACAACCTTATACCTTTCAGACATTGCATCAGTCTGCTTCATTCCAACTGGTGGAGGATTACATGTTTAGGGCGGTCGATCTGCCCGAACGTCTAGACCCTTAGGTGGGGGTTTGTAACCATCGCACAGCAGAACCACATCCATGTGTCAAAGGGGGATGACAGCAGACCAAAACACACCAGTGAACATTCCTGTGCCAAACACCATGCCCCAATGAACCTGGCCTCCTGAACAAGGGGGGACCCAGAAAGAGTCGGCATGCCAACAGACCCCAAAGAAACCCCTGATACACACCAGCGACTTCCTAGCGGATGTGATCCTACACAGCGGACAGATGCGGGATGTCGCGCCGGGGAAGGAAGAGACCGTCGGTGTGGGTGAAGCACTTCTCAAACCTATATGGTCCATTGGATACCCCAGTGACTCCGAGTATAGACAAAGGTAGGGGGGGTCCTAAATTTCAATTTACAGTCTGTGAAAGAAGCTATCAAGAACGCCTCAGTATCCAGGGCATCTGGGCCAAATGGGCTCACAAATCAGATCTTTAAATCTGACGTCATCTTGTGGTTCAATGTTCTATACAATCTTTTGCAGGAGATAATTATCTCAAGTATCCTGCCAGAGTCGTGGAGGGAAGCAGTCGTGGGAAATATCTACAGATACCAATGAATTATACCCTGATAGCCCTTCTTGACGCCGACAGTAAAATATTTGCGGGGCTGGTTCTTAAAGATCTGGAACGCTGTGTCAAAAACCATGGAAGCTTGCCGAAAAATCTAATCTGCTTCCGTACGGTGCTGTCTACCACACGGAATGGCCGGCCTGATAATAAGTACAACATTGAGTAAATCCTTCCAGAAGGGATGTCCCAGTTTCTCGGGGGCCTGGGTCAATTTGTCCCAGGCCTTTGACAACGTAGAGCACGACTCTGGCAGAAACTGAGACAACAGGGAATCCCCGAATCACTGCTAGCCATAATACTTGAACTCCATAGGCAGTCCTTTTTGAGGATAAGGTTGGATGCCAGAGGAAATCTATCAACTCGCATTTGGATCCATAAGGGAGTAACACAGGTTTGCATGGTTGTACCCAGTCTCATCAATCTGTATATGGCTGACCTTGCTGCAAGCATGCAGGGGTGTGGCCTTTCGAGCCCCATAGTGGGCTCGGAGAGGTTGAACTGGGTAGCATACGCAGACGACATCGTGATGCTAGACTACAACCCCTGTAGAGCTGCAGCGGTTGCTAGATGCTCTGGGAGAGTATTCCAAGGCTAATAACCTCAGAATAAATCCTGCTAAATCAAAAATAGTTATCTTCAAACGTCCATTGAAAAAAGAACCCAACTATAGCTCGAGGCTGTCTGACTAGATAGTACCAATTGGCAAGGAGGTGCTCTATTTAGGATTTTATGTTTGCTCCTTTCCTTCCCAGTCCTATGTAGATGGTATCATGGAGGGCAAGCTGATCCAACTGGGGAGTCAAATGAAGAAATTTAACTCAAGCTTTTGCAAGTTTTCATTAGTACCCATGATCAAATTCTACTCTAGTAAAGTGATTCCTTTCCTAGTTTATGGAGTGTATGTTAACCTGCCAATAAAAACAATTAACTGGGAAAGGTTAGATGGGTTATTATGGAAAAACGTTCTCTCCCGCCTACAATCCCTCCTGATATCATCTGTAAGGTACGAACTCAGGCTCCTATCTGTCAGTTCATATATTGAGTGGAGTATATTGTCTCTTTACAGATTAATTTGGGTGCTACAACCAAACGCACTTTACGAAGATGTGAAAATAGAACTTGCTAACAATAATAACCTCTATCGGACTCATCTGTCGCAATATGCTCTCGATACCTTGAGCGCTAGTGAATGCGACGCAAATGTTCTTACCAATAATCTAATGTACGTATAAAAGCAATTAAAGAGAAAAATGATTGGATTCAAACTATCCAGGACATGAGATCTAAAAGGTTGTCACAGTCACTCTCAATGCACGATAAGCTGCAGGGATTGTTACCTGGTTACCTATGGCGCTTTCCAGGTTCTAGATGTCGAACAGACTTCTTGAGATTTCAGCTCAACATACTACCCACAAGGGAGAGCATACGGGTCTTTATAGCTACAACTTGTGCCAACGCTGCAAATATTCACGTGTAGAGACAGTGACACATGTTTTGATAAACTGGGTAGACACTCACGCTGAGAGGGTGAAAAAGTTCACGAGATTTGTTGATGAGGATTGGTGGCTCGACACACAATAATTTTGGGACCAACTGTGCTCAGGCCAAGAAAGCCTCTTGATCCGGGAAAGTAATAATATTTCCTCGCCAATTTGGCCCTTCTGAAATGAAGTGATTGCCTGAAGTGTATTGTCTTTTCCTTTAATCTGTACCATTTTGTATATGTTTACTTGTTTTTTGTTTATCATATATGCATTTTAACGTTAACATTTTCTTACATTTTGTAAAAAATCGAATTTATTTTACTATAACACAACAACAAGAAAATACAAAAAAAAGAGATGGTCCTAGTCCACGGAACCACCGGGGGTGGGGTGGAGGGACCCACGGAGCCGGAATGAGAGAAAGGCTCAGAGATGTCAGCCATGGGGAGAGAACAGAATACTAGGGGGAGGGGCTTACAATTGAGGACTAGGCAGTGCTCATCCTCCTGATTGGATGGCAGGCAGAAGAAGGGCATAAAGGAAGTCAGTGGCGATACATTGTATCTGTCATATTCTGCTTTCTGTTGGATACTTTCTGACCAGAGAACGACGAGAGATATTGCTGGGCCTATTAAAGGCCGTTCCAGAGCCCGACGAGAACGGATGAGAGCTCTGTATTACCAGCAGACTTTTCAAATTCACTCCACCCTGAGAGGGAAACATTAGTTTGGACTTTTTCTTTGAAGCAAACAAACATTTGATATATATCCTGAAAATAAAGGAATCTATTTTACTGCACCCCGACTCACGACCCTCCTTCTACACCAGCAAATACTAACTGGTCAAGTACCAAGCTGCTAAGCTCAGCGATATCAGGGACGGGTAGAACACTGTTAGGGAGAATTCTCAGAAATGTGCTAATTCCCTTCTACCTTAGAGTCCCCCAGCACTTTTGCTGTACTTTAGGACTTTAACCTGGAGAGAGTGAGACTTTTTTCCCACTCTCTCATGTATTTTTCTGTGATTTGTGTTTCTTTTGGTTTTGGAGTCTGACAACCTCCATAGGCATCATCATTTTACATTGCGACACACAGCACCTTCACTGCAGTGGCATAGGGAAGTCTTCCAGATTTCCCCAAGGTTTAAATACCTTTTTCTGGGATAAACTACTGTTTCCAAGAGCAGTGAAGTGAAATTGACTTTACTTACATTTGTAACTTTCTAGAGCCAGCACCCACTATCTTACCATTGGGTGCTGGAGGGGTTACTTAGTATCCCCTTTGTCTAGTTTCCCATGTAACATTTTTATGTTACCCTTTCTACAATTAATGGCTGGTTGCAGTGGTTTACTTTTTACTATCATTGTGTGTTTTTACCGCGGGCTGCCTTTGCAGCTGCACTAAGGCACCCATGAGTGCCCATTTTGTCAAAATGGCCCGGTCTTCTTTTTTTCGCCATGTCTTGCTGGAAAGGTCCATCTTGAGATTTACTCTGCGTGCCAAATCAGATTTGGTCCCTTTGTTGATTTTCTCTTTGGCGAGATTCACTGGTGAAGCCCGCCTCTGGCTCCAGAGTGTCTGGCAGGGGTAGGAAGTGAGGGAGGTGCCCGAAACTCCCTGTGCTTAATCCCCTTGGTTGCAGGAATGCACCCAGGTGATTGGCTGGCTGGCTGTCCTTGGAGGACAGCCACCCTGTTGTGCAATTGACAGCTAGGCTGCAAATTAATAGGAGAAACCTCCATAAAAGGCAAGGCTTTTTGTTTGGAAGGCAGAGTCAACCACTGATTAAGGAATCCGAAGAAGAACTTGGAAAAGATGCCTGCTGCAACTCCTGGACCGTTGGTTTGCCCGGTGAAGCCCTGCTACTGTGCTGAAGCTCCGAATTTGCCTCGACTAGAGAAGCCCTGCAAGGACGACTTCTCCCCTTGGGTTGGTGGGACCAATCAACCCCAAAGTTCCTCTTGAGCAGGCTGTACTTCCATTGCTGCTGCTGGTACCGAAGTGCCATGAAAGGAACACCAGATTGAGTACATCGCTTTTAAGTTGGACCCGAGCTCCAGGAAGATCCTCCGGACTCCCAGGAAGCAGGACTGACCAAGCATGCCCCCCCCCAACAGAGTGCTGGACCCCAGATGTGAGGAAAGTCCATAGTGGTAGCCGAGAACCGCAGTGGTGCTATTTGCTGAGATGCGAGAAGTTGAAACCGCGAAGTGCCGCTGAATTGAAGTTTGCCCTTTGCTGCCGCCGACCTTCCGATTGTCGTGCAGGAGACCCCAGAGGTCCTCCCTCTTGACCCCACGACTGAGGCCCAGGAACAACAGGATCTGTAGAGCTACACAGGAACAGAAGCCAGTCTGAACCATTTTTTCTAACCAAAGGTACTGTAAATCTAAGGAGACTTACCTCTTGTTGTGCAGCCTTACTTGTTCTCAGTTGAGACTTGTCTTGGCTGCTTTTGCAGAGTTGCTTGCAGCTTTGCCCCTCACAAGCCTCACAGCTTGTGGCCCTATATTGATTCTACTTTTTCTACAAAGACTTCTAAAACATTGTGAAATACTTTTTACTTAACTGCAAGAAGTGCTTCAGCTCCCCTAGACTTTTGTTCAATTAACATTGACTGGCCTGGATCCCTGAAAGACTCTTCTCACCTCTGACTTTGTGCTTTACCTTTCCTCCAGGAAAGGGTTAATTTACATTGCATTGGAGGGTTAAAAAGTACTTATCTGCTTCAGAATATTTGTTTAACCTTTGTCTTATTCTTAAACCCTTTTCTTTGACACACTACACAGTATTGCTCTAAATGTACCAGTGATATATTAATGTCCACAGTGTCTTGTTATTTAAGTCACCTCAGGGTGTAGGAAGAATCTGTGTGCCACCCCAAATGGGTATTTAGAGAAACTAAGTGTGTGTATTTTGAGGTGTATTTTTGTGTTACTCCGAAAAAGGCTTATTCAACTGACTGTTAAATAAATAATTGTTCAATTAAGAAACCTTGAGTGTAAGAGTTTATTTGACTACTTGTCACTGTAGATCTCTGTGTAAAAACCCTACTGCTCACATTGACCCTTCTTGAGATAAGCCGGTCTGCTCAGCCACACTACCAACCTGTGTAGTACAGACTTATACCAAAGGTTGGGATACCTACTGCCAGGAGGACAAGGTTGTTGTAGTCTCCCAAAGGGTACTGCATAGAGTCCTGTCTAACAAACACCTTCCTCTCTTGCTGCGACAGGAAATCCTGAGTCATGGGAAGTAGCCACGAGCCATGAGCACCGAGGAGTAGCAGGTCCGAGTACCACATTCAGGTCGGCCAGTTTGGTGCTATTATTATCAGACGGCAGTGAACTGATCTTCTGAATTTTAACAGAATCAGAGGAATTCAGGGAAATGCATAGCACACTTTGCTGTGCCAAGGGATTTGCAGAGAATCCCCTAAGGATTCTGAATCATGGGCCAGGAGTGCTGCCAACCGTGGACACTAGCGGTTTAGTGATGTTTCAAAAAGATCCACCGGAGGGGGACACCATGTTAGGAAAACTTGATGGAGAACTGAGAGTTTCAGCTCCCACTTGTTAGGCAGAAACCTGTGCAGTTCCCTTAAGGACCACTGCAAAAGGCTTAGGACTACAGGTGTTGGCAGTAAACCCAATTGGTAGCAGTCTGTACCACCCAGATTTACCTGGTAGCTGTGGCTGAGCAGCCAGACTTCTCTCAAGAAGAGTTAGACAGTATATAGAGTATACAAAATAGGTACAGGGATACAGTAGCACAAGCAAACACTGACCAGAGCTTTGGTATAAAAGTATACAATTATTTATTTAAAAACACACTTGTAAAATACACTAACACTAATATGGCAAGCAAGTTCAAACACAGTCACTATTAATATATATACATCCCTGATTACTTATTGAACAAGTCTTAGTTAAAACACCACTCATTTGCAGACAGAGGTGAGCGCTTAACCTAAGATAGCAGTCCAATAAGTTAGTTAAAAAGGGAGGGAAAAAGGCAGAATTAAGAAAGTACACAATACCAACACTTTAAAGAGAACCACAGCAAGTCAGAAAGGCAGAGTCTACTGTTAGAGCAAGAAAGTTCATAGGCCAGGCCCACTCTTGGAGAGAGCAAGGCGGAATGTGTCCAAGATCACACAGTTGAATAGTACTTTAAAAAGTCTTTGCAGATAGTTCAAAAAGGGTTGGATCAGTTCAGGAAAAGTTAGTTAGTTAGCAGGTCCCAAGTCACCCCAGGAGAGAGAGTCAAGGATTTACGGGACACCTTGAACAGTCTGTTGCAAGGGAGACCAGGCGGGACAAAGTACCTGAAATGGTGAGAAAGCTCCAGCGGGGGCAGTTGTTCCTGGCAGCGGGTGCAAGTCGGTGCTTCTTCCAGGGGAAGAGAAGATCTCGAAGTGGAGGAAAGCTGGAGGTCGTTGCACTGCCAGGGAAGAAACCAGCCGTGGAGTTTCCCGGTTAAAAGGTACTACCTTTTTATTCGCAGTCGTGGTGAAGCGTGGCTATCCGGCCGCCGGGGTGATTGGCAACGGCGATTCGACCACGAGACGATCCAGGAAGGCGAAAAGAGGGCGAACTGGCTATCCCCACCACTTCAGAGGAAGAAGACTCTCCGGGATGAAGATCTTCTCTGTCGTTGGGAAGTGGTGAGACGGTTCAGCAGGGCTCCACCGATGGGGTCGTCGTTGCAGGTCGGCTCAGCTTCTCCCTCTTCGGATTCTTTGGTCCTGTGGCGACTTCTGAAGTTCCAGTCCCCAAAGCCCTGCTTTTATGCAGAAAACCCCCATTCATCAGTCCTAGCTGTCACTCAAACATGCTAAGTGGTGAGCCGGGCGGCTCACCACTGGGCCAATCACACAAGAGTGCAACTTGAGTTGCCGAGGCAACTCAGTCCAGGGTGCCTAAACCCCCCTCCCACACATCCTGGTGGCCCAGACAGAGTGGCACAACTTTTGGAGGCTTCTGTGCAGAAGCCCGCCAAAAAGTGGAACAAAGGGCTCGACTTGGGTTGGAGTTACAGAGGCGAACACAAACGCCATTTTAAAACCGAGTCCTGGCAAAAAGACCCAACCGGGGAATAAATATTAAATAAATAACCCGGCGGTATCTTTAACATTGCACCAAAAAAGTGGTGCGTTTAAAATGAATGGGAAAATCCCATAGGAAATATTCTGGTGGAATATTTCGCGTGGTAACCACTACCACCAGACAGAAACTTGACTAGGGGGGACTGCACAGTGCCCCCTCGAAAAACAGACCCAGGGGCAATCTAATTACCCCTACCAGTACTTCCACAATATGATGGTTTGTACTGGTTCTGTTCACAATTTAAGACTAGTAAAGTCAATGGTGACTTTACATGCCCTGGGAGACAGTAGTCAGTCCCAGGGTATGGAGTCTATGTTTGGGGGTCACTATGACACCCGTGTGTTACTGTACTGAGGGTGCTGTGTAACACACTTACCAAAAACCACATGAAACCCTATGGAGTAAAAGACCCCATAGCCCATAAAACACATTTAAAAGTCAAAGGGTATCTCAAATCATGTCTAAGAGTGGGAGAAAAAAAGAGTCTCACTCTTAGCAGGAGAAATAAAAACCAAAAATCCAGCAAAGCTGCTGGGGGACACTAGGTGTGGGAAATTACCCTTAACAGAGAATTCTCCCTAACACCACTCATGGTTGCAGTGCAAGAGATGGCTCAATGTGTCTGATCTAGTGTTGAGGTCTTCCCGCTGAATGAATAGTGTGGAGAGATATCTGGTGTTGTACAGACTATTTCTAAATTTGGATTGCTAGATGACATAAGGGGGAGGATGGGTCTCGTCCTGCCCTGATTGGTTACATAGAAAGTAGCTGTCGTGCTGTCTGCTCTTATAATAACTCTGGAGTTCTGAATCAAGGGAAGAAAGAACTTTAGAGCTCCGAAAATTGCCAGAAGTTCCAGAATATTTATGCGCTACTGGGATTCCTCTGGAGACTAAAGTGGGTGAGTTTGGAAATGCCCCAAAGTAGCTCCCCAGCCAGTAAGGGAGGGGTCTGACTTTATGGTGTGCAAACGAGGAGGGTCATGAAAAGGAACTCTTCACTGCAACTGAAGACGCCTCATCTTGATGTGGGCTAGAGGCAGGTCCATAGTAGATGCTGCCAGGACACTGGGAAGCTGTTGAAAGCACCACACTGAGGTGGCATGCGACACTATAAAGTGCGAAATCGAATGCTGCATGCATGTCGTGTATCCTTTGTTCTGTTGTTCTGTGAGGAACACTATGTCAACTGTCATATCCCAAATGAAGTCTATGAAGGTCATGTCCTGCGGTGGGACCAGACAAGACGTCTTGTGATTCACGGATAGCCCTAGACTAAATAGCAACCGTAATAGCTGTTCTATGGTGGCTGTTGACCCTCCACAGGTTTCCGATTTAACCAGACTCCTTGAAGGTTAATGTCATCTATGAATCCATTAAAGTCTGGATGGCAACCCCCCGCTTAAGCCTTATGAATAAATAACGCCTCCTGGTGGGCAACCCATACCAACTCCCTAAACTGAGCCAGGACTACCAAAGGTTCACCATCGACAACCACACTATTCACATCACTCTGCGGTCAAGGCGCTCTGCTTCCACCTAGATGCCACGCTGCACATGTCACGCCACGTCAAGGCCATCGCCTCTTCTGCTGCATATGCCACTAAACTCATGAATGCTATTAGAAACGTTTCATCCAGCGACAACTGCTTCAACATTGCCCGCACCATCATTGGCTCCAAGCTGGACTATAGCATTGCGCTCCTCGTGGGTACCTCAGAAAAAAACGTAAACAAGTTGCAATGCATACAGAACAATGCCCTCCACGCTGCCCTTGGCCTCAACAGACTAGACCATGTCTCTGCGGCCAGAAAGCAGACACACTGGCTACCTGTCAGAGAAAGAATAAAGTTCAAAACCCTCACCATCACACACCCGTTGCCTGGCAAACACTGCTCCTAGTTACTTGACCCAAAGGCTATCTGGACCCTCATCCACCAGACCCACAAGTGCCGGCTACTGCAACCTCCTTACCTTTCCCAGGGTCAAGTGCTCCAAACCCAGAGGTTCCAGCTTTCCTGTCTCTGCTGATACTCTACAGAACTCTCTCCTCCCCCCTCCGAGGGCTGAACCTTCATACCGTGCTTTCTGAAAACAACTAAAGACATAGCTGTCTATCTAGCGTCCTTCACCGGTCGCTACTGACTATAACTACCATGTTTTCACCATTCTACCTGTAACTACCGCCTAGACGCCCCTGGGTTAAGAAATCTTCTGTGAATGGCAAATAAATAAATAAATAAATCAACTACTGTCTGCAACTTGACTGTTTTTTCTTTGTTACAGTAAAAAGGGGAGCGTAGAAGCCACTCCCTCTTTCCTGAGGGGGGACCTCTATCGCCTTGATTGCCAAAAGATTGGCGATTTCTTGAAGTAGGGTGGGCAATCCTTGTATTCAAGGGGGAAGATGAAGGAGGGCAGGAGGGAATGGGCAACTTGGAACCCATCCTGATGACCGACAGGGTCCAGTAATCCTCCGAATTGATATGCCAGCTGTGTGAAAGTCTGAAATTCTGCCCCAAACCGGGGTCTAGTGGATCTGGACGTAGAAATCACTGTTGCTTTGCGTCGGAAGACAATGCTGAGGAGGCAGAGAGGAATCCTCTTTTGGAGGTTGTTTGCTGCATTCTTCTCTGAAAGTTGGGCGACCTGTCCGGATGTCTTCCCTTCCTCTCTTAGTAACCACAAAACCCACTAAAACTTTTACTTTTAAAGTCCGATCGTGATTGCCTGGATGTTTGCAAGGGTTTTTGGGGAGCCTTCGTCAATAGAGTGAGAGATTTAGCTGTGGCAGTGGAAGTTATCTTCTTGATAATCTCCTCATCATTTGAAGAATGAAACAATTTGTTCCCATCAAAGGGCAATTCTAGAATCTTAACTTAAATTGAACTGGGTGGCTCTTGCCCAAGCTGACAGTTTTAAATCGGCACTGATAGCAATTGCTCTAGCTGCCCTATCAATGTTACGAGCAGTTGACTCTCTAAGGTCTTGCACAATATCTTCAGCTAGCCCAGATTTAAAAGCTACTATCCTCTCTTGTGGTAAATATTGCTGATGATCTTCAGTTTCTAGCTATAAGCTCTGACCAGCCGCCAACAACAGGGCGTCACAGTTAGCTTGTCATAGATGAAGTGACACCTTAGCGTATACCTTCTTGCCATAGTCCTCTAAAATGTTATCCTAATGAGAGTGGCCTGGAACCTTGAGTGCCAAACACAGACTTCGAATCATTGTTGCTGGTGCCACTACTGAAGGCTGTGGTTGTGTGTTTGAGGATAGGCTTGGGGAGTCTGAATATAATTCACAATGTCAGGCATCAATCTTCTTACTGGTAGTCATGACTGATTGGCGACATTTCCATATGGACTTTGCCTCGGGCCCACACATCCTTTTGCAATGGAATTTCAGACCTATTAGACTTCGCGACAAGACACCTGAAAGGACTCTGGGCTCTGAATCAGACTTCTCTGGTATAGGGAATTCTAGTAAACACTGAACACCTACCATGCTGTTATGAAATTGCCTTTGCCGACAATGAGGGTTTCTCCTCGCTTTCATCATCATCACCACCACCATTGGTGCCTGCCCCTGTGTCCGGGACCTTCTGCGGGTCCTGTAACCCTGGTACCGAGCAATGGTTCTGAGGCCATTGGAACTGGGGCCAAAACAGTTGGAGGAATCGGGGTAGCCAGGGTCGTAGGTATTACGGGAGCCGCAGGTGTCTGTAGTTTTGGAATTGTCTGAGGTATAACTTCCTTTATCAGATTTTTTAAATAACCTTTGATTGGTTCAGAGTGCATAATTGAAATAAATTCTGACGCTGAGGGTAAGTGATTACGAGCTTTATTTTACGGCCCCCGGAGGCTGGGGCAGTCAGTAGGGGAATGGCGGTGCGTTCCGTGGTGGAACGTGGGGAGACAACATTCTCCGTTCCAAGTGGGACGGAGTAACAGTAGAACATCATAACATCTCCTTATCTATGGGAAAGAGAGGAAGGGGAGGGAGAGGCAGGGTGGGGAAGGAAAGGTGCTGGGGTGTGACAGGGTGGACAGTTGCTGATCAATAATAAACAAAATCATTATTGAAGTTCCGGATGATCCTGCGATTCCTTTTCGACAGACTCCTGGCAGATGTTTCCTCATCGTTGGGACGGTGTTCGTTGTGCCAACTTGTGCCAACATGTGAATCTGTAGAAGTACTGGGTCTGTAAGTGTCGTTGGTTGTTCTCTTCACATCCTCTCTTGACCAGGTATCGTCGTAGTTGTTTTTGGAAGTGCTCGGTCTGCAGGTGTCATTGGTTATTTTCACGAGATCGTCGTGGGACCATCTCTTTCCATCCTCTAATGTGACGGATTTTCCGTGGCAATGCGTTATTTTTTGTGGAGATCTAAATTTGGATTCGCCCTTGAGTGTCTTCTTGGGTTCTCTGACGCAGACCCAGTCACCTTCCTGCAGGATCATTTGTTTTGCTCTCTTCTTCTGGTCGTACTAAGTTTTGTACTTCTTTTGTTTCTCTTTTATAGTTTTGTGGATTTGTTCCATGTCCACCTTCCGTTCCATGTTTATTCTTGCCTCACCAGTATCTAAGAAAATCCATGCTGGTCTCAGCTGGTTGGTTGCTGTTCTGCCCCACATCAAGGTGAAGGGTTCTGAGTTGGTGGTGGAGTGTGGCGTTGTTCTATATGCGTGCAAGGCCTCCTTGAGGGTTTCTCTCCATGGCATAGCATTGGCTGTGGCTAGTTGGATGACACTTTTTATTTGTCTATTCATTCTTTCCACCAATCCGTTGGACATTGGGTGGTAAAGTGATGTGGTGATGTGGTTGATGGATTTCTTTACAAGGAATTCTTGGAATTCCGACGAAGTTACTGGGACCCGTTGTCTGAGACTATGTCTCTGGGGTCACCTTCCCTGTTAAATATTTCCGCTAGAAAGTCAATGACCTTTTTTGTGGTTGCGCTGGTTTCTACCACACCCCATTCAGTCCATTTGGAGGTGTAGTCCACGATCACGATGATGAATATTTTTACTGCTTCCAGATTTTCAAAGGGGCCTATAATGTCTATTGCCAGCTTTGACCATACGTGTTTGGGGGTTTCTACAGGCTGAAGTGGGGTTTTCCTTAAGATTTTCAATTTCTCACTGGAAGCACAGGCACTGCAGTTTTTTAATGTCTCTTCTGCCTCTTTCCACATGTTGGGCCACCAGTAGTTGTTCCTTATCCTGTTCTTTGTCAGACTCCTTCCCAGGTGTCCTTCATGGGCTAGTTCAAGTAGCTTCTTTCTGAGTGCCACAGCTGGAATTATTCTACTTCCTCTAAAGATGTGATTATCGTTCATGGATATCTCATCTTTGAATGGAGTGAAATTCACCAACTCTTGTCCAACACCTTCCCAGTCGTTCATCGCGGCTCTTCTAATTTCTTGTTGCTCTGTGTCGGCTTTGGTGATGCGTGTCCATTCATCGGAGGGGATGGCAGGATACATGGTGGCTATGATGTCTTCGTCTTGATCTTCATTTTCAACGTCTACTTTGTCTTGAATGGTGGGTAGTCTGGAGAGACAATCTGCTACTTGGTTTTGTGGACCAGGATTATAGTAAACTTGAAGATTGTATTGCATCACGTCTAGGAACCAGCGCCTTATTCTGGGAGATATGAGGTGTGGCATTTTGGATTGCAGGATGTTGACAATGGGTTTGTGATCAGTCTTTAAGAGAATGGGTAGGCCCCAAATTAGATTTCTGAAATGTTGTAAGGCATACTTTCTTTTTTTTGTGCCAAGCGGTCCTTATGTAGCTGAATGTAAGATTCACTGCCCCCTGCAGCCTATGGGGACGCTGTGGTGCGCAGCCTTGTTGCGGTCGCCGATGATAGCTGATGACATGTAGGGCGTAGGAACGCTTTTACTGCTTGCAGCCTATGGAGGCGCTGTGGTGCGCGGCCTTGTTGCGGTCGCCGAGGACAGCTGATGACATGTAGGGCGTGGGAACGCTTTTACTGCTCTCTGCCCCCTGCAGCCTATGGGGGCGCTGTGGTGCGCGGCCTTATTACGGTCGCCGAGGACAGCTGATGAGATACAGCTGATGACGTCTACAGCATAGGAACAGGGGCTGGCCCAGGCAAAATGGCCGCACGCAGGGCACGTAGTGAGGTCCTTTCCTCAAACAGCCGTTGGCTGGTGCTCGAATGATGCACCCAGAGCGCTCGCGGCCCAAGGTGATTTATGGCAAAATATGGAAGAAATCGGTACCTGCTTTTGCTGTTTCTTGCACCTGGTGCCTATCAGGCGGCCCCTTCCCCCACAAGATAGCAACGCTGGGGAGGCGGCGGAAGCGGCAGCAAGGGAGAGCCGCTGGGGGACCGCCGGGCCGTCGCCGTCACTGGAGGATAGCTGGAGCACTGGCAGGGGAGCTCCGGGGGCCGGGGTGTCCAAAGGAAAAGGGGCCTTGTCGCCAATTGAAATAAATTCTGACGCTGAAGGTAAGTGATTACGAGCTTTATTTTACGGCCCCTGGAGGCTGGGGCAGTCAGTAGGGGAATGGCGTTCCGTTCCGTCGTAGAACATGGGGAGACAACATTCTCCGTTCCAAGTGGGACAGAGTAACAGTAGAACATCATAACAATCCTCTGAAATCTTTAGAAAAATCTGTCTTCCGAGGATGTTGAAGGCGCCGCAGCTGGGAGAGTCCAAGATGAGGCAGTTGGAGACCAAGATGAAGGTGGCCTTGGATACCATGTTGGTGGTTTAACCGGAGGAGGGGCCCAAATCTGAAGGACGAGGATGGTATGGGGTTTAAGAGGTTGACCAGGTTAACATCAGAGACCATTCCACCCTTACAAAATACTCCCTGCTAACCGTTGGAGAAAGCAGTGATGTGGGAAGGTTTTGAAGGAACCGAATATCCAGACTCCGGTGATAAGATTTCTGAAAATTCCACAGCTCACTAGGAAACCATGATAGAGGAATCCTTATGTCTGGTCTCGTCTATGGAGGCCACTTTAAGGGGAATCAGTCGCTGGCCCCGTAATGGCGTCCCCTCCTTTGAAGAAAGTTACATTGGTTATATGAGACATAGTATATGATATGTTATTTTTAACGCGCTTAATGCCCAGTGGTCTCAAAGCGCGGACCCAGGGATCGAACCTGCGTTGCTCCGTGTCGTCTTGCTTTTGAGCACGTTGCCATTGAGCTATCCTCCCAACAAGTCAGAATAGTTTTGGAACCTGTATCTGAAGAAAGGCTAGAGACTCATTGTCAATGCAAAGCTCTCCTTCTGAGGCCCCGGCAGACCCTCGGGCGATGCCCGGTGAAAAAAGGAAAATCCTCAGAGGTTGTTCCAAAAGGTCAATGACCCTCGGGCCGTTTGGACCCAATAGATTTTCGACGCTGAGTCACCACCTTGGTGCTTGCACCGGTACAAAACTTAAAGGCCTCAGTGACCACTCCTGTCAAAGTACCCCAAGGAACCGCAGTGCTTCATACACCGGTAGAAGCCAACTTGGCCTCCGAGGTGACTTTGGTAATGCAGTGGCTAACAGCTACAGGACTTGCGGCTCTCCCAATTGCGCTGGGTGCCTGACTTACCTGATGCCTCGATGTATGTGAAGTGACAAATTGCTTTATGTGCCCGGGAGGCTACATGCTAAATACCTCAATACCGCAACAATCTTCGATGAAGAGCCCTAGGTGAAAGCGTTTTACAAGAGGAGCAGCCCACCCACCTGTGTTCGTGGCCTAGACACTGCAGGTAGCGCGCATGGGAATCTGCCACTGCAAAATGCCTACCGCATGAAGCAAAGGATGTAAAACCTTTGAAACCGGTCATAAAAGACTGTGTTGCCGAGGGCGAAGGAAAAGACTGAAATTATCCAAGAAATGCCTTGTGGACATTGTAGCGCTGCAAAGAATTGCTTGTGCTGTGCCAAGCGTCCAGGGCCGTCGACGTAGAAAAAAGCACTGATGGGTGTTGCCGGTGGGCGGGGATGGTCACGCCCACGCATTTGCCTCTGTGCCTTCCATGCAATACAAACATTTTCAAAGGGAAATTCATTGTGTGCTATGCAAAAAGTGTGCCGGTCCCGTCCCATAGGACAAACACCCAAAAGTATGCAGGAAAGGGGATGGGAAGTAGGGGTAGGATAGGAAAACTGCCATTATGTGGGTAAAAACTGAAGTTCCGGGAGAGGGGCTAGCTCATGTGCTTAGGCAAGGCAAAGCACACAGGAAAGGGTACAGACATCCTTATGTATTGATGACAGATTGACCGAATAGTAGGGCATGATCGAAGATCTGAATATGAACATCAGGTGAAAATTAATGAGGGAGAAGGCAGAAACCCTGTATCCATGGGAGCGCCAGTGTCTCTCAAGGCAATTTATAACAGGTGTATCTTGGTGAGAAAAAAAGGATAGGGAAAGTTATTGGCAGCTAGTCGATTAGTCTAAGATGCATCTTTACAGATGTTCCCTAGTGTATATAGAGCTTTTTTTTCTCCCCACAGGCATCCAATGTGAAAACTGAATTATGTTTCAATTAGCCACTCATCACAATGAGTCAGGGCTAAGAGTTTATCCTGGACGTCAAAACAAAGGGTTGCACCACAGGTCAGGTCTCCTACTTCAACATAAAACCTGGTTATTTTAACAGGTGCCAGGTGAGATAAAGAGGAGGTAGGGCAAGGTTTGCCATCCCAAGCAGCTACTCCCTTTTTTGGGGGAGGTGTGTGATGCAAGGATGGACTATATTATTAGGGAGAATTCTCTGTTAAGGCTAATTTCCCAAACCTAGTGAGTCCCCCCAGCAGCTTTGCTGGATTTTTGGGGTTTATTGTTTTCTCCTGCTAAGAGTGAGACTCTTTTTCTCCCACTCTTAGGCATGATTTGAGAACATAGACTCCATACCCTGGGACTGACTACTGTCTCCCAGGGCACGTAAAGTCACCATTGCCTTTACTAGTCTCAAATTGTGAACAGAACCAGTACAAACCATCATATTGTGGAAGTACTGGTAGGGGTAATTCGATTACCCCTGGGTCTGTTTTCCAAGGGGGCACTGTCCAGTCCCCCCTTGTTGAGTTTCTGGCTGGTGGCAGTGGATACCATGCAAAATATTCCACCGGAATATTTCCTATGGGATTTTCCCATTGATTTTAAACGCACCACTTGTTGGTGCAATGTTAAAGATACTGCTGGGTTATTTATTTAATATGTATTCCCCGGTTGGGTCTTTCTGCCAGGACTCGGTTTTAAAATGGTGTTTGTGTTCGCCTCTGAAACTCTTACCCAAGTCGAGCCCTTTGTTCCACTTCTTGGCGGGCTTCTCCACAGAAGCCCTCCAAATGGTGCCACTCTGTCTAGGGTCTACAGGATGTGTGGGAGGGGGATTGAGCACCCAGGACTGAGTTGCCTTGGCAACTCAAGTCGCACTCTTGTGTGATTGGCCCAGTGGTGAGCCCCCCCGGCTCACCACTTAGCATGTTTGAGTGACAGCTGGGCTGTTAAATGGGGGATTTTCTGCATAAAAGCAGGGCTTTGGGGACTGGAACTTCAGAAGTCGCCACAGGACCTAAAGAATTCGAAGAGGGGAGAAGCTGAACCATCTACAACGACGACACCACCGGTGGAGCCCTGCTGTACAAACTCACCACTCCCCCGACGACAGAGGAGTTCTTCTTCCAGGAGAGTCTTCTTCCCTTTGAGCTGGTGGGACCAACCAGTTTGCCTGTTTCGCCTTCCTGGACGTCTCGTGGTCGAATCGCCCGTGCCAAGCACCCCGGCGGCCGGATAGCCATGCTTCACCACTACCGCGAATAAAGGGGTCGTACCTTTTAATCGGGAACTCCGTGGCTGGTTTCTTCTCTGGCATTGCAACGACCTCCAGCTTTCTTCCTCGTCGAGATCATCTCTTCCTCTGGTCAAAGCCACGACTTGCACCCGCTGCCAGGAACAACTGCCACTGCTGGAGCTTTCTCACCATTTCAGGTACTGTGTCCCGCCTGGTCTCCCTTGGTAAAGATTGTCGAAGGTGTCCCGTAAATCCTTGACTATCTAACTGGGTTGACCTCAGACCTGCTAACTTTGCCTTTCTGAACTGATCCAACCTCTTTTTGACTTTTCTGCAAAGACTTTGAGTGCATTTCCACTGTGTGATCTTGGGCACATTCCGCCTTGCTCTCTCCAAGAGTGGGCCTGGCCTATGAACTTTTGGCTCTACAGTAGACCCTGCCTTTCTTGACTTGCTGTGGTTTCTTAAAAGTGTTGGTACTGTGTTATTTCTATACCCTGCCTTTTCTCTCTCTTTTTAAACAAATTATTGGAGTGCCATCTACGGTTACATGCTCACCTCTATTTTGCTAAATAAGTGTGTCTTAACCTAGACATGTCGAATAATTAACTAGGGAGGTGTATATACTTATAGTGACTGTGTTTGAACTTGCTTGATATATTAGTGCCAGTGTATTTTCATAAGTGTGTTTTTAAATAAATAATTATATACTTTTATACCAAAGCTCTAGTCAGTGTTTGCTTGTTCTACTGTATTTTTAGCCCTATTGTGTATACTATATATACTGCCCTGCTCTTCTTGAGAGAAGTCTGACTGCGCAGCCACAGCTACCAGGTAAATCTGGGTGGTGCAGACTGCTACCAATTGGGTTTACTGCTTACTCCTGTAGACTTAAACTTTTTGCAGTGGTCCCTAAGGGAACTGCACAGGTTTCTGCCTAACAATTATAAAGATTACAAATCCATAAACTGTGAAGTCAGTTAAATGTTTGCACTAATGTTATCCTCATTTGGGTAAATGCTTCTGACCCTAGTGTGCTTTTTCATTATTCTATCATTGCACTTATTTAATGGGTATATCCCTTCTATGCAACTACATTGCTAGCAATATTCTACAACTGTATAATTTTAGGGAGAATGAAATAAAAGATACCATACCCATCGACTATGGTCGTAATTTGATTATGTGAGAGAGGGTTGCTGTAGCGCTGAATTTACAAGTTAGTATCCCATTGCCCTTTTTCCAAAAGGTGTGGGAACTTTAAAATAATATCACCATGTGAAGGGCATTGTGTCTGGGCACTTCCAAACCTTTGGTGGAGTGGATCAAGGACTCAGTTGTAATCCGAATCACTAGTGATCTTCAGGTAGCTATAACTCTGTGCTATGTCTAGTCTGGGCTGTCGTGGAGGAATCCTGACAACAAAGGGGTTGCATAGCTTCAGAACATGGCCTTTATCCATCCATGGTCCGTTGCACTTCTTCTGCCAATATGACCCATAGAGCATGGCCTGCAAACAAATAGTGCATAGTACTAATCCATGGCATAGAATGTGTCCATGCTGACAGATCACATTTGGCAGCAGTACCCACAGACCTTTGCCTACAAGTTAGCACATGCCTCAAGTTGCCAGTGTCTGCCAGTAGTTCCCACAGAGAATGACCCACAGACATGCCTTATGGGCAGTGCCAGCAGAAAAACTGCATAACAGTCAAGCACCCATAACCCAAGGCTACTCCTCTGGTGCACTATTCCTGCCAGCACTACCTAGGGACTATAATCTATAACAATATCCTATGGGTAGTATATGCTCCATGTACATTACGCCTGCCAGTACTAACCACAGAGCATTGTCTACAACCATACACTTTGGGTAATGCAGGAAAAGAAAATAATAGTACACCAAGGTCAAGTCCTACAGCCATGTCTCGTAATATGTCTGATTGTCTGAGAAGCAGAAGCAACAATTTGCCTTGTTGTAGAACTTCAAATGTTCTTTCCATAAATGAATAACAAGGTGCATGCCTGTGTCAAACCATGACTCCGAACAAACACTCAGGGAGGAAATTAATTTTTACTTCATAGTTTTACCTTATTTTGGAAATGTTTTAACACACATGAACACTTTGTGGAATCCACTTTTTCAGCGCGGGGACTGTTTATTATTCAGGTACCATTTAATGTGTGGCCTCAGAGAACATCTCTTATGAAGGAGCCCTCATAGCATATGTGGGCTTCTGTCCTTAGGATTGGGGTGTGCGGATCTTCTGCCCATTTAGGAGTAAGGCTGGAAGTTTGTGTCTCAGAGGAGCTTGGGGCCACATTTCAAAGAGGAACTGTTTGAGTGTGGACTGAGCAGTGGCCTCCTTGGATGAGGTCAAGGCCTTTGACTCGATCAGGTGGGACTGGCTGTTAGAGACCCTGAGACACTTCAGCGTTGGGGTGACCTTTTTGCGGTGGGTCAAGCTAATTTATACTGCGCCCCAGGCGAGATAGAGAACTGGAAAACAGATCTCTAGGGAGTGGGGCTGTATAAGGGAACTAAGCAGGGCTGCCCTATGTTGTTCATTCTTGCTTTGGAACCGTTGGCTGCTTTCCTTAAATCGGACTATGCAGAACTATGTATTGTGGTAGACAGGGTAGGGCACCTGGTCTTTTTGTAGGCAGACGACAAACTGCTGTATATTAATCAACCTGAGACCAACTTACCGTACATCATGGATACAATTGATCGGTTTACTACGCTCTCTGGTATCGGTGTCAGCCAGGAGAAGTCCCGTTTGTTCCCACTTACGGAGCTTTGGGGGATTACTTTGGAAGAATTACCCGATTTGGGACTGCGATTGGAATTTGACACCTTCCGATATTTAGGTGTTAACGTGTGACATGATCCCGCATCCTCGCATGACCATAACACGCAAAGGGCTCTTGACAGTGTAGTCAATTCAATGAAGTTCTGGAAGAGGCTGCCCCTGGCGATCCTGGTAGGGCTGCTTTATTAAAAATTGTTGCGCTTCTGCATGTCTTATATCATTTTGTCAATGTACCTTATAATATACCTGGGAGGATTTTCCAGTCGCTGGATTCGCTAGTTTGAGACTTCCTGTGGGGTGGGAACGAATCGCATTAAGTATCTTGCGGAAGTATTATGGCAGCAGGGGGATTAGGATACCCCATTTTGAGTTATATTATTTGGCAAGGCAGCTGCAGTTCGAAGCGAGTTGGCTAGGGAACAAGGTCTCAAAGGATCATTTACGATGTTGGGACAATATTTCTTGAAAGAAGTATTATGGGTGCGGGGGGCTCAGCTCCCGCTTCCATCTCAGCTCCTGGCGCTTGACAGGGAATTGTGACACAGGGTTTAGAGAATCCTAGGACCGTCTGACCCTTCCTCCCCATGTGTCCGCTTGGTCGTATTGCTCGGGGAACACGTGGACATGGCACGCAATTCAGAAGGCATTGGGAGAATAACGGGATAGTTACGGTGGGGGACCTACTACAAGGCAGTAAAATGATGGACTTTGCGACCTTGACCAAGGAGGACTTCATCATACATAGCGGTCAGTTCCTGCTGTATCTGGGCATGGTTAGGAAAATAGCAGGAAGATGGCCAGACGTCCGAGAGGGCATCGATACTAATCCGGTGCTGGATACCATGTATGGCATGTCAGAGGGGGTCCACATGGTTTCTAGGCTGTTTTACCTATTCCTGGATAGGATTAGCGAATCGGTGCTGCAAGTGCGTATGAGGTGGAAAGAGGATTTGGGTAAAGCTTTTACAGATGAGGAATGGGAGAGAGTTTTATGATATATGAAAAGAGTCTCTAGAAATTCCAAATTTAAACGTATATAGTTGTAGGTCACGCATAGAGCATACCTGATACCACATAGGTTATCACATTTGGTGGAGCGGGTGCTGAGACCTCACCCCAGGTGTGGTTGTGAGATGGCTGATATGCTGCATATGTTCTTGACCTGCCCGATGATTAGGAGGTTCTAGCAGGTGAAGGCAGACTAGGCGACCAGGGGAGGTATACAGATGCACACCTGGCCCTCAGAGGCCTGCTTGCTGTGGATGTTCCCGGGGGGAAGAAACATACCACACACCTCTCTAGAATGAAAGATTTAATTTGTGTGTTGGCAAAGTGCAGAATTGCAATGGCCTGGACGTCATCTTAGGGGCCCAGAACTGAATCCTGGTGGGCGGACTTAAAGTGGAGGTCAGTGGCTGAGACTGTGGCACAGTGAAGGGCAGCGCAGAGTGGGATGAGGGAAGGAAGTATAGAAGTGGCCGCCTGGAGTGAGCTGACGCAGACAATGTTTCCCTCCTTTGACGGGGAACCACTGTGAACATATTTGCTTGCAGGGGGCGGCGGCAGAATTCACCGAAAAAGGTGGCACCGAGATGGGAATCATGGGGGAGTGGTCAAATGAGGGAGTGCCTTGGAGATAACCATATTGTGTGCGTGCCAAGGAGTCCTTTGAGACAAGGTTCAGGTTTCAGGGGGTATGCGAGAAATGTTCAAATTATGTTGAAAATTGTGCATTAGATGATGTCGCATTGACACAGTGGAACCGGTCAGTTGACTGTATGTTAATAAAAATAGATTGAACATTTTAAAAAGAAGTCTCCATAAATAAAATGTCAATAAGGGGAAACTTGGAACGTAATATCTAAAGCCAATGAAGTATAGACAGTGCAGGAGTACAACTGTGCTATAATGAAGGACTAAGAGAACAGTCCTGGTAATAGAAGTAGATCAGGCATTGAGCATTTGGGGAAAAGATACCCGGCAGGTGCGTATACCAGGGGAGCTATAAAACCCAGAGCGGGATTCCTGGCATAGGAGTACACAAGGTAATCCTTGTAAAGTACATGAAATAGAAAGACATTGTGAACAGATACCTGGCAGGAGAGTATACCAGGAAGCTAACTTTAAGAAGTTGTTATATAAAAGAGACATTTTTGCCATCCTTAGGAATATACTGTGTGAAAGAGGAGTTTGTTGTACGAAAGAGAAAATTGTTTGGGAAAAGACACTTTCACCATCCTTTCTGAAATAATCCAGGGGAAGGGAACTATCCTCTGGATCAAAGGACGGGTCTTTGGAAGAAACCTTTTTGGTTGGATTTATCCATTTGCTTTACATTTGAACACTTTTTTGGCTAAACCTAGATCAGAGACCATTTTCTTTACACTTCTTCATTGTTTCATTTCTAGTGTGAGGGACAGATATGTTTTGGACACAACGACAGTTTTCCAAAGTTTGACGACAGGACGCAGACTTTAGTTTTAGTTTCCCAAGTAGGGAAACGCCCTTTAGGATAGGGACAAAGAGGCCTTTATTCAACCCCTTTTCCTTTAATAAAGATGTCTGATGTTGAAAACACTACCACTTTGTGTCCGCCTCTCCTTTCTGACTGCACACACTTCCTTCTGTGTGGTGTCTATTGTGTAACACCAGATGTAATGTCGTTTCAGCACCAGGGGGGGAAGCCTTTCTTCCCCTGGTTCTTTTCAGGCTTCTCACAAGGCCAGAGGAAATGACTCCCTTTCCCCTAGCTTTTCTCCCGCTTTTCCCAACACCAGGGGGGAATGACTACCTGCCCCCTGGGCTTCCTCAGGCTTTTCACAGTGCCAGTGGAAATTACTCCCTTTCCCCTGGATCTTTTCAGCTTCTTGCGACATCAGGCTTCTCTGCCGACTGTATAGCAGACCTCGTTCACTATTCCGCCAGGCACTGCTATTGTCTGTATACATGTGGTAATTTTTCTCTACTTGAGGGTCGCAGACCCTTACTTCAGGTGCAATTATTTGTTTAAAGTCAGTTTCCCAGGCTCTCTTCCCAGCCATGTTCTCTAAGGTAATTCACCCTTACTTTAGGGGGCCCGAGCCCCTTCTTCTGTCCCCACCAGCTAGCCCCAACATCCAGGGAACTTCCGTTCGGGCTCCAGCGTGTTACAGGACTCAAGCTCTTCCGTCCCGTGGTCTCCGCATGGTCCGTTCTAGCTATGGCATCTTTGTAGCTGCTGCTCCCTGCTGGTCTGCTTTTCCGACATGGACAGTGCGGTCCCTTCTCTTCCGTCAGTCTCAGCAGCATGTTTCGAGGCGGGGAAAAGGTCCTTCTTCCTTCCACCCTTTTCAGAGGCTTTGTCTTCTCACCTCATGTCTCGGTTCCCTGTGTTTCACTTCACGGCACCGCCAACCTGCATGCGGCTCCTCGCGGAAGGGCTGAACGTCATCTTCAGTTCTTCTTCCCTTTTCATGTTTCAGTTACTCACAGGTTGTCCATATTGACTAGACTGCTGGTGTTGGGTCCACGGTGCACTTTTCATTACTCTTGCCTCTTCTTTGTCTTGGTACTAATTCTATTCTATTCTAGTGTATTTTTGTATAGCGCCAACTAACCCGCAGGCCTCAGAGCGCTCACACAAACCATACGAACATAAAACAGGGAAAAAGGGGAAATTAATGCAGCGGGACACAGTTTAGATATGATCAGATAGTAATCAATGTGGCAGTTACATACTTGCCACCTCCATCAAACAGGAGAGTTTTAAGTGCTTTCCAAAATTGGTTCAACAATGGCAATTTTCTGATGAGAACGGGGAGGCCATTCCAGAGTCTAGGCCCCCAGGTGTCAAAGCTCACGTCCCCATATGTCCTCAGCATGAAAGGGGTTGTAATAAAAGATCATTATCGTTAAGGCTGCTTCGTGATCCGTGACTGAAGATATCTTGGAGTAGTGCCTGCAAGTCACTTATAGACCACGATGCCTTAAAGTGGAACCTTTCGAGGACGGGGAGCCAATGCAGCTTCCTCCGTGCATGAGATACATGTTCTCTGCGTCCCAGACCACACACTGCAAGTACAACTCCATATTGTATTGTCTGCAATTATTTTTATATTGGCCGCAGTGGTGCCGACCAGTAGGCGATTGCAGTAGTCAAGTTTTGAGTTGATAGTGGCTGTCGCTATCAGAGCTCTGTTTCCTTCTGAGAGGTAGGGTCAAATTTGCCAAAGAAGGTGTGTGGTGTAAGTACAGCTGGCTCTAATATTAGCCACTTGTTTTTCAAATTTAAATGACTGTAAACAAACACACACAATGTTTTAACAGAGCTGGAGACCTGAATGATGGCTCCCCCCCACTACAAATGTATCATATTGAGGTTCAAGAGCCTTAAGTTTGGTCGTGCTGCTGAGAATCAGGATCTCAGTTTTTTTGTCGTTGAGCGTCAAGAAATTATCTTTTTATGGTGTTGTCCACTTTACTGACCAGAAGTAAGTCTGCCTCATAAGAACCTGTGAGTTTCAGGAAAATATAGGTGTCATCTGCATAATTTGCAAATTTGACACCCAGGCCGTCCAACACATCAAAACAGAGCTTTGAATAAAGGCTATAAAGCAGGGGAGACACACTGGAGCCCTGAGGAACTCCACAGTTAAGGATTGCTTCCTCTGTTAAAATCCCCTTGGACAACCCTTGCTCTCCAACGACCCAGTTATGAAGCAAGGACTAAGGCTACCCCACCTTGCGGACACTGGCCGTGAAAGGAACCAGCACACTATTGACAGATCACTGCTAGTGGTCTGTGTTTAGAGAACACCCAGAATGCATGTAACACATATACACATTTATATTCATGTGAGTTTCTTTAAAAATCAAACAATTTTTACTAGCATGACATAGCTAATGTGAACGTAACCTTTTGCTTGCCCTTGAGGCATTTCAAATAAACTTCATATAATCGTTTGTACATTCAGTTTCTTTGCAGTGTGAGTTAGTACATATTGGTGACTGAGAATGTGGTCAGAGTGACCTGGCATCTATCTAGTCGACACTGATTGGTGTTTCTGGCACAGAATAGGTTGCTTGTGTTCTGGTGCCGTCTTCAGGACAGTTCTAGTGGACTTGATGGTGTCACCGATTTTTCAGTGATGTGGGACATCTAAAGGTAAGGATGGAGTGATTAAAAACATGGGGTGTCTCTGCAGGGACTAAAGGTGCCTGATAAGGTGCTGGGCTGTATCTTACCTGAGCCAGTTGTTTTCAGTGCCCAAGGTAAAGCGACGAAACAGTGGGTTTCTCGCTGCAAGCGCCTTCTGCGCGCTTGGTGTAATTCGATCTTGAAGTGATTAGATCTGGACTCCAGTTAAATAACTGTTGGAGAAGATAATTATCTGATTAGATAAGGGCGTGAGCGCATTGGCTATCGTGCCACTACCACCCTTTCTGACTGTGGTGTTTTACTGCCTGCCTGAGCATGCTGTTGGCAGTGGTGATTATTTCTGGCTCTACTCTATTTAAGAGTTTGCTCTGTGCGAGTGATCGAGTAAACAAATCCAACAGATCTCACCCAGTGGTATGCAAGAATAGTAAGCGTGTCTGTGAGGGATGCCCTAACGGTGCTACCATGCTCTCTAATGGTGTTGGAGAGAGACGTGCTGTGCAGGGTGGGCTTGAGGCCGCGGAGGGTCGACGTTCAGCTTAGCTTCGGATGCGCGTAGCTGCAGATCGCCGTGGATGTGGCGGTGTCTGTGGCTACGCGCATGGGTTCTGGCTATTTAATGCAGGTCTGACGTGTGGATGCGCGCCTTGTACTCAGGGGCGCATGCGCGTGAGAACGCTGTCTCATTGTTTTGTCTGGGGGGTAGTGTCTCTGTCAGGGACATGTTCACTGGAGACTTGGTGTCCCTCCAGAGCGTGGTCTGTAGCGGCTTGTGAAAACGGACAACGTGCCTGTGTATAACTGCCCTCAACCGTGCCTCGAATGTATCACCATTTCGTGGCCAACACGGACGCATATATTTAGTAACTGCATGCGCGTGCGAGCAAGGTCTTCTTGTCTCGTTGTTAATGTCTGAGGGGTGTCTGCCAGGGACATGTGAAAGAGCAATTACTTACCAGTTATGTTATGTTAGTAGTGTCCAGTGGAGAGGATTGAAAGGCGAGAGAATTTACCTGGAGAAGAGAAAGGTTTTGAGTAGTTCCTGAAATTTAGAATAGTCTTCAGTCAATCTCAATACATGAGGAACAGAGTTCAAGAGCAAAGGGGCGGCAACAGAGAAAGCTCTGCCACCAACAGATTTCTTTTTTAATTGAGGGACCATCAGAAGACCAAGGTTAGTAGAGCGAAGATTTCTAGATGGAGAGTAAGGAATGATCTTCTCCTGAAGAGAAGCAACTTGCTTGTACAGTGCTCAATGAGTCAGGCACAAGGCTTTAAATGTAATCCTGTTTTCAACCGGTAACCAGTGAAGCCGAGATAGAATGGGAGAGGAATCTGCATATTTGGGCAGCCCAACAACCAACCGGGCAGCAGAGTTTTGAAGGATTTTGACTTTTTTTACATATTGTTTGGGCTGACCTAATTGATTTGCGTTACAGTAATCACAGATACCCGATGCCACCGAAGCGACCACAGGTCCCTGTAACGGGTGAGGTACAAAGGGTATCACCTTCTTAAGAGTTTTAAACTTAAAGAAGTCAGCCTTACAGATAGTGCTGACCTGCAATTCGGGTGACAAAGAAGCTGCAATTCTGACTCCAAGGTTTTTAACTGAGTCGACTGTTGTGGTCAAACTCCCTAAATTAGAAGGCCTAATGTCTGGGGTCCAAAGATGGCACGCAGAAGATGGACCGATACCCAGAACTTCAGTTACCTCACCATTTAACGTGAGACAATTTGCATTCATCCAATTGCCTATAACAGCAAGACATGCTCTGAGAAGAACTGCAGAGTCATGCAGGCTCTGATCCACTCTAAGAGTAAGTTGAGTTTCATCAAAAGCGACAGCCATGAGAGTGGATTAAACTAGAAAGTGGCCTGACGTAGATGTTGAACAGCAGGGGAGAATCACCGAGCCCTGAGGGACCCCACAGGTCAGGGACAATGACTCAGACCTGAAAGGGGGTAGAGAAAGTCTGGGAGAGATCTGACAAAAAGGATGTAAACTAGTGGAGAGCTCCTGAAGTCGTTGACACAAAATAGGACGGTCAATAGTGGCAAATGCAGACGACGGGTCATGTAATATCAGAAGGTCAGTCCGACCTGGTCCCCGATCAGAGTATCATCGTCAATGTCTGAAACGATCACAGGCTCAGTTCCCATCAAGAGGCGAAAACTTGACTGCTAGATCAAGAATGGAAGCATCCTCGAGAAAATTCCTAAGTTGAGGGGTAACTATAGCTTCAAGTGCCTTCACCTGAGAAGCAAAATCGGATGAAAATGGCAGGCAATGTAGGGTGCAAGGTGTTTTAGGAAGGAATGTTCACAGTATCCCAAGTGGCAGAAATTCAATCTAAAGTGTTGCCCTTGACATGTCTGGGACAACAAACATAGTGGAACAACTGAAAGTCTTCTACCAGTGAAGAAAGTTTATTTGCCTGGGAGTCCAGGGGGACATCCAGCCAGACATTACAATTGCCAACACGAAATAGTGAAGCATTTGTCAGCCTAAGATCAGCAACTAAATCTGCAAATGCTTAATAGTAAAGTTCTTTCTATGGGTTCTTCTCCCACAGATTCCTCAGCTTGATAGATGTCCATCCAGCATCCGCTGGTCAGAAATTTTTTCAAAAAGGGGCGTAGTGCGTCTCGACGCCCTCATGTTCAAACACGCCAATCCTCGACTCCGGATGTAAATTTGATCGCCCTACTAAAGGGATTCACTCGCCTCCTTCCCTTAGTTCCCCACTTCCCCACCCCGGGCTCAGCCTGTGTGAGGAAACCATGTACCAACTAAGATGGCCAATTAACCAAGCTTCCAAAAATCAATAGCAAAAAAACATTTGTCTGCTGCTTTTTTGTTTTTTTTCTTGTGGGGAATGATTCAAGAAAACAAAACGGGTCAATTCGGAAATAAACATGTTCCCTCTTGTGATCTGCACACAGAAGCATGACAATGGCCGAAACTGGACCGGGAGAATAGCTCAGGGACAACACACTTGTCTTGGAATCAAGACGATGCAGAGCAACACAGGCCCGAATCTCGGGTCCGCACTTAGAAACCTCTTCGGTATTAGGCATCTTATATAAAAACCAATTTCAATTACAACACAAACTTCCAAGCTATAATGTGTGTAATGAAGATCACGTCGCCGCTCGACAAATGCTCCTTATCAGCACTCCCCGTTGGAGGGCCGAAGAGGTTAGAATCCCTCTGGTCGAGCGGGCCCCAAGACCTGATGGTACCTCCTTACCGGGATTCTGATAGCACTCAGATTGCCAGCACTATCCTGCAGGAGATGGTCTGTTTTGTATCCGCTTGTCCCAGCCTGGATTACGAAATTGCAACAAACAGCTGCTAATCCTTTCTGAAAGTGCCAGTTCTGAGCACGTAAAAACTCAGCACCCTTAGGATCCAACCTGTGGAGGGGTCTCCTCATCCTTAGACAGATGGGGTGGTGGGTAAAACACCAGAAGATCTATATTCTGGTGCAAGTAAAACAACAACACCAATTTTACTGGTGAAAACCTTGAAAAACCTTGGTGAAAACCTTGAAAAACCTTATGAAAGGGGGCTTACAAGCGAGTGCCTGCAACTAACTGAGCCGCCTTGCTGACGTGATCCCTACCAAAATGCCAGTCTTCAAAGTGAGGAGTCCGAAGGAAGTAAAGTGTGAAGGCTCAAAGGGAGCCACCATTTGAAAGCTTAGAACCACCAGAGGGGTGCTGTGGAGAAGCCAAGCAGCACAGCCACTTAGCTTTGTGGCTCTGTGCCATGGCACCATTCTAGTCAGTGTAAATAGCATCAGCAAAGTTTCTTGTTTTGAGTAAATGTGAGTTTACCGGCGGCGGTGCTCCAGGGCGAAACTCAGGGGTGAGTCTGCTGCTGCGAGGTAGAGATCGACCGGTATGCCCACCACGGCCTAGACAGACTCCGAAGTTACGAAACGCATGAGCTCCAGTGGGGCTCCTGAAGTGCATTCCAGCGTCGTAGCGGGTTTGCAGTGCTGACGGCGTGCTGGGCGCATCGGAGGGGACGCAGTGTGGGAAGCCGCAGCAGCCCTGAAAAGGATTGCCCTGAGGCCATAGTTCGTAGCAGCGTTGAAGGAGTGTCCCCGCCATATTTGCAGTGAGTGCTGCGTTGGAGGGGGCAGCGCGTAAAGAGAAACTGCTGAAGCCCTTACAGTGCTTGATTTGGGATCGCACTGCAATGTGTTCACAGTAACATTTTTTTAAAATAACAATTTTTATTGTTTTGATAACATTACAATAAACAAATCACTGGGTAGTGTCAGCATTGGTTCTTCAGACACATATACACGGGAATCATATATGACATCCTGCAAGGCAAACAGAGGCTTGTGCCACTGCGGCCAGTCTGATGTGGGTCGCCTCCCCAATCCTCACCTGTTAGTCACCCTCTCCCGCCCACGCACCCCATGCCTTTTGAAGTTTTCGTGGGTAGCCCCATGCCTTATAAAGACATAATTCGAGAGACATACATCTGTCCATTTCCGCTGTCCATTGACTGAGTCGTGAGCGGTTTGTGGAATCCCACATTGTTGCAATTATTTTTTTGGACAGTCCTAATGCGGTGGATAGGAACACCCTGACACATTAGAGGTGCTTGAGAATGTTTTACTAACTAAGAGGACTACAGGAGTAACGCCGAATAGTTTTGTTCTGTGGTGCGCCGAGATGGCTCCGACAGAGAATTATTTCATGTTTAATAATGAATTATACCACCAGATTCATGGCACAGCCATGGGGTCGCCAGTTGCCCCTACAGCTGCTAACTTATATGTGGAAAATTTTGAAATACAATACATCTACCAAAACACTAATCCATATTTTTTGCAAATCGCATTATGGCGGAGATTCATTGATGATATCCTAATAGTATGGGAAGGTACTGAGAGCTCCTTTTTAGAGTTCTTCGAATGGATTAACCAACAGAACAGACATTTAAAGTTTACTTGTACCTACAGTGCGGAAAAAATAGATTTTCTGGATGTTACAATTTGGGTGGACACAGTACAGAAAGTATTACAAGTGAAACCTTATCATAAGAAAACAGACAAAAATGCTCTGTTGAGCTTTAACAGCTTCCACCCTAGACACACAAGAGAAAATTTACCATTTGGTCAATTCCTTCGGTTAAAAAGGAACAGCACATTGAAAACAACGTTTCAAGAGGAAGCAGAATTACTAAAAATCAAATTGTTGAGTAGGAAATACCCAAAGAAGATGGTAAAGAGAGCTTATAAAAGAGCGACTAACAACCACCGGGATGTATTACTTGAGTACCATCCAAAGGATCAAGATAAGAGAGAGATTGTATTTGTAAGCACGTTCAATGAAAGAAGCAACGAAGTTATTAAAATCGTTAAAAGAAACTGGCACATTCTCACAGGAGGTGATAGCCCGTTAAGTAGGCCATTATGTGCCTATAAGAGAGCTTCTAACTTAAAAGAACTGGTTACGAAGAACAATGTTTTCCTAAAACAGAAAGATCAAATCAGTGTTACACAAGCATGGGGGTTACCCACATTAGTAGGACATGCACAGTGTGGCAAATGTGTCAATTGCAAGTACACGCGGAGAACAAAAGAGGTTGACTTGAAATTACATAAAATGTGGCAACAGACCAAATTTACCAACTGTAACTCAACGCATGTGATTTATGCCATATGGTGCCCATGCCAAAAAATTTATATAGGCATGACTGAACGGAGAGTGACCATAAGAATAGGGGAACATAGAAGCTGTATTCGTAATAAGAATTTATTGGCTCCGATGGTTAGCCATTTTCTGGTAATGAATCATAATGTAGAAGAATTGAAGTGGACGGTACTGTGGCAGGTAGAAAGAACCAATAACTCAGAAGCAGATTTAAGGAAACTCCAGTATAAAGAACAATGGTTAATCTTCTTGACTGACTCAGTGAATATAGGGCTCAATGAATTTAATAACTGGAAATTGTAAAACAGGATGACTAAACTGCAGGGTAGAGCTATTTATAGACCAGTGATATTGTAGACCCATATAGGGCAATAATGAGTTGATTCCTACACTAGCCTGCTGCTCTCGCCCTAGACTGTAGAATAATAATGCAACCCTGATGCTGCTGCAAATATCATCATTACAGTAATTAATAGGAACATAATAACTTAGGCGCTAGGTAGTCGCCACGCCACCACATCAGCAACATCGAAATCCATGTAGGACCGAGCAACAGACATGTGGTTAGAAGAACGAAGGGTCACGTACTATACAGTAAGAGGGTGGAAGTGAGATTTAGTGCCCCCCACATGGGATATAATGAGTTAACTGTCTGAGTCAGACAAATGCAACCAGTCAAGTTTGCATATAGGTGACACAGGCATCTTTATCATGTTACAATGAATAAATCGAACGGCCGTGATACTAAAATACCGAGGTTGTAACTTACGGTCCTCCACTTGGGCTTTAAAGGGTTAAAACTATCTGAGCCAGACATCCACAATGAGTCACGTGATGTAGACGCTCTTTACGCGTGACGCGATACTAATCGAACGTCCGTGGTGCGAGAAGCCTTGATAAAACACACTGTGTAAGAATACCGACAGTACACGACACGGCGGTAGAGGAGATAGATGAACATCTAACAGTCTACAGAAGAGGTAAGCACTTCGCACATAGATCTATGACTTATGGGTCGAATTGCACGATGACGCTTGCGACGATTTTTATAAAGTGGTGTATTTTTTATACTCTCTTGGTATAGACAAAGTGGATGCAGAGTTAAAAGACTAAAAACGAACTGGGAAAGTTGGCAACAAGACCTATTACCGAGAGGTGGAAGTTCCGCTTAAATAGGTAGGCGAGTGTGCATTTTGCCAAAGAGAAAAAGAAAAAAAAATTTTTAACATCAAAAAAATTTTTTAAACATTAGTGGATTCAATACATAGGAGGTGTGGCACACACGAGATTTAAGGTGGAAGATTATGACTGATTTGTCACGTAGAGGTGGTCCCAGTAGCTAACGGCACTAATACAGTAAGCAACCTTGGGTTGCAGTTTAAGCACTATGAACAAATTTATGGTGTTTTAACGGTAATGTCAGTCAAGAGGTGTTATGAATAGTGAACACACCGCGTTTGGCAAAATGATTGTGAATAGTTCCATATGGAATTTATTTCCTAAAAGGCAGTGCTTTTTTTGCTTGTGTCTCTCTAGGTTTTTAGTGGTCTTACATACATGTAATGACCCTCTCCCTCAACACCGTGGTTAATGGATACTTTTGGAGCAATACGGTAAGCCTTAGCTTGATAGACATAGGTATCAACTAGGAAGTACAACAATAATTGGAGTACTAATGACTGTTGTTTCTTGTTATCCTCTCCCACTCTTTTTTTCCCCAGGTTAAATGAAAAAAATGTTTTGATTGTCACAGATGGTGAAATGTTGTAGAGTGATATTACAACCTTATAGGCATTAAGAGAACTAAAGGGTACAGATGGTCCCCCTGATGAAGTTCTTGAGCACAGTATTGAACTGAATTGTTGGACGAAACATGTTGGGCAATTGAGTGGTATTGTGAGTTTATGGCAATACTTAAACAACATTGTAAATACAGTTGAGTAGTAACCCTTGAGTAGCCGTTTGAAGGGTATTTATATACAGAGTTGTAAACACAAGGTATCCAACACTTAGAAAGGAACCTGTGGGCTACTGACCATGGTGCTTTCGTAGGGGAAGGTAATGTTCTTGTAGGCACTATATACCATCTAGTTCTGTATAGGCAGGAGGTTGCTAGGTTGAAGTACAACACCTAGTTCTGTATTACCTAGTATGGGTTTGTAATTGCATTTTATATTTGTATAAGGTTTTAGGAATTTTTTACAATTTTACATGTTTTAGATATTGTGTGAAGTATATGTAATAAAATTATGAACCATTGTGTTTTGGTTTAGTTTTGTTAAATGTTTCAGATACTTAGCACCTATTTGTTCAAAGTTCTAAGATATAGATACCTGGGGCAGACTGAGAGGGGCAACAAGAAGACGTGATTGACCTTCTGTTAAGGTATTGTCCAGCATTTTTTGTGTAAAGAGTCAGGTCTACACGTCGTTAAATGGCTCAATGTCTCTGTTTGGTCAGTATATGGATAGGAACACCCTTTCATGTCTTGTGAACCCAGTCTCACCCCAGATACCAAGGGACCTGTGATCCTATCGCCGTCAACACTTTTTGAACACTTCCCCCAGAACACCTGTATCTGAGCACATTCCCATTGGGTGTGGAAAAAAGTAACTCCACACCTCCCACACATCAAACAGTCATCTAGGTCAATCACCCTCCATCGCATCAGTGCTGTCCGTGAGTAAAATAAACTGTGAAATATTTTATATTGAATCAAGAGTAATCTGGCCGCCATTCCAATCTCCCTCGGGAGCATAAGCACTTCGACCGATTCTTCCGACTCTAGTGTCCCCACCTCTCCCTCCCATCTGCCACTGAGCCGGGACAGTTTCTAAGATCCAAAGGCAGTGAGTACCTGGTATAGGGTTGATGTGACCTTTGTGGATATATGTGGAGGGAAGACGTTTGCCTTTATGGGTGAACAGGTAGGTATCTCGTCTAGAGCAGGGAACTGGGATCTTACCGCATGGGTTAATTGCATGTATGTATAGTGGTCTCTCCCATGCACTGCGCATGTGTTTTGTAGTTTCATGAAGGGAATGAGTGCCCCCTCCCAAAGCAGCCCCCTTAACGAGTTCTCGATCGTGCGAAAGATGGATCCGGGGATTGCCCTGGGAGTATTCTGTAGCACGTACAGGAATCTGGGGAGGGCCAACATTTTAAAGAGCGCTGCTTTGTCCATCAAAGACACCGGGAGCGTTTGCCAGTGCGTCACATTGGATGCAAACCGGTTCATCAGCGCGGTGAGATTGAGCCGAAGGTATTCCTCTGGTTCGGGGCCCAAGTGTATGCCCAAACAAGTGAACTCCAAGACCGAGACTGGAAAGGGGCAACCCAGGGGGATGGACCCTGCCCCCCTCCCGCCAGCAGGAACAGCACTGACATCTGTTGGTTCACCTTGAACTGGCAATAGGCCTGGTATTCCCCCAATATCTTGATCACTACAGGGCATGAGATTGCCGGTTCACCCATGTAAACCAGAAGGTCATTGGTGCATCATGAAACCCGGTCCTCCCCTCCCCAGGGCCAACAGAAGCCCACCCTGGCCGGTTCATTCCTAAGTTTGATCGCCAATGGTTCAATGGCTTAAATAAACAGCAGGGGAATAGAGGGCACTCCTGCCTCGTCCCTTGATAGAGGGTAAATCCCTTTGATAGGACTCCATTGACTGTGACCAAGGCTTCAAGGGTTACATACAGCAGGCGGACCCATCCAAGGAACTCCTCTCCGAAGCTCATGCGTCCCATGATTTCCCAAAGTGCTTCCCATCTTACCGAGTCAAAAGGTTTTTCGAACTCAATTGCCAGGAGTGCTACCAGTGTTTGTAGGTGTGCCATCAGGTCAATAGCCAGCTGTACTCTACGGATGTTCATCCACATGGATTTCGTGGGCATGAATCTGCACTGAGCTGGATGTACCAAAGAGTCAATGACTTCCAAGAGGCGATTAGCTAGCATCCGCGCCAACACCTTGCCCTGGCTGTTGATCAGCAATATCGGCCTATATGAGGAGCATCTCTCAGGGGGTTTTCCTGGTTTCGGCAGGACCACTATGCAGGCCTTCCTCAGGTCTCGGGGTAGGACCCCGTCAGCCCTACGCTGCTGGAATAAATGGTGTGAAGTTTCCGTAATCTTGTCTCCAAGCCGTTTCCAAATCTCTACCGGGAAGCTGTTTGGAACTGGTGTCTTACCTGATTTTAAATTGCATGAGCGCCTTCGTTATCTCCTCAACTGTTATATCTGCATCCAACCCTGCTCTCTGATGTGACGTTAGGCAAGGGAGCTCTGTGAGGTCAATAAAGCCCTGGTCCAATGACCCAGTCTGGTCCCTCGAGGTGCTGAACAGCTCCCTGTAGAAGGTTTCGAATCCACCTGCAATCTCCCGATCCCCAGTCAGTATTGTACCATTGGGATCCCGTATGGCCCGTACCTTTCCCCTCGATCCCTTCCTCTTTTCCAACCACGGCAGCACCTTCCCAGCCTTATCCCGGGACTTGTGGACTTGGGTCCTTATCGCCCAGTGAGCCTGTCTCGCATTAATGCTACCTTGTTCATATTGTCCTGTGCCATGACCAGGGTCTCCCATGCAACCCGGATACCGGAGACAAGGAATCCCTCCTCTGCCTCTAGTGCCTGGTGTTCGGCCTCTTCTATTTCCTGTATGTGTTTCTTTTGTGTGGCAGCTATCAGTGATATCGCCTCCCCCCGGCATACTGCCTTGAAACCTTCCCAGAGCACCACTGGACTATCTATAGACCCTTCATTCTCAGTAAAGTATTCCATAGTTTTATGGGACAAACCCTCCATCACTTCCGGAACCCCTAGGTAATATGTGTTAAGTCGCCACATCGCTGCTGGTTTAGTTTGTCAATTTTTCAGTTCAATGAGGTCCAAGATCCCTCAGAGCCGTATATTTGGCCGATATGAGCCTGTGTGTGACCCCTTTGGGAAGAAAGTAGTCAATACGTGACATTGAGCCATGTGCATTCGAGAAAAAGGAATACCACGCCTGAAATTTGTGCAACAGTTGCCATGCATCTACAAGGCCCACCGCTGTGGTGAATGAGTGTAATTTAGTAGTAAGGGATGGATTCCTGCCTCCCAGGTGTGTGCGATCTGCCCTGAAGTCCATGACTTCATTGAAATCTCCCCCTATCGCCCATGAGCATGTTGTGTCTTGGAGGTTGTTCAGCAATTCAAGCGTCAGAGGGGGCAGAGCATATACTGCCATCACCCCCCATGTAGTACCGCACTGCTCCCCTTTGCTTGATACGTATCTGCCCCGGGGGTCCGCTCTGACTTCTGTAATGTGAAAAGGGATCCTCTTGTGAATCAATATCAGCACCCCTCTCGCACCCATTGAGAAGCCCACATGATACACCTTGGTGTAGTTTGTCCTCTTGAACATTTTACACTCACTGCCCATCAGGTGTGTCTCTGTGAGGAGCGCTACATGTGGAGTGTGTCTATTCAGGTACTGAAGTACCAGGCGTGGTTTAATTACGGAGCCCAGTCCGTTCACATTCTACGTCAACAAGGAGATTTTCCCCACCAGCCATCATCCCTCCAGAAAGCTAATTGGGCATCCCAGGCCAGGGCTCTCCCTCCAGCCCTAACCTATGACCACCCCTTGATTCTTCTTCCGTTTCTGAACAACCAGTCTTCCCAGTGCTTAATCATTACCCAGTCTTGACTCATTGAAAACTTCCCTTCCCCAACCTTAGAAAAATAACCCGCCAGAGTACCCCCATATCCCACCCCGTACTTCCCCCTTCCCACCCCTCAACATGAAGCACCTGTCTCCCCAACTCACACCAACAGGTGCAAAAAACTGTGAAAGAAATCTTTGGGGAGGCCAATAAAACAGTCCCACTGGTTCACACTGTGGTTCTGTGGCCTCTTTCGCCTGGTACTTCGTTGCAATGTTATTCAGTCCGTAGCTAGACTTCATGTGGTTATTTCCTCAGCCGTTGACTCCCGTTTCTGATCGAGCCTCGTTCCCTGCTGGCTGTTCTGGAGGCTGATTAGCCATCTGCAGCTAGCAGGCTATTCCGGGCCGGTATGCTTTGCAGTGTTGCGCTTGTCAGTTTGGATCCTGGTCTCGAAAAGACCTGGGTCTCTAGCCCCGACCATGCCTCCTTCAGGTTGTGGAAGAGCTGAATGGACCCTCCATGTTGCACTTTGAGCTGTGCCGGGGAAAATGGGCATATTTGATGCCAAGTGAGTGCAGTTTTCTTTTGATCGAGTCATATGACTGCCGTGCCTTTTGAACTTCCCTGGTATAGTCTGGGAAGAAGCCCAACCGGTGTCCATTGTAAGTGATGGGCCCTTTGGCCCTTGCCATTGGCAGCAGGGCATCCCTGTTGTGATAGTTCAACAGTCTTGATGTTTTCATGCGTGGAGGTGCTCCCGAGGTGGGACGGCCTATTGGTATCCTGTGCGCCCGCTCCACAGAGAAGAATTTTGACAGTCTCTTCGGTGCAAACTGGTCTGTGAGCCAATCCTTCAAGAAAAGTTCCACACGGGTGCCCTCTTCCTTCTCGGGCACACCGACAATGTGAAGGTTATTGCGTCGTGCCCTGCCTTCACTGTCCTCTGCCCTATTCTCCACCTGGGTGAGCTTTTGAGTGACCTACATAAGCTGTTTCTCCAGTTGGTGTACTGTATCTTCTGTGTCGGACATCTCTCACTCTTGCTGCCAGGTTCCAGAGATCTTGGCATAAAAAGGATACCGCTGCCGTGAAGCTGTCAACCTTGACTTAAACTGAATCTCCTATGGCCTTCATGAAAACCCCAGAGTGGAAGCTGGGGTTCTGCCATGTCCTCCTCCATGGTCCCTGTTTCTTGTGCCAGAACTGTAATTGGATGACTGGCCCCCACTGTAAACTGGTCGATTTTGCAATGCTGTCCGGATTTTTTGCCTTTAACCTTGACCATGGCTCCCCCGGTGTGTGTCAGCTTGTACTTATGTCCTTTCACAGCAGTATGGACCTGATAGTTTCCCTACTGGGGTAGGTGTGGACGGGCCTGTTAGGGAGAATTCTCTTATAAGGCTAATTTCCCAAACGTAGTGAGTCCCCCAGCAGCTTTGCTGGATTTTTGGGGTTTGTTTTTTTCTCCTGCTAAGAGTGAGCCTCTTTTCCTCCCACTCTTAGACATGATTTGAAGTTCTTTTTGACTTAGTATGTGTTCATGGGCTATGGGATAACCTGTTTCTACTCCATAGGGCATCATCTGTTTTTGTATGTGTGTTACACAGCACCCTCGGTGCAGTAACACAGGGGTGTCGTAGTGACTCCCCAACATAGACTCCATACCCTGGGACTGAGTACTGTCTCCCAGAGCATGTAAAGTCACCATTGACTTTACTAGTCCTAAATTGTGAAAAGAACCACACACCATCATATTGTGGAAGTACTGGTAGGGGTAATTTGATTGCCCCTGGGTCTGTTTCCAAGGGGGCACTGTGCAGTCCCCCCTTGTCAAGTTTCTGGCTGGTGGCAGTGGTTACCCCGCAAAATATTCCTTCGGAATATTCTCTATGGGATTTTCCCATTGATTTTAAACGCACCACTTTTTGGTGCAATGTTAAAGATACCGCCGCTTTATTTATTTAATATTAAATCCACGGTTGGGTCTTTTTGCCAGAAATCGGTTCCAAAATGGCATTTGTGTCCGTCTCTGTAACTCTGACCAAGGTCGAGCCCTTTGTTCCAATATTTTGGCGGGCTTCTCCACAGAAGCCCTCCAAATAGTGCCACTCTGTCTGGGTTCCATAGGAGGGGTGGAGGGGGGATTTGGCACCCTGGACTGAGTTGCCATAGCAACTCAAGTCGCACTCTTCTCTGATTGGCCCAGTGGTGAGCCGCCCGGCTCACCACTTAGCATGTGTGATTGACAGCTAGGCTGATGAATGGGGGGTTTTCTGCATAAAAGCAGGGCCTTTGGGACTGGAACTTCAGAAGTCGCCACAGGACCTAAGAATACGAAGAGGGAAGACGCTGAGCCATCTGCAACGACAACACCACTGGTGAAGCCCTGTTGCAACGAACTCACCACTTTCCCAACGACAAGAGAAGATCTTCTGCTGGACGAGTCTTCTTCCCCTGAGCTTGTGGGACCAACCAGTTCACCTCTTTCGCCTTCCAAAGAAGTCTCTTGGTCGAATCGCCGTGCCAAACACCCTGGCGGCCGCATAGCCAAGCTTCACCACTTTGACCGCGAATAAAAGGACCACACCTTTTAATCGGGAACTCCGCTGCTGGTTTCATCCCTGGGCAGTGCAACGACTCCATGTTTCCTCCTCAACGAGATCCTCTCTTCCCCTGGTCGGAACAATGAACTGCAACCACTGCCAGGAACAACTGCCACCCCTGGATCTTCCTCTCTCTTAATGTACTGTGTCCTACCTGGCCTCTGTTTCTAGAGATTGCTAAAGGTGACCCTTAAATCCTTGGCTTTCTATACTGGGTTGGCCCCAGACCTTCTAACTTTGTTTCTTGAACTAAACCAACCTCTTTTGAACACTCTGCAAAGACTTTTAGTGCAACTTAAACTGTGTGATCCTGGGCACATTTTGCTTTGGTCCATTTAAAGTGGGCCTGGCCTATGAACTTTTACAGTATATTCTGCCTTTATTCCCTTGCTCTGACTCTTGAAAAGTGTTGGGACTGTAGTATTCTTATGCTCTACCTTTTTCTCTCCCTCTAACCAAATTATTAGAGTGCCATCTTAGTTAAGCGCTCACATCTGTCTTAACAAATAGTGGTGTTTTAACTCTGACTTGTCTAATAGTTATTAAGGGAGGTGTGTATACTTTATCTGACTGTGTTTTAACTTGCTTTTGATTTATTTGTATTGTGCTAGTGTATTGCCTAAAGTGTGTTTTAAATAAATAACTCTATACTTTTGATACAAAGCTCTTGTCCGTGTTTGTTTGCTCTACTGTGTTTTTAGCCCTATTGTGTATACTCTACATACTGCCTTACTCTTCTTGAGAGAAGTCTGACTGCTCAGCCACAGCTACCAGGTAAATCTGGGTGGTGCAGACTGCTACCAATTGGGTTTACTGCTTACTCCTGTAGTCTTAATCTTTTTGCAGTGTTTCCTAAGGGAACTGCACAGGATTCTGCCTAAAACTGGTGTACACTGGTGTACAGCGGTGGGATTTGTATTGAGTATACATGCTAGAGTGCTTCTAAGACCTTAGTGCAACTAACCGCAAAGCTTAGCACTGTAAAAGCTATTTTCTAACAAGTCAACTATGGAAAGTTACAGCCAGGAGTCTCTTTCTGCAAAAACTGCTGATTGTTTAAGAGTTCTTTGTAGACATAAAGATCTTCCTGTGAAGGGCAAGAAAATAGAATTAATAGAAAGATTGTTAGCAAACCAAAGTCTGGGTAGTGGTTCAGAGGAGCCTATTTCCCCAGCAAATGTAGACAATATGCCTGAGGATAATATGAATCAAAGTAATGACAGTATTGTTGTAGAGTCAGAAGAGGAAGGTGAAACTGATATAACTGCTCCCACTGGCCCTCTGCCTGCTCTGCCACCTCAACCTTTGCCTAATGGACCCTACAGGTCCCACACTAAGTCCTGAATTCATTGAAATGGAAAAAAAGAGTTAGAATTCAAGAGAATTAGTGCCCAATCTGAACAAAAGCACCAAGAACTAAGGCTCAGAGAAATGGAGCTCAAGCATGAGCTGCAGATGAAGAAATTATCTGTTGAAACTGCTTCTCTCCTCGGATCCTCTAGGAGTTGCAGTCCCAAAAGACCCCGGATGCCTAAAGAGATTGTGGGTATGTATGAACCTAAATTGGTTGTGCTGGATTGGTTGGCTATGTTTGAATATAATCATGGGCTCCAGGGCATCACAGGGAATCAGTTTCTTCCTTGGTTGTTCTCTAGGCTCCCCTCTTTTGCATCTGATGTGGTAATGGAATTGGGTAGCTTTGGGAAGACCATAAGTACCATAAGAGGTTTAGGACCCTCAAAAAGCATGATGGTACCCCTTGGGCTACCTGGGTGAGTGAAAGTTTGAAGAACTTAGAGGGATGGATTAAGGGTTACAGAGTGAACACTTATGAGGGAATGAGAAATCTTGTGATGTTGGAGTCAATTTATGATGCCTGCTCTCCTGAGCTCAGACAACACTTGGCTGATTCAAAGGAATTAGATTCCAAGAAGTAGCTAAGGCTGCTGACTTGTGGGTTGCCAACAGGGCTACTCACAAAGATTCTGGGGCAACTCAGACAAAGGATGCGGGGAAGTAGCCTAAAAAGGACTCCAAAGAGAATTCAAATAATTCCAAAGAGGTCCCCAAACAAAACCATAAGGGTAAGCCACAAGGGAAACCGAATCAGGCTAGTGTACCTTCTGGTCCCAGACCAGAAAGAGCTCAGAGTAAGCCACCATTCGTGAAAGTGTTTGGTAAATGCTATGTTTGTGGCTCTACTGACCATGTGAAAGGGGATCCCAAATGTAAGGGTAAACCTTCAGGGGTCCACACTGTCTCCCTAGCCTTCGTTCCAGAGGAGGGAGTACCAATGACAAGTGGAAACCTTCTGCTGCTAGCTGATGATCCCACTGGAGTCTCAGCTAGTGTTTCTTTAGTGTCCCTGGGGTTGTGGGAACAACAGAATTTAGATGTCTATAATTCTATCCCAGATGATACTAAAGAGTATTATAAGGACAGTGTCCAGGTGAATGGTCAGGAGACTCCTGCCATTAGGGACAATGGGGCCAGCATAAATGTGGTCGATGAATCATTTTTCAAGGCGGAAGAGGTTGCTAGGGCACCCAAATGCCTCACCAAGTTGGCTGGAGGGCCTGTGCAGATGTGTCCCCAGTTACCGGTTCTCATCCAGTGTAATGATATGACTGTGAAGATACCTGTCAGTGTACAATGTGAAGTGCCAGGAAGAGTTCTGTTGGGAAATGACCTGAAAACTCTTGGAGTAGTGTCACACACCCCCAGATCTCCTAGCAAAAGGTTACAAGAGCTAACCAGACCTGCAAGGGAGAAAACCTTGAGAGGTTCTCCTAAGGAGATGATAGAAGACATCAATCCTACTCCACTGGAGCTACTTACTGCTATAGCTGAAATGTCAGAAGCAAAGGGGAAACCCAAGACTTCTAAGAGGAAACCAGCAGCAAGCACTCCAGTGCTTCCAACAAGGACTTCCCCTAGGTTGTACTTCCCTCTAAGCTGAGGCTGAGAGGGAGGTACAACCCTGTGTGGTTGAACTAGACTCTGAAGATGAGCTAGTAGGAGGCCAAGAACTTATTGGATATCTGGATCCTGCTGACCATCCTGAGCTGCAGTCTTTACTGGCAGAAGGTGGTCCCAGCAGATCAGCTTTTCATAAGGCACAAAGAGAATGTCCAACTCTTGAAGGTCTCCGCCACCGGGCAGCTTCTCAGGCTGATGGGCAAGATACTGGGAAGTATAGGTTGCACTGGGAAGATGGCCTCTTCTACAGTGAACCAACTGAGTCTACACCTGGAGACTAAAAACGACTTGTAGTCCCTCAAGAGAACAGACTTCAGTTCTTGCAACTAGCTCATGAGATTCCTTTGGCTGGTCACTTGAGTTTCAAGAAGACCAAGGAAAGGCTCTCACTCTACTTTTATTGGCCAAAGATGGGGGCTGAGGTAGATCAATTTTGCAAGAGCTGCCACATCTGCCAAACTTCTGGTAAAATCGGTTCCAAGAATGTGGCACCTTTAGTGCCCCTCCCAGTGGTGGAAGTCCCATTTGAGAGAGTAGGGATTGACATTGTTGGTCCCTTTGATCCTCCAACCTCCTCAGGCAACAGGCTTATCCTTGTTGTAGTAGACCATGCTACTAGGTACCCTGAGGCAATCCCTGTGAGGACTGTTACAGCTCAGGCTGTGGCTAAGGCCCTCCTTGGTATTTTTATCAGGGTTGGGTTTCCTAAGGAGGTAATCTCTGACAGGGGGTCACATTTTATGTCCCACTACATGAAAGCCATGTGGAAAAACTGTGGAGTTACCTACAAGTTCTCTACCGCCTACCACCCACAGACAAATGGGTTGGTCGAAAGGTTTAATAGGACAATGAAGAGCATGATAGGTGCTGTAGAAGAACGCCTTAAGAAAAATTGGGATCTTCTACTGCCATGCCTTCTCTTTGCTTATAGAGAACTCCCTCAGGAGGGAGTAGGTTATAGTCCCTTTGAACTTCTTTATGGCCATCCAGTCAGAGGTCCATTGGCACTGATTAAGGAGGGGTTGGAGAGTGCTCCTTCCCCCAAGCCAGTCAGAGTGACTATGTGATAGGTCTCTGGAGGAGAATGTCACACATGATGGCAGAAGCTAGTGATAACCTGAAAGCTGGTCAAGCATTGGCATGATCAAAAGGCTAACATGGTTGAGTTCACTCAAGACCAGCTAGTTCACGTTATGATCCCAACAAGGCAGAGAGCCTTGCAAGACAAATGGATGGGACCATTCAATGTTGTGGGAAAACTTAGAGAGGTGAACTATCTGCTGGACTTCGGCAATCCCAAGGAGGCTCCCAGAGTCTTCCACGCCACAGACTAAAGCTTATGTCTCCAGACCTGATGTAGGAGCCTTGCTTCTAGCTTCAGCAGAAGAGGAAGAATAGAGTGAACCTCTCCCTGATCTCCTCAGAAGCCTACTTTTGAATGAAAAGATTGAAGGAGTTAATCTCTCTTCAAATCTGACACATGAGCAACAAGAAGAGTGCAAATCTATGTTAAATCAGTTTGCCTCTATGTTCTCACTTTCACCAGGCTTGACCCCTTGGGGCCAGCATGATATCCTCACTGGTGACTGTCTGCCTGTCAAAAGCAGAGGGTACAGAATGTCAGAAAATGTAAGAGCCCACATCAAAGGAGAGGTCAGCAAGATGCTGGACCTCGGGGTAATAGAGCCCTCTACTAGTCCATGGTCTAGCCCAGTTGTGTTAGTACCAAAGCCAGGATCGAAGAAGTTGAGATTCTGTGTGGATTATAGAGCTCTTAATGCAGTCACCAAGACTGATGCCCATCCTTTGCCAAGGACAGATGAGCTAGTGGATAGACTTGGTGCAGCCAAGTTCCTCAGCACATGTGACCTAACGTCAGGCTATTGGCTAATAGCCTGACAGACCATGCCAAGGAGAAAAATACATTTTATACCCCAGTTGGCCTATACCAATTTAAGGTATGCCTTTTGGACTGATGAATGCACCTGCCACATTTCAAAGGATGGTAAATCAGGTTCTGACTGGGATGGAGGACTTCTGCATGGCCTACTTGGATGGATTTGCAGTGTTCAACCACTCCTGGGAAGAGCATGTTGACTACCTAGGACATGTTTTGCAGGCTCTAAAGCAGGCCAATCTGACCATAATGGCAAGTAAAGTGTAAAGTGGTCTACCTTGGACATGAGGTAGGAGGTGGTGAAATAAGGCCTTTGCCCAGTAATATTGAAGCTGTGCAAAATTGGACAAAACCTACTACTCAGACCCAGGTGAGAGCTTTCCTAGGCCTCACTGGGTACTACAGGAATTTCATAGAGAACTATGGGACCATAGCTTCTCCACTGAATGTGATCTCCTCCCCTAAGTTCCCTAAAAAGGTCCGATGGAATGTGGAGTGCAATCAGGCCTTTGAAAACCTGAAGAAAGCCCTTTGTCAAGCTCCAGTGCTAAGAGCTCCTGACTACCACCAAACTTTCATTGTACAGACAGATGATTCAAATGCAGGTATAGGTGCAGTCCTTGGGAAGGGTAGGGAACACCCCATTTGCTTCATCAGTAGAAAATGAAGGATCTGAAACAAGGTGGGCAACAATTGAAAGAGAGTGTTTTGCCATTGTGTGGGCTCTGAAGAAGTTTAGGCCATACTTGTATGGTTCTACTTTTGCTATTCAGACTGACCACCAACCCTTGAGATGGTTAATGCAAATGAAAGGGGAAAATCCAAAACTACTGAGATGGTCAATCTGCCTCCAGGGGTTTGATTTCACCATTGAGCACACGTCAGGGTGTCACCACCAAAATGCTGATGGTCTCTCTAGGATGTTTGTAACCGACTAGAGGTATGAGATTCATCCAGGAGTGGATTCAATCCTACTGTCCTTTAGTCTGCGGGGGGCAGGGGAGGAGTGTTAGAAAGAATTCTCTTATAAGGCTAATTTCCCAAACCTAGTGAGTCCCCCAGCAGCTTTGCTGGATTTTTGGGGTTTGTTTTTTTCTCCTGCTAAGAGTGAGACTCTTTTCCTCCCACTCTTAGACATGATTTGAGGTGCTTTTTGACTTAGTATGTGTTTATGGGCTATGTGTTTATGTTTATGGGCTATGGGATAACCTCTTTCTACTCCATAGGGCATCATCTGTTTGTAGTGTAGTAAAACAGGGGTGTCATAGTGACTCCCCAACATAGACTCCATACCCTGGCACTGACTACTGTCTCCCAGAGCATGTAAAGTCACCATTGAATTTACTAGTCCTAAATTGTGAACAGAACCAGTACACACCATCATATTGTGGAAGTACCGGTAGTGGTAATTCGATTGCCCCTGGGTCTGTTTCCAAGGGGGCACTGTGAAGTCCCCCCTTGTCGAGTTTGTGGCTGGTGGCAGTGGTTACCACGCAAAATATTCCTTCGGAATATTCTCTATGGGATTTTCCCATTGATTTTCAACGCACCACTTTTTGGTGCAATGTTAAAGATACCGCCGCTTTATTTATTTAATATTAAATCCACGGTTGGGTCTTTTTGCCAGAACTCGGTTCCAAAATGGCGTTTGTGTCCGTCTCTGTAACTCTGACCAAGGTCGAGCCCTTTGTTCCACTATTTTGGCGGGCTTCTCCACAGTAGCCCCCAAATGGTGCCACTCTGTCTGGGTTCCATAGGAGGAGTGGAGGGGGGATTTGGCACCCTGGACTGAGTTGCCGTAGCAACTCAAGTCGCACTCTTCTCTGACTGGCCCAGTGGTGAGCCGCCCGGCTCACCACTTAGCATGTGTGATTGACAGCTAGGCTGATGAATGGGGGTTTTTCTGCATAAAAGCAGGGCCTTTGGGACTGGAACTTCAGAAGTGGCCACAGGACCTAAGAATCCGAAGTAGGAAGACGCTGAGCCATCTGCAACGACGACACCACCGGTGAAGCCCTGCTGCAACAAACTCACCACTTTCCCAACAACAAGAGAAGATCTTCTGCTGGATGAGTCTTCTCCCCCTGAGCTGGTGGGACCAACCAGTTCGCCTCTTTCGCCTTCCAAAGACGACTCTTGGTCGAATCGCCCCTGCCAAGCATCCCGGCGGCCGGATAGCCAAGCTTCACCACTTTGACCGCGAATAAAAGGACCGCACCTTTAAATCAGGAACTCCGCGGCTGGTTTCATCCCTGGGCAGTGCAACAAGGCTAAGTTTCCTCCTCGACGAGATCCTATCTTCCGCTGGTCGGAACAACGAACTGCAACCACTGCCAGGAACAACTGCCACCACTGGAGCTTCCTCTCTCCTAAGGTACTGTGTCCTACCTGGCCTCCCTTTCTACAGATTGCTAAAGGTGACCCTTACATCCTTGGCTTTCTATACTGGGTTGGCCCCAGACCTTCTAACTTTGTTTCTTGAACTAAACCAACCTCTTTTGAACACTCTGCAAAGACTTTTAGTGCAACTTAAACTGTGTGATCCTGGGCATATTTCGCTTTGCTCCATTTAAAGTGGGCCTGGCCTATGAACTTTGGCTCTACAGTATATTCTGCCTGTAACGCTCACCTGATTCCCACGGAGGCGCGGGTCTTGGCAGGAAGCTGTCTGACTCGAAAAGTGATGTGCAGGACTCGATTGGCTTCTGGGGTCGAACCTCTTCGCACTGTGTGTCAGACTCGAAGAGTGAGGTTTCTGCAGGTGAAAGAATATGGGGGTTAATGGTCTGGGTTGTCGGATGTCCCTCTCTCTCTCTCGCTTCCCAGCTTTTTCGTAGAGCCCCCCGGGGTTAACGTGCTCACCTTATATAGGTGAATGCTGGGCTCTCCATCTGCGTCTGGTGCAGGGTGCCGTTGCCAGTTCCTTCACTGGTGAAACATTGGCCTCTTGAGTTCAGAGGATGGTTACCGTCGTTATCTGCACGAGCGGTGAGTTTCTGGACACCTTTTGTCTTTATAGTCTTTAATGCGTGACACGTTAATATGGAAGATTCTGTATAATGCTTTTCCCCTTATGTATTGCAGGGCTCCTGAGATGGAGGATGAATTGAAGCGCCTGGAAGTTCGTAAGTATGGCAAGCGCTTTAACTGTCTTTTTCCTTGCAGCTTAGTTCGTGTTAAAGAGACGCCGGGGTATTCGCAGGCGTTTTATTGCGACGAGCGTGATGGACGTAAGTAAATACCTGCTTAATGTCTTTTCTTTTGTCTTGCAGATGTTGCTTTGCAGCGCCGGAGTTCGCGGAATGCCAGTAAGTTGTTAACAATGCTTTGTCTTCACAGGCGGCGATGCGGAACGAAGAAATCCGGAATTCACAGCGTGCTGGTAAGTATGACAATGCTTTTGTCTTTGCAGGTGGAGATGCGGCGTGAAGAAGCGGCCGCCGCCGATGAATCAGGTAAGTAAGCACTGCGTGTAAAGTTCGTCTTGCTAACCTGTTGTTTCTGTTCTTTACAGGTGCTGATGTTGGCTGGATACCGAAATGGTAAGTAGAAATCTTGCAGGTTCAGGATCAGAAGATGAAAGGCCGGAGCAGACTCGGTGAGCGTTCTGCTGCAGATGCAGAATAACGCGAAGCATGCTTCTTCTATCGGGTGTGGTTTAAATAGCCTTGGAGTGATGAGGCGTCTTCTTCCACGGCCCCGCCTAGGTAAGAAAAAGAGTTCCAGTTTCCAGAAGAGTTCTATTGCTGTATCCAGGGAGTGGAGCTGCCCCACCCAGGTAAGAAAGTAGTTCCTGTTCTCAGATGGCTTCTAAGTGGCTGGTAAGTAAGCAGCATGGTCAGCTGCAGGTAAGTCCACCCAAGCATCTTCATGCCTAATATGAGCCCGGCGCTTCCAGCGCCGTGACCAATGGTTTTGATGAGCCTGGTGCCACCGGCGCCAGGACAAGGTCCAAAAGGTCCCAGTGGGGACCGGCTGGTGCCTAGGATTAGGGTTAGGGGCCTGCTTCCAAGGACGTTGGGCTGGTCCTGGCTCCTTGGAAGCAGAGATCATGACACTGCCTTTATTCCCTTGCTCTGATCCTTAAAAAGTGTTGGGACTGTATTATTCTTATGCTCTGCCTTTTTCTCTCCCTCTAACCAAACTATTAGAGTGCCATCTTAGTTAAGCACTCACATCTGTCTTAACAAATAGTGATGTTTTAACTCTGACTTGTCTAATAGTTATTAAGGGAGGTGTGTATACTTTATCTGACTGTTTTAACTTGATTTTGATTTAGAGTGCTAGTGTATTGCCTAAAGTGTGTTTTAAATAAATAACTCTATACTTTTGATACAAAGCTCTGGTCAGTGTTTGTTTGCTCTACTGTGTTTTTAGCCCTATTGTGTATACTCTACATACTGCCTTACTCTTCTTGAGAGAAGTCTCACTGCTCAGCCACAGCTACCAGATAAATCTGGGTGGTGCAGACTGCTACCAATTGGGTTTACTGCTTCCTCCTGTAGTCTTAATCTTTTTGCAGTGTTCCCTAAGGGAACTGCACAGGATTCTGCCTAACAGGGCCTTCGGGTCACATCCAGTGGTTGACCCCCACCACTTCAAGTTGGGGCTCCTGTTCGCAACCTCAAGCAGTATCTGTCACCCACCAGGACATAGCATGCACCTATTGTTTCAGGGACGTCCCCTCTGCACCTTCTGGGCCCTGGTCCAATGCAGTACTTTTTTTTTTTTGTATTTAATCAATTTAGATTTTTACAAAACAGCTTTCTTTGTTGTCTAAATGCAGTATTTCCCCTGTCTACAGCGCCAGCCTGAGGGGTTTCTTGTTCATGTGGGTGACCTTGTAGCGCCTTAGACCAGTGTCCTGTGGGGCAGTCCTGACTGCTGTCCGGGATCCTCCGGCTAAGGGGTCTGTGTGTGCCAATGTGTGCTGTGAGCCCTATAGTGCCATGTGTCAGTTCCTTAATAGTGTTGAACGGTCTCCTTTTTCGTGGAGACTGTGTCCCCCCCTTTGATAGTGGCCAGCATAAAGGGGTGGGGGGGGGCTGTTCGTGTGCGCCTCCAGTGGTGTTATTGTTGTGGATGTTGTTAGTTCCCTGTCAACCCCGCATTGCGGGTGCTCTTCCAGCCTCAGAGGTAGCCCAATTTCCAAGTGTGCCGCTCCTTTGTAGTTAGATAACAGTCTTAACGGGCCACTTAACCTGCCGACCGAGTCCTCTCTGATAGCCAGTGTGGCAGCCCAGGGGAAGAGGGCCACAGACCACGCATGCCTCTGTGCCACCGGAACGTTCTCACTGGTGGTGTTGCTGTTTGTTTCTCTTGTTCCCCTCGCCTCGGCAAATGCTCCTCTGCCACAGTGGTGGCTCCAGCGGCTATGCTGTGCACCACAGGCCCTATGCCCTTAAGTTTGGCTTCTTTGCCTCACCCGTAATGGCAAGCAAATATCCCTCAGCCCCCTTGTCTCTGGACGTCTCCCATTACCACGCAGGGTGCAGTGGCCATGCCGGGAGATCCAGTCTCTGGCGGGGCGGTGCGGATTCTCTCCGGCGCCCGCGGTCTCCCGCTACAGGAAGATGGGGAGGCAGGCTCCTCAGTGTTTCGGCAGCATTCGCCGTCTCAGGATAGTGCCTCGGCTTCAAGACGGCACAACTAGGTCCTCCTGGACCGATTTCGGTCAGGAAAGCAGCGGCCAAGAGCAGCTGTTTTCAGCAATACAATGGGATAAAATTTGCCACCCTCGGCACCAGGAGTCAGGGTTTATATTGCAGGATAATGGCGGCCTGGACGGAGCTTCTCGCGCTCACGTCCCCATGCGTCCGTGGCTCAACAGCGCCTCCTCTGTTCACAGCCACATTGAAGGTGTGAGAGACATGTTGAGGAGAGAGAATTGATGAGGGTTCGGTTGTCTGCGCTGGGTGTGGCTGAGCTAAGTGGGAAGGCTTTGCTGGGAGGTGACGGGGTGAGAGGCAGGAGAAGGAACAGTGTGATGTTGGATTTTGTGAGGCAGACTGGCCGGTGGGAGGAGTTGTGAGTTTATGGGAGCTAAGTACTGATTGGTGGGTCTGGTGCCCATCATCCTTTAGGATGGGGAAGCGCCTGCGTGGGTCCGCCCACGCATCTGATAATTAAGAAGAAGAAGAGGAGCACCTCTGGTGTATTTTTGGATCGGAGCACTGTTTAGAGCTGCAGCTGGTGTATGCAGCCCCATGGGAGGACAGGCCGTGGAGGTGTGGAGCGCTAGAAAGAGGGGCGACCAGCGGTGGCGCAGTGTGATGCAGATAGGACATAAGCAGGATGTGGATTCAGCAGGCTGGTGCTGGTTCTTTAATGATAATTAGATCAGAACAATATTGAGCTCATCATTGGCGAGGTGGTTAGGTGTGAAGCTGAACACCAAGTGACCTATATTATGTACGAACGGAAGTAAGCTGGCAAGTGAGTGGCACGCACGCAGCCATAGTACTCCTGTGGTGGTTTGGCGGTCGGGCACCCAGTGGGGGGGACAGGTGCAGAAAAGTCCTTAGCAGCTTGATCTGGGTTAATAGCTGCATTGAATCTCGGACGGAGAACCTACACACCTTCGTCCTTATAAGGCAAGGGGGCCATGATGCGAGGGGCCGGGGTGAGAATAAGTCAGGTGCCACGGATAGATTAACCAAATCCACCCGATCGTCCGGGGAGTCCAAACAGCAGCGTCCTACTCCCCCAGTGGTGTTGCCTGAATCTGCAGAAATGCAACAAATGCTTCATGAAATACTGGATGACATCACTGTGAATGTCACATCTATTCTGGCACAACTAGCAAAAGAAGTGCAGCAGATTCATGAAACTTAATAGAGGATCAGTGCGACGGAGGACAATGTACAGGAACTGCAAATCACGGTGGCCACCCTAGTGGAGGAGATGAAATACCTGAAATCGAATGAAATGACCTGGAATCGCTATCACGCATTAACAACGTACGGATTGTTGGTGTCCTGGAGGAGGAGTTGTCTGGCAATAAGTAGTGGGCCGTTAAGGTTCTCATTCAGCAGCTGCTAGATGATCCGTCTTTGTCCCCGTTCTTTGTGGTGGAGAGAGAGCATACAGCCCTAGCCCCAAAACCTAAACCCAGTGACATCCCGTGGTCAATAATTTGCGAAAGTCCTGAGTTACTGTGATAGGGACCTTCTACTGAAGCTTGAAAGGGACAGACAGGAACTAGGGTCCCAAGTGATCCGTCTGTTTCGGGACTTTTCAATGGCGGTCCAGCAGGAAAGGCAACTACTGCTGGGCATTAAGAATCTCCCCCGGGAGTGCAAGGTTCAATATGTCATGTTATGTCTGGTTCCAATTTCAGGAGAAACTATACTTTTTCACAGTACCTGACAAAGCTGTTACATTTATTGAGGCTAAGATTCCCTTGCCTGGTTGTGAAACCACCTCTGGTTACCCGCTGCTCCCTAAATGTTCTAAAAAAAAAAGTGGCTTGACAGACAGAGGCTTGATTTATTGTAGGTGGGATCACGTCAATTTGGGCACATAGATGCCATAGGACAATTAAACACAACAGATGATATTTCTGCAATGAGGCATGGCGACAAGTAATGTCATGAGCTGGAATGTCCAGGGAATTGTCAATTACACTAAAACTACCAGTATTATGGCATACGTCAATAGGCACAAGATTAGCGTATTATTCCTTCAAGAGACACATGCCACTGCAAAAGCTAACAGAGGTATGGCTGCCATGTGAGGGAATAATAGGCATTTCACCTCCTACTCGACCAAGTCGTTACGATTCATGGGGAAGGGTACACACGTTCGATATCTAATAGTACATGGCACCCTTGAAGGAACTGAGCTACTCCTGGTTAGCACATACGGACCAAATGTAGATTCTACAGATCTCTATGCTAACGTAGCATCTATTATAGGCACATACCCGCCGATACCCTTCCTGTGGTGGTAGGTGACTTGAACACTATCCTAGACCAGTGTATTGACTGGACAGGTACAGCTCGATGCCCCCATCCAGAGCGGCGTGGAGCCTGCTACGCCAGATGGAAAGGTTGGCTGTCTGGGATGTGTGGCGCATGCTTCAACCGCAAATACGGGACTGCACCTTTTACTCCACAGCACATGACATGGTATCACGTATAGAAATCTTTTTGTTTTCGCAGCCTCTTCTTGGGACAGTGCTAGCTGCTGACATTCTCCTGCGTATACTCTCTGACCATTACCCCATAATGGTTTGGTTAGCAATGGGGAAGGGGGCAGCTAACCACAGGGTGTGGCATTTCAAATTGGACGCACTACAAGCTGTGGAATTTAAAGCTAATATAGAGAATGACAAAGTCCTATTTCCTCAGCAATACACCTGATGATACGTCCTACGGTACATTGAGGCAGTCATTTAAAGTGCACATCAGCAGGATGGCCATCTCTAGGGAATTCGGGGTTCTTAAAACTATCCAGCACAATTTGGGAGACAGAGTAGACTTAAGGCGTTTGAGACAACATAAGCCACCGCACTCAGTCCAGCGCTGCTAGTAGACATTCATGTCACCTATGAACAATTTCGAGAATATGCCCAGAGGGAAACAAAATACTTCTCTCAGCCCCTAGCTGCTAGGAAGTATGGGGAGGGTGATCGCCCTGGGAGGACCTTAGTCAGGTTAGTGCGCAATGAGAGGTACCCCACCCGTACAGACTGTGTGTTGGACAGACAGGGAGACCAAAAATGGCTCAAACAAGATATTCTTGGAGTCTTCCAGGAGTTCTACGAAGAACTATATAGGGCCAGACTGCCTCAAGGCAAACATGCGTTACACACCCTACTGGAAGAAATCCCGCTATCCAGACTGTCTACCAGGGCCAGGGACCAAATTAATACACCAATCACTGTGGAAGGAATGAGGGCCGTCATTAAGGAACTCCCTAAAGGAAAGGCTCTGGGCCCGGACGGGCTAACAATAGAGTTTTATGCAGAGTACGTTGCCACCCTAGCCCCACATTTTGTGTGTGTCTGGGTTGAATCACTGAATAACTCAGTCCTACCAGAGTCTCTCTGAGAAGTCGTAATAACATAACTTCTTAAGCCAAGTAAACCTAATGATGATTGTGTTTTTGTCACTTATAAATGTAGACACAAAGATTTTTGCAATGGTCTTGGCAAATTGTTTACTCCCTCTGATGCCACATCTGGTCCATAGTGATCAAGCAGGCTTTATCCATGTTAGATCAACGACACTCAATATCTGCTGCTTGTTAAATATCTTGGCACGTTTGGCGCCAGAGGCCTCTGCAGTAGCGATAACCTTAGATGCGCAGGTAGCGTTCAACATGGTATCATGATAGTACCTGTTCATGGTATTGGGGAAAATGTGGCTGGGCTCCACCATGATCAGTTACATGAAACTCCTGTATGCCCACCCTGTGGAGAGGATCTTGGTGAACTCACAAGTCTCCAGACTATTCCCTCTCAGCAGGAGCACCCGACAGGGTTGCCCTCTGACACCAGTATTATTTGCACTTGCCATAATACCAATGGCAGATTTTATTAGGGAACACCATGGGAGGTGGGGAATAAGGTAAGTGGGAACCCTCTGAAGTAATTTCCCTTTACGCAGATGATGTGTTATTCCATTTTAGAGACCCACAGGTAAACCTCAATCCAATAATGTATATCACTACGCGTGTGGGCGAGTACTCAGACTTTGTTGTGAATTATTCCAAATATGAAATGGTTCCGTTAACGGCCTCCACAGGCAAACCAACCAGGGAATTCCCACTGACATTGTCATCGGATCAGATCAAATATCTCGGGGTCAGAGTAACTATGCGGCTTTGGAACAATATGTTGGGGAAAGAAGTAGGTGGAAACCTGTACCCATTACGCTGGCAGACAGGCTGGCGCTAGTCAAAATGATACTCCTCCCTAAATTGATGTACACTTTCACAAACGTCCCCCATTGGCAGGGAAAAGTGGAAGTGCTTCCCTCTTAAGCCCCTGGAAAATGATCTTCTCATGTACATCTCCAACTCAAGCGGGGGATGTAGACGGTTGGCCACCCTATACAGAACGATAATGAGTAAGGTGGACTTATTTAACCCCAGGTTGCAGCTCCAATGAGCTGCTGACGTAAGTGTATACCTCTCCGATGAACAGTGGAACCGGAGGTGCATGCTCACCAAAACATTTTCACAAAATTCCAGGTCTAAATTGATGCAATACAAAATTCTTAATCGATTGTACTATACCCCCGACAGGATCAGTAAAATATACCCAAAAGCGGATAACAGATGCCGGAGATGTAAACATGGCAAGGCTGACCACCTGCACATGCTGTGGAGCAGTTGCAAGCTTTGCAATTTATGGTCATATGTCCCGACTACATTATTGGAAGTGGTGGGCATGCCAGTTTCATCCTCGGCCATGGGTGCAGTATTTGGTCAGCGGGCAGAAATGCTGGTGAGACGGCTTAGATCTTTCCTCAATAAGAGTTATTTAATAGTTACATGGTGTATATTGCGCAAATGGAAGGACAAAACCACCCCACAGACTAAGGAGTGGTTCGCCCGACCTGACGTGGGTTGATCGTTGTGAGGAGCTCTACATTGAGATGCTGCCGAGTACTTCTAGACCCAAAGATAAATGGGGAAAATGTCAAATGTACCTGGCCTAAAAATCTGTGCTGTAATCACCACAGCGAAAGAGTAGGACAAGTAAGGTGCGGGAGGGAATTAATGGGCCAAATTGGGGGGATGAAGGTAATGGGATTGTTGACCAATTGGGAGATGCCAAGTGTATTTGTGTGTTCATTCTTTTATCAGAGATGTAGATGTGAACTGCCGATTATGTACTCTGTGATTGCCAAACTTAAATAAAGGTTTAAAACAATGAATAAAGGTTAGCACCACATTCAAAGCCCAATCAGGGACTGCAAAACATGAAGGATGGAAATAATTAACAAGGAACTGGGGCACCACTGATAAGGTTAAAAAAAAAAAGTTCTGGTGTTGCGTTAAACAACAAAATGCTCATAGCGTCTGCCAGCCTATTCTCCACCCCTGTCAGATGAGCTACAGAGGCTGAGATGTTGTTCTCCATCATCCAGAACCATAGTTGCATGGCCTCCCTGCACATGGGCAGTGATCTTGTGCCTCACTGCTTGTTGAGGTAGGTCATGGTCACTGTGTTCATTAAGACTAGGACAAGCTTCCTCTGTACAGAGGGTGCAAACGCTGTCAGCGTTAGCCTGACTGTCTTCAACTCCAGCAGATTTATGTGGCACGAATTCTTCTTCTGGGAACAGTGGCCACTGACTTCAAGAGGGCCGCAATGAGCCCCTCAGCTCTTCAGACAGGTGCCTGTGACTGCCTGCGCCTCTAGCCATGGGCCACAGAAAGGCTCTCCTGTAAAGAGGTTTGTCCTGTTGCGGCAACAAGTCAGGTCGTTGGCCACAGACCTTGACACTTGAAGCACATCCAACATCTGGCCCGAGTACTGTGACCACTGGCTCCTGAGAATCCACTGCAGAGATCTCATCAGGAGCCTTGCCTGAGGCACTAGGGAAATACAGGATGCCATGAGGCCCAACAGGCGCAGGAAAGTGGATGCCGGGGGACTGCTGGAATTCTGGAAAAAACCGACCATATTCGCCACATTGGTGACTCTCTCCTCAGGAGGAAAAGCATTCCCTTCTCGGGTGCCCAAGACTGCTCCAATGGATTGGAGCCTCTGTGCTGGTGAAATCTGTCATTTCTGTAAGTTCAGGGAGAAACGAAAGTTGTGTAAAAGCGAGCAAGTGTCCTTTAGGTGCCTCGAAACCTGTTCTGTAATCAGCCAGTCGTCTAAATACGGGAGTACAAAGGCGCTGGATCTCCTGAGATGGGCCACCACTACTGCCATCAGCTTGGTAAAAATTCTGGGTGCGGATATCAAGCCAAAAGGGAGCACCTGGAACTGATAATGGGCGACCCCAATGATGGACCTCAGGAATAGCCAGCCTGTGTTTCTTGTGGCTAGGCATATGGAAATTGGTGTCCTGAAGGTCCAGCAACATCAGCCAGTCTTGCAGCTGTAGAGCCTGAAGAATCTCCCTCAACGTCTCCATCCTGAATTTGTCTTTCCTGAGGAACTTGTTCAAGGTCATGAGATCCAGGATGAGAGTGTCCAACCCCTTTCTTGGGAACCAGTATTTATCTAGAATAACAGCCTGAGCCTTTCTCCTCGGTTGGCACTTCCTCTACTGCTCCCTTCAATAGAAGGGCTTGCAACTCCTCCTGCAGTACCTGTTCCGGCTGTCAGGAGGGTGGGGTTCTGCCTAGTAGTTGTTTCACAAATGGTAGGCAGTAGCCCAGCTCGATCAATTCATGGACCCATGTGTCAGAAGTGATCTCTTTCACTTCTGTTTGCACCATGTGCATCTTGACACAAAACACAGCATAAGCTGAACAGAAAGAAATCATTCCTTATATCAGTGTGTGCTGTTTATTTGGTTATAGGTCAAATGTTCGAATCAAAAGGGTCGAATGACGAAAGGGTCGAGTCAAAAGGACTGAAAAAAAGGGTAAAATATTTTTTTTTTGGTGGGGGGTTCCCCCCAAAACCACAGTTTTTGGTGTAAAAACATCTTTTTTTTATCTATACTAAAGCAAAAAAATATATATACATTTTTAATAAAAAATTCGACCCTTTTGTTTTCGGTCGTTTTGACTCGACCCTTTTGAGTCGATCCTTTGACCGGACACTGTTTATTTCTGAAAGTCCTCAGAGAAAACAATGTCTGTTTCAGACACTTTTCTCCATGGCGTGAATTTACATCCATGTAGCTAAAAAACAAAAGAAGCATTCTGGTTTTGTCAAGTAACCTGGCCTTTGCACCGCCCTCTGCTCTAAACCAGTGCGTAAATATACGCAGGAAAATAATAAAGCTGTCATATTTAGAAGATTGGAATACTTATAAATGCCTGGTACGAAGCGTATCTGCAGGCCTGCCTCAAACCTTTCGCTGTTGCTGTTTATTTTTTCCTCCTTTTCCTCTTCTTTCTCATCTACATCCAACTCCAACCTTTACGTTCAGCTCCTTGTCGTCTCTCACTATACACGCCTCTCTTCTGGTCCTTTACTCCTTCACCTCCAGCTGTCTTAAAAATACCTAAGCGTTGGACAGCTTGCTCAGTTTTTATACCACAGGGCTAAACTTAACTGACTCAATAACTACTCCCATGATTTGTCGGGTACCCCTATTACTCTAATAACTACTAATCCCACCTTCCCCTCGTAATCAGATTATGGGTACCAAGTGCGGGTCATTATTATTCTGCTGATGTATCTCTTTCCCATTTGCAGCCACGAGTCAACGGTTAGAGACCTTCACAGCGATGGTTGCCGTCATGGAGTCAGTCATGTCATGGGAATGGGGACTGTCCAAGCGTCACATGTGCTTCTCTACTATCTGTATCTGCAGTTTTTGGGGCTCAAGTATCCTTTAGTTTGGTTCAAAAGTAGGTCTCCATTCTAATGGCAGTAAGCGTCGGGTGTCTCGAGCATAATCACAGGCTGTATCACAAAAGCTTTGGATATTCTAGTATCTGCATGTCTCTTTGCAGATTGTCTCTCCAGGATGCAACACTATTTTATGGGGCTCCTGCATTATTTCTTCTAGAGCTGTAGTTGGCACGGGGTATGCTTTGGCAATGTGATTAGGAGGGGTTAGAGATTCTTGGGTGTCCCCATTTACCTCCATCGGGGCCAGGATAGAGAAGAAGGCAACTTTCACCAGCTCCGAAAGTCTGCAAAAACATTGGATCCCTCTTGTCAATATGATGGGGGTAGTGAAATGCAGTGGTAGAGTGAAGGAAGAGAAGTGAGAGGTAGCACAGTGAGGGTGATGTACAGAATAGTTGAGTAAGGCTAGAGATTGCAGTTTACAAGAGGGTACAGAGAGAGGGAGTTGGCTAGGGCGGATGATCTAACGCATGGATACATTAGAAGACCGGAAAGGGAGCGATTTCACATTGCTAGCCATCCTTCATAAAGATGGTGCACCAATGTGTTGGCGAATACAGCGGGAGAGTAAAGAGTGAAGTGGAGAAAAGGGCTGATTTTACAGATGTTGAGTAAATTAGGCTTGGCAGCCATTGAGGTAGAAGAACAAATGACTTACCCCAGGTAATGTTCTTTTTGATGGATGTTCCTCCTATGGATTCCTCATTTTAGGTATATCTTCCGGCTTAGCAAAACTACCTGAAACCTTTTCCCAGCAGGGGGTGCTATGCAGCCCGATATCAGGGTTCCTTGAGTCGTGGGCTTCAGGACCGAATGTGAGGTTGGTACAAATAGTGCGCTTGGTGCGCCCGGCATATCAGTTGTCAGTATTTCCCCTTGTTCAGATGTGTTAGGGTTTAAAGACAAAAGAATGGATACTTAAGCATTAAAGGAGAGAGTCATGATAGAAAACTAGGAGGAAGCTCCTTAAGAGTGGGGTAGACTTGGAGGGCAATGAGGAATCTGTGTCAGGAACATCCATCAGAAAGAACAATACCAATATCAGTATATCAGGGAGGCGAGAAGGAGCAAACTCTGCAGCAATTATGACACTGCTTGTTGGAGGACAGCTCTGCTAAAAGGGTACTCATTGGTGGATAGGGTATCCAGGCAGTAATATTTTGCGAACATGTGGATGGAAGCCTGACAGATATCTTCCACCAGTACTCCTCTTTGGAGAGATGAAGTAGCTGCCACACCCCTAGTAGAGTGTCCCCTGAAGCCATCAGGTATTTGCTTAGCCGCTCTATTGTAGCATTCAGAAACGCAAAGCACAATCCATCTACAGAATCTGGCAACCACTTGCTGGATATGTACGGCCATGTCTTCAGGAGGAAAAGCCTTGCCTGAGTGAGAATCCAGGACTGCTCCAATGAATTGAAGTGTTTGAGAAGGTGTCAACTGAGACTTCTTTAAATTGAGGGAGAAGCCCAGTATGTGAAAGTGGTGTCGGGTGTGATTGAGGTGATCCAGGGCCTGGTCACCAATCTTCTCTGTAGGGAAAGACGTGAATACCCTCTTTCCTGAGAACTGGCTCCCTCTACTGTCAACAGTGTGGTAAAAACCCTCGGACAGAGGTAAGCCCGAAAGGTAGAACTTGAAACTGGCAGAAAATATGGCCAATGCAAACCTTAGGTACTTCCTGTGATTTGGATGATTCGGCACATGAAGGGTCCAGTAGGTTGAGTGACACCAACTAATACTGAATCTCCAGGGCCTGTGAGAGTGTTACCATGTTGGAATTGTCCTTCCGGCGCTTCAGGTCCAAGATGTGTCGCAGACCGCTGTCTTTTTTGGAACAAAAAAATCAAGGGAGTACCACTCCCTGGTTTTCTCCTGTACTGGTACCAGCTCTATGGCACCCTTCTCCAGAAGAGAGGAACCTCTTTCAGGAGTAGTTTGTCTGGAAAGGGGTAAGGTGAGGCAGTCTGGTGGATGTCTAGGCAGTATCCCTGAGAAATCACCTGCCAAGGCCATGCACATGTAGTAATATTGCACCATTCTTGAAAATGGTGTGATAGACACCCTCAAATCGGTTTTGTGAGCGGGGCCGCACTGGAGGGTATAGACGTGGAAGTGGGCTGTGTTTTACCACCTCTACCTCTTGAAGGTTGAGAGAAATGTCTCTAGTCTTGGCAGGAGGTGGCTTATTTTCCCTTTTGGCCACAACTATAGTACCGAAAAGGTTTGCCCTTCGGTGTCTGGTCAAAGGTTCTGTTACATTGTTTCGAAATACAATAGTTTTGAAACAAAAGGCCCGAACAAAATTGTGGTTTTGGGGGGACCCCCACAAAAAAAGAAACACGTACATTCGACTTTTTTTTTTAGGTCCTTTTGTTTCGTAACTATTGCATTCAAACCAATTGCATTAGACCCTTTCACCTACAACCTTGCCCTTCCACTGCAAAGAAGTCTGAGTAGGTTGCCTTACTGCAGCCTCGAGGGAATTTGCTGCAGCCTTGGAGGCCTGTAGCTTCTCCAAGTTTTCACCCTTCTTGTGTCCAAACAAGTGTGACCCATTAAGAGGCATATCAAGCAATTTTTTTTTTTAATAAAGTATTTTATTATTATCATAGTATTACAACAATCACAAAAATCAAAAACAAATCAACATAAGGACTATCATGGTCAGTTTCAATCAACAAAGGCAGTACACATATCAGCTGTGGTCAAGAGTCTTCCTTAGTACATATGTCGGCGTGTAGTACATAATACCCATTGCACGCTCCCCAGCATGCAGGAGGGAGTCTTAGATTGCTTCTTCTTCCCACCTATCCCAAATTTTCGAGGCTTTGTTGGGACAACCCCTTGCCAAATAGATCCTATGCTCCATCATGGCGCACACGTCCATATCCAGTTTCCATTGATCCATCGTCGGGGGGTCAGGGGCTCCCCATTTCTGCGCTATATTACGCTTGATCAGCCCCGCTGCCGTGTGTAAGAGCAATCTCTCCCACTTGTTAGCTTCGATTTCATTAGGTATTCCCAGGAGTAGGGCTTTTGGGTCCAGTGGTATGGTCTGGCCCAGGACCCTGGAGAGCTCCCCACAGCATGCATTCCAAAAGGCTTGTATCCGGGGACATGCGATGTGAAAGAAGGTTCCCTCCTCATCCCCGCAGCGGAGACAGTTTGGGTTTGGGGCCCTTTTCCAGCCGTATAGTCGCGTCCTAGGGTAGTATACCCGGTGCAGTATCTTCAACTGCACCAGTCGGAGCCTAGAGGAGATAGCAATTTCACGAGGGTGCATGAGGACTTGTATCCAGTCCTCCGGATCTATCTCTCCCACATCCGCTTCCCATTTCGCCTTGAGCTCATTCAGTTCGGAGGTAGCAAAGGAGGATATGGCGTTATATAAGATGGAAGTGCATTTGGTGGGGATATACGCTGGTAGGATGTTACGTTCTATGGGGGTGTAGTCTGCTAGCCTTGTATCAGCTGTTATGTGGGTTCTTAAAGCGTGGGCTAGTTGTATGTAGTGATACCGTTCCGTATTTGGGATTTGGAAGTGTGCCTGTAGATCTTCAAATGAGGCCAGTTTCCCATTTGTGAGCATATCCCCCACTCGCGTGACCCCTGCTTTTATCCAGTTGGGCCATGGCTCTAGTTCACGGGACGCAGCTAGATTATTATTTTGCCAGAGAGGTTGTGCGATGGTGACTTTATTATCCCACCCAACGAACCGGTGTACCTGTCTCCAGACCATAGTGAGGTGCGTTGTAGTTGTGGGTGGAGGGTTCTCGGGAGCGGTTGATAAAGGATGGCCAGCGGGTCTGCATTCTGTATAGTGGTCATCTCAGCACGTATGTGAGGTAGGTCCCGATTCCCGTGAAGCAGATCGTTAACCACAGCCAATTGTGATGCCCAATAGTAGGTTTGGAGACGGGGGACTCCCACTCCCCCCTCCCAGATCGATCTCTGAAGGGTGGTTAACGCTATTCGTGGTTGACCTCCCCCCCATATAAGGTCTCTAAGAAGTGTCTCTGCTAGGTGAAACTGAGTCTGGAATTCTGTGTGGGGCATTTTGAAGGACAGAGGTATCTGGGAAGGGTCATCATTTTAAAGAGTGCCGCTCCACCCATAAGGGTCAGGGGGAGAAGTTTCCAGTGTTGGACATCGATAATGAACCGGTCTGTGATCGGTCAGAGATTGTGTTCTACATAGCTTGTCAGGTCCCCGGATATCCAGATTCCCAGGTATCGAAAGCCTTGTCGTTCAACTCGGTACGGCCATTCCTGGGGGGTGGCCTGCTCTCCACCCTTCACAGGGAAGAAAACTGATTTATCCCAATTGATTCTGAGTCCGCAAAATTTACCAAAGCGGATGAGCAGCTGTGTTACGATGGGACAGGATCGAGGTGGGTCTCCCAGGTATATAAGGAGGTCGTCTGCGTAAAGAGATGTACGGTCCTCATAGCCCTCTGGCCAACTAAACCCCGTCCAGGCTGTGTTTTGGCAAAGCCAAATAGCGAGTGGTTCGATTGCAAGGGCAAACAGAAGGGGGGAGAGCGGGCATCCTTGCCGCGTACCTCGGCCCAAGGGGAAGGATCGAGAGGACCATCCATTTACCTTTACCTCCGCTTGGATGTTAGTGTAAAGTTATTGTACCCATCCTATAAAGACTTCCCCGAATCCCATACGGCGCATAATCTCCCAAAGGCTATCCCATCGAATTGAATCGAACGCTTTTTCAAAATCAATTGCCAGCAGGGCCAAAGGTCCGATTATGATCGGAGATCTCTCCATTGCCAAATGGAGATGGCGTAGATTCATCCGGGTTGATTTGTGGGGCAGAAATCCGCATTGGTCCGGGTGAATCAGGGTGGATGTAACCAGTTGTAACTGGTTCGCCAGGAGTTTTGCGAGGACCTTGGCCTCTCCATTAATCAATGATATAGGTCTGTAGGAAGCACATTTGTGTGGGGGTTTGTCAGGTTTGGGTATGACCACGATGGTCGCTTTACATAGGTCTGGTGGGAGGGTCCCTTGTTCCCGGACGGCAAGGAACATTCTGTGCATGGGGGCCGCCATCTTGTCTGCTCCTAGCTTTTGCCAGGTTTCAACGGGGAATCCGTTCGGGCCCGGTGTTTTCCCCGACTGGAGCTGAGATAGTGCCTCTGAAATCTCGGCCTCCGATACGGCGGAGTCCAGATGCTCCCTCTGCTGCACGGAGAGCGTCGGCAACGATAGCTCGGCTAAGAGGGATGGGTCTAGTGGAGAGGCCGGGGCTCGGTACAAGTCTGCGTAGAACATCGAGAAGGCCTCAGCAATCTCAGCGTCAGAGTGATAGCTGTCGCCCTGTGGTGTGACTATTTCCCAGACATGGCGTTGTCCTTCATCTCTCTTCTGCAGCCAGGCGAGCATTTGGCCCGCTTTGTCCCCTAGTTCGTATATTCTCACTTTAGCCTGCCAGTGGGCCTGCTTAGCGTCATCCATCGCACTGTTCCGAAGACGCTCATAGGCGCGTTGGAGGGAGCGATGGGTATCAGGCGTGGGGTCGGAAATATGTTTAGCCTCCCAGTCGCTCACTTCCTTCTCGGCCTGTAGTATCTTTTGGAGCCGGGTGTTCCTTTTATGTGTTGTCCAGGAGAGGATTTCGCCCCTAAGCACTGCTTTGTATGCCTCCCATACAGTCACGGAGTTATCTACCGATCCTTCATTAATTTCGAAGTATTCGGCGGATATTTCCTCTAGGCGATCTATCAGCTCCGGGAACCCCAGGTAGTAGCTATTAAGTCTCCACGTTCTGAGGGGGGAGGGCGCCCTGCATACATATTTCCATCGAAAGCGGTGAATGGTCCGAGATGCCCCGAGGGAGCAGTTCTGCGGACATTGCCCTATAAAGGTCAGTGTGCGATAGAAGAAAATAATCCAGTCTGGACATAGAACCGTGGGCACCAGAGTGGAATGAATATTCCCTAGCATCGGGGTGTAGCTCCCTCCATACATCCCGGAACCCAAGGGCAGATGTAAAGTTGGCTAATTTGGTAGGGGTATCTGGGTTACGATTTCGGAGGTGGGAGCGGTCAGTGTTGTTGTTCATGGTGTCATTGAAATCCCCCCCTAGGATGTATATGTCAGGGTGATGTTTACCTATAAGGGTGGTGAGGTCATCCAGTAATTCCTGTCCCCGACCCGGTGGAGAATAGATCGAGACAATTGCCACCTTTTGACCCCAGATCGTTCCCAGGATGAACACGTATCGGCCCCTGTTCTACAGTATGCTGAATAAATGGTATACGTTTGTGTATCAGAATAAGGGTGCCCCTGGAGCCCATTGTGTATCCCGCATGAAAGGCAAGGCGATAGTTAGTTCTTTGGAAGAAGGCACAGTTTACCCCAGCCAAGTGGGTTTCCGTAAGGAGGGCCACATCAGGGGAATGTCTATTTAGGAATTGCATGATAAGGCGCCGTTTAATTCCTGACCCCATCCCATTCACATTCCAAGTAAGGAGTTTCAAGGACTTAGTGTGCTGCATGAGGGTATGTGAGTTTGCATAGAGGATATTTACTACGTATGATGGGGATATAGCGATTCATAAGAGATGGCGGTGTTATCTTCGCCGGTACTAAGGAAGCAGGGTTGCTTCGTGGAACAGTGCAAGACGCCCCTAACAGGGGACAGTGAGTAGTTCGGCCCATGAGCAAGTGGCAGTCCTGAAGAAACCAACAAACAATTTTAAAACTTTCCCAACACACCCCCACCCCATACTCCACCCCAACACGAGAGGGGGGGGGGAAGAGGTCCAACCAGGGGAGAGTTCAGACCTTTCCCAGGGCTGGACTGCCCCACCGGGACACCGGGACATCCCCCGGTAGGCCTCTGTCTGCAGGGCCTCTTTCGGTAATTAAAATTGTAGTTACCACTTCAGAATGTTGGAGCTGGAGGATTGGCTCGAACCCCCAAACTTTCAGGTACAAGTCACAGCACTTATTGACTGTGCCACAGAGACTACCTTGGAAATGGCTGTACAGAAAGCCATATAATATCAATGAGAGAAAACGCTTGTTTTGAATTAACATGCCAAGATTCACAGACAAAAAACGGCACAAATTAGATCATATACAGTTTATGAAAAGGAGAAGTGCTGGAAATATGATGCACCGCGACTATGGTAATTAAATTTGTAGTTAACACGTTCAAAATGTTGGAGCTGGAGGTTTGACTCGTACCCCCAACCTTTCAAGTATAAGTCACAGCACTTATTGACTGTGCCACAGAGACTGCATTGAAAATGGCTGTACAGCAAGCCATATAATATGAATTTGAGAAAACGCTTGTTTTGAATTAACATGCCAAGATTCACAGACAAAACGGCACAAATTAGATCATATACAGTTTATAAAAACGAGAAGTGCTGGAAATATGATTGGGTGGTGGTTGTGGGGGCGTGTTGGGGACACTGGCGTAACAGGGGCATGTTCTGGAAGGGGGCCCCACTTATGTAAAAAAAAAAAAGTCTACCTTTTTTTTTAACATTTTCTTTTTAATTCACTCTGCATGAAGGGCAGAGTGAATACAAAAAGTCTGGTGGCTACCCCCCACCCCATGACATGAAGACCCTAGGCTGGAGGCCTCCATGTCATGGGGTGGGGGGAAGCCTATGACTTCAAAAATAAATAGTTTATTTTTGAAGTCACTCTGCCTTCATAAAGAAATTATTTCCATTATGGTTTAGTCCTTAACAGAAATAATTTCTTTATGAAGTCAGAGTGACTTCAAAAAGAAACAATCGGCCTCATTACGAGCATGGCACCGCCTCCTGCGAATAGGCAATAACCGGCCCATTACAAGCTGAATGGGCCAGTAATTTCCCATTCGCGGGTGGCGGTATTGCCGGGCTCACGATCCCCCTATAGGGCAGGATGGGGGTGGGGAGCATGGTTGTGCCGGCACCGTTGTTAACGGTGACGGCGCAATTACGAGTTATGCTCGCTGGTGCCACACAGGTCGGGAACCTGCGAGCAGAACTCACAATGCGGCGGGACAGTATGAACGGTGCCGGTGCCCTACCGCCACCGTTCATACCGTCACCGCCAGGGTCCTAATGAGGCCAAATGAATTTTTGAAGCATTATGGCTCCCCTCAACCCATGACGTGTGCATGTGTGAGTGTATGGTGAAAGAGTGCACACAAATGTATGGGTGGCTGGTTATGCGTGTGTGTGTGTGTGTGTGTGTGTGTGTACAGTGAAAGTATGTACACTTAAATGTATGGGTGGCTGCCTGGGTGTGCCTGTATGGTGAAAGTGTCCACACTTAAATGTATAGTTGACTGTGTGAGGGTATGCAGAAAGGGTGCACACTTAAATGTATAGGTAGCTGCCTGTGTGAGTGTATGGTGAAAGGATGCACACTTACACTTAAGTGTATGGGTGGCTGCCTGGGTTTGCCTGTATGGTGAAAGGGTGCACACTTAAATGTATGGGCAGGTGGCTGGGTGTGTGCGGCTGTGTGGTGAAAGGGAGAACACTTAAATGTACAGGTGGCTGCCTCGGTGTGCTTGTATGGTGAAAGAGTGCACTCTTAAATATATGGATGGCTGTGTGTGTGTGTGTGTGTGTATATATGGTGAATGGTGTGTGTGCTTGTGTTCAGGGGCACAACAAAACCTACATTTCAGGGAGGCTAACTCTTCAAATGTTGGGAGAGGCGCTAACTTCACGTGTGGTGGGGAGGAGAAAACGTATTTATGTGGCGGCATCTAACTTCTTTACGCATTTTAATGAGACTATTCTAGTGCAGCTTCAATGTTACAAGCAGTTAAATCTCTCCTTTAGGTCTGAAAGCACCCACTTATGGGCTGCTGTGAGAATGACTGGTCTCCTGTTTCCTCTCTACCCTTCCAATCACTCCCCTGGCAAGCAAGTACTAAACCCACATCGCAATTTCAATTGCTTAAAAAATTTGGTATTTGAATGCAGGTACTAACAGTGAAATGCTGTACATTAGTCATTGCTGGGCCGGGCCCTTGTTAACGGCAAAACCCAGGTGCCGTTTAACATCTGTGTCCTTTTCTGTCCGGCAACTGCTCTGTAGGTCAGCCAGGTCAAGTCAACATAGCCCACAATTTCAGTGGGGGGAGGGAGTGCTGAAACCCAGTCAGCTCAATGGTGTTGCACCACTACTTGTGTTTAATGCCTTGATTAATTAATTAATTATTGGTAATCATCTTTTACCTATGCCTATTCTTCCTCATTCCAGTACTTGTGTATGAGGCACTATGCATCATGCACAAGTACTGGGATAAGGTAGAGGTACATGAAGGTAATGCCTGACTTAGCTACCTGTAATCTTCATTACTCCTAGTCCCACTCTGCCCCATCCCAGTAATTACCAGTGAGGCAAGGAGCCTCATACATAAGCACTGGAACAAGGAAGAGGGACATGCAGGTCATTCTGGGCCAATGAGCTGATTTTGAAGGTTGGGGTAGGGGATGGGAGGGAGAAGGGATGTGTGGGGCGTGGGGTTGTGCAATAAATCATAATGGTCGCCCATGTCCATGCTATGCAGGCATGATATGTGGCATTAGTGGCTATAGAGGCATTTTGGTGCAGCCAGTCTAGTCATTCCTCAGTTTGGTATGACTTTTTTTAACTGGGCATTTCTGATAGAGCAGTCCTGCTAAGTGTAATTCCTGGCTAGACTGACATTTGGGTTCTGCCAGTCTAGCCGTTTCTTACTGCGCACTGTATATTTTTCTGGGCATCTGTGATAAAATGATATGTTATGATATGATAAGTCATATATAACACACCTGTACACAAGTGTTTTTAGGCACGACAAGACAAGGGAAGGAAAACTGAGGGAGGACAAGACAAATGATCTTACTAAGCCTTGTGTTATTCAGATCGTGCAAGTGTGAGAACGAGAAGTGCAAGGGGAAAGGGAGGGGGGAAGTGCAAGGGAGTGGGGAGGGAAAAACACGGCAGCAATGCTCTGAGTAAGTGCCGCCAGGGCAGCGTGGCTCTGGGTAGTGCAAGGAGAACAAGGGACTGTAGGGTTACAGTTACAGCCCCTAAATGCGTGGTAGGCCTGGAGGCAGTGCAAGGGTGACTGATCAAGAAAGAGCCTGGACTCAGTGAGACAGAGGGTAGCCAAGCAACCAGTTGGTACAGCGGACAGGTAGGTCAGCAGGGGAGGCAGAGAGAGAAAGCAGAGGAGAAGAGGAACGTTTTGAGCTGCTTCCAGCGCATCAGGTGGTCCGGCTCAAGTTTGGGAGGGTCAGGGAGGCCATTTCAGAGGGAGGCACCTGCAGGGGAGAAGGATCAACCCTCCCACCCCCCACTGTCTGCCTGGAGAAGCATCTAACCCTTAGGGCTCGAGAAGGAAGGTATTTTGGCAGATAGCGTTGGATGTAGTGCGTATCCCAGCCCCAGAAAGCCTTGTGGACAATGAAAAGGGTCTTGAACTTGATCCTTGCAGCCACCGAGAGCCAGTGGAGAGATTTCATGGCTGGAGAGATACAGTCCCTGGGCTTGAGGCCAAGGATAAGTCTCGCAGTCCTGTTCTGGATTAGTTGCAGAGGGCGGAGAGTAGAGGAAGGCAGATTGAGAAAAGTGGCTGTTGCAGTAGTCCACCCTAGAGAGAACCAGAGCTCTGGAGACAGTGAGCTTCTGGGGGAAAGTGAAAAATGTAAGAGTCCCGTTGAGGAGGTGCAGCTGGTAGAGGGATTTCATGGCTACGTCCAAGATGTGAGGAGAGAGAGAGAGTGGAGTTGAAGATGACGCCAGGGATGAGCGAGAGAGGAGAGGCTGAGGGGAGCCTGAAGGAAAGCTGAGTGTCATCCGCATAACACTGTAAATTAGAGGACAAGGTAGTTATTAGGTGGGTCAAAGGGGCCAAGTAGAGGTTGAAAAACCAGGGTGAGAGGATAAAGCCCTGGAGAACGCTACATGTAGAGAGAGGTGACGGAGTGAAAGGGACCAAGTTGTACCTGGGAGGGGCGGTCCAAGAGGAAGGAGGTCAGCCACTCCAGGGTCTGATCCATGATGCCCAGGTTCTCACAGAGTCAATTGATCAGGATGGCATGGTTGACCGTGTCAAAAGCAGAGGAAAGTTCCAGGATAATGAGGACAGAAGGAATGCTGAAATCAAGGTTAGAGATCAGATCTTCACAGGTGTTCAGGAGAGCAGCAGCAGTTCTCTGGCAGCTCTTAAGCCAGACTGATGGTCATGGAGACAACCAACAGATTCAGTTTGGAGTGTAAGCTGGCAGTTGGCCAGCTTTTCCAAGAGTTTGGGAGAGGGGAAAGTTCCGGTGGCAAAAGTATGATTACAGAATTGGATCAAGGGTGTCAATGTGGTCCTTAATGGTTCTGGAGGAGCAGGCGAGCACCTGTTTCGCTGACACTTCCATAGGTGGGACTTGTCTAGAAACCTAGTCAGGTGTTAGAGAGAAAGAGGAGAAAAGAGGAGGAGAGGGAGAGATGGCCAAAGGGGGCCGAGAGGAAGAGGGAGAGGAAGAGGAGATAGTGGACAGGATGTTCTGAGTTTTAGTGGAGAAGCAAGAGGCCAAAGCTGTACAGACGACCTGTTGAGGGAACAGGAGAGGTAGACACCGTAACAGGATTGGCCAGTTCCTTGCAGATTTACAGAGTTTGGCTGTGTTGTTAGAGGCCGCAGAGATGCAGGCTTGAATGTGTGCTCTCTTCTTTATGAGTCTTATTGCTTCGACTGGCATTTTGGTGCAACCAGTCTAGGCATGTCTTAATGTGGCCTGGCATGCTTTACTGTAATGTTATTATGTGTCTACACTGGTCTACATTGTGCAGCCAGTTGGACATGTTTTCATTGTGGCATGGCATTTTTAATAGCAAAGCATTAATGTTCATGTACACTGTTGGTGACTTGCATGTATTGGATTGCTGTTACCCTACACAACAATACCAAACACTGTGGCTTTTTAGCCAATTTTTCTCAGAAAGTGTGCTGTATATAGCATTAAAACACATATTTATATCTGTCTTCTAGTGCAGTGTGTGGTATACCCCTTCATCAACACGTTTGTGCGTATTGCGCAAGCGTGGTAATCTAGGCCGGCCCAGCGTGTGGCGCGACCCGTGATTTGTTGCTGAGTTGGGGGGGCCCTCAGCATGGCTTGCAGGGGGGCCCCCAGACCATGTGTTACGCCACTGGTTGGGGAGGGGCGGTAATTGGTGGGCTGCAACGTGTTACTCCCTCTTTTATGTTGTTGGTCGTCCCAGTTTTTCGTTTTGGAAATCTGGTCACCCTAATCCATCAGCCGATAGCAGAAAGCAGGAGGCAGGAGGCGACTCGAGGGAGGCTGTGGCTGAGGCTGAGGGCAGCAGCCAGACTGCCGACTGAAAGGTAAGAATTATTTTTGCGTGCTGAGTGCCCCACTCTCCCATTGTATCTTCTGCTGAGTGTAGTTGCGCACAAGGGGCAATGTAATGCCACTGCCCGCAGGCTTAACGCGGGGTCTATCCTCATATTAAGATATGGATGTAGTGTAACTTACTGAATGGCACGTTTCACTGAAGCACTGGCTAAAAAAGGGAAGAAAAAAAAACCTGAAATCTAAAAAACACTAATCCGAGTCAATACTTCACATAAGTGACTGGACGTTACATTTTCGAACTCTGGACGAGTGTAATTAAGGTTGAGAGTTCAATGAAGCCCCCCGACGATGCCACTGATTGATACAAGGCTGGTGTCACATTAAGAACACTTTAAACAAGACCTACTTTCCACATGGAGAAAAGTAATCAACCACACCCTTCACAAAAGAACCTACAACACAAGTACATGGAATACCCAGACCATTTACACTTAATACAAACCTAAGCACATGGGAAACATAAGTGTACAGCTGCTGTTATTTGTGGAGACATGTTAACGAGCTTGAAATATGCATAATATCTGCTTATCTTGCTTCAGCATCATTGTGGATACACCACCTGTATCCACAATGGCCAATTCACTGACACCGATTCGAATCAGGCCACCATTTGCTTGACTGAGGTATCACACCAGGTTAGATTGATCCTCGCATACATTCTTTGTTAAATGAATGGGGGCATTGCCATGTTATCCAATGTAAAATAATAGTTAAAACGTACTTGAAGGTTCATTTTTACTTGTTTGTGGTTTTTACTGATGTGCACATTTTGGCTGTGTTTTCCTGACTTTCGTTTTTTGACATAATGTTATATTGTTAGTCGGGGTTTGGTAGACAATTTTCGTGGCTCTAACTTGCAATCCACACAGCCACGTGTTGTAGTGGTGTCCTTGAGTTGTTAGAGTTATTGAAAGAGGTTCCGCAGAGCACATTTTGAAATGGGGCAGAGGAGAGCCACAGCTGTCAGAAGGGGGTGTCAAAGTCAGCTCCTTGAAGGAGCACACACCTGTTCATGCCAAGGTCGCAGTGGGGATGACAGATAGACTCGGATGAGTATTTTGGGTAACACTGCTGAGTGACCATCACTTGCTAGTTCTTCTCTGGTACTTTTACCTCCTTCTTTCCTCTCCTCTCCTGGCTTACCTGCCCTCCTCTCTTCTGGATCCTTCCCATGCCCCCACAGTCTATTTTCTAGAGCCAACAGTAAAATGTACCAACTTGGTCCAGTGAAACTAGGGCACGTGGGTGCAACTGGCCATGAGGGTGTGGTGTCCGTGTATTCCTGAAGTCCGTGTATATCACCAGTCATATCATATGCACTTACTAAGTGTGTTTCCGAAATGCACATTTTGCAAATTATATGGGAGGAGTGTATTTCCACTGTGTGCATGGTGCAAATCACAGGAGGCGCGCCCCCTGCGTGTATATTTTGCAATTCATGCGTTGGCATCACATAACTAAGTAATGGGTGGGCATTAGCATTACACAGTGTCCCAAAGTCTGTTTATTACGCAATGGGAATGATTCATCACAAAACGTTTTTTAATGGGTACAGGCCCAAATTCTTCTTGGCCCTTGAACATAGTATGTATGCAGTGGATGCACTTTACACATTTGGTTACGTTTCCTGTACCAATGACCTACTCAGTGTCCCTACATCTTTCTTTCCACAGTGTGATCTCTTTGACCAATCCTTGCACAGTGAGGATTGCATAATTGCACTTTAGTTTCCCTCCCATGCACTTTGCATTGCGTGCCCTGAGACGGGCCTTTGTGCACATTGTCTGCCTGTTCTTTGCACACTGCCCTGTCACACAAACTTTGCCTGCTGTGTTTCAAATCCAGGGACCTGTCTAATGCACGTGTCCAGTGCCCTGCCTCTGCAGCACATCCACAAAGCCTGGTGGGAATTAATAGCACAGAAGCTCCCCCCAAACACCCTCAGGAGCTGGCTGGGGCACCAAGCCTAAATCACGTCATGTGTGTTTCATACCAGTTTCCTGCACGTTGTGCACTGTGGATTGTGGGCAAACAGGCGTGGCACTGGCCCTTGGCCTGCCTGCCTCTAGGGTACAATGTGTTCAAGCAGCTGTCCTGCTGTGTACATAGCACCTACTGCCATGCATACCCCACAACACATAGTTATTAGTGGCCTGTGCACATGACTCCTACAAGCGTGCACACACAGGGTCACTAGGAACACCCCAGGACTCTGTTTACATCCCTTCATACCCAGACCCCATGCAAGCAGTCCCACACCTCTATGCATGTCTACTACCTCCCTTCACCCACAAGAGCACTTACATGTGTGCATAGCTCCTACATTCATACAGATCACTTGAGAGCTCTCTCTCATGCCTGTGAACATAGCACCTACCTCTATAAAGACACACGGCCATTGAGAGCGTTCTCAGGGGAGCACACATAGCGCTTACCTCCCTACTAACGCAGGGCCATTGAGAGTGCTCTCAGACGCCTACACATAGCCCCCATCACCCTGTACACATGGTACTGTTGTATAAGTGCTCTCAGGGGCCTGTACACACAACCTCTACCTCTGTGCACACCCTGTGCTATTGATAGCACTCTCAGAAGCCTTTACACACAGCTCCTATCCCCTGCACACGTTAACTCATTGAGAGGACCCTCAGAATCATGTTCACATAGTTCCTATCTGTTTGCACACATTGGGGCACAGAAAGCATGTGCAGGGACAAGTGTACAGAGTTTTCATCTTCCCTCACAAAGCCAGTTAGAGTGAGAGCAAATAGCAGATCCAATGAAAATCTTCACAGAATGTGACTAGTGACTACCACACACCCTGGGGGCCTACATCTGCCAGAGCCCAGGGCTAGGCTTGGAGAGGGGATGGGGGACAACCGTGCCATGGTCAGGGGCCCCGGAAGCACTAAGCAGTTGGCATTGATTTCACGGTGCCCATTTTCCCTAACAGCCTCAGCTCGTATTTGCCTACCTGTGCTTTGGCCCAACAAAGGACCCAAGCTACGAGTCAGTTAACACAGAACCAGAGGAAGTTCCGGGGGAAGACAAACAACGCACTCATTCATGGCCTGGGGATTGACCCTAGCCCTTTTAAAGTGCATAGAAATACCCTTCAGTTGGCACCATCTTGGAAGCAGGGGGGGGCAGGTGTTCCTTCTTCCTGTTAATTTCAATCTCCTACTCTTAATAATAGCAGGTTTCCTAACACCCTTTTGGTGCGGGACCGGGTGTCTCGTGGCCTGTCTAATGCAGTGTGTTGGGCTCACGCGCTATGCTCGCTCGTTCAGCAAAATATTGGTCCACTTTCACAACATTTTCCAGGGCCTCTTTTGGTTCCCAGTCCGGCCCTGACCTTTCCCCAGAGTTCCCACCTTGCGCCCATCGTCGACTTCTTCCATGATGGGTAAATTGCGCGTCGGTATCTGAGGCGCGGTCGGTACACCCTTGTGTGTCCCAGCAGTGTTCTAAGGTCCTCGTAAGGGACTATAGTTAGTTCATTCCTCTTCTTGTTGTGCCGGTGGCTCCGGGATCTCCTGCCCTCCCCGTTCTGGGTGTCTCCTCGGGGAGGCCCGCCTCAGCCCGGGTCGGGGTCGTCCTCTCGGTCTCCTTGGTCTTGCAGTCCAATCGCCCTCTATGTGAGCCTCTGCCCACTTCCAGGCGTCTTGTGGGTCGGTGAAGTGGACAGTAGTGCCTTTATGATAGATCTTAAATTGGGCCGGGAAGAGCAGGCCGTATTTCACGTTCATCTGAGCAAGTTGTTTCTTGAGTGGTTCAAAGGATTGTCGTGCCCTCTGCACTTCTCAGGTATAGTCCGGGAAGAAGGCGATTCGGGAGCCGTTATGGGTGATCATCCCCTGCGAGCGTGGCAATTGCAGAAGGGCATCCCTGTCGCGGTAGTTAAGCAAGCGAGCGATGATAGTCCAGGGCGGAGCGCCTGGGAGCGGTTTGCCCGAAGGTATTCTATGAGCCCTCTCCACCGAAAAAAAATTTGAGAAGGATTGGGGTTCGAAGACGTCCACGAGCCACTGCTCCAGGAACAATTCCGTGCATTGTCCCTCTTCCCCCTCCGGCAGGCCCAGGATGCGAACGTTGTTGCGACGGGACCTTCCCTCTCCATCATCCACTCTCGCCTCCAAGGCTTTCAGGCGGTTTAAGGCTTGGGACAGCTGACGGTTGATCCCGCCGATGCTGTCCTCCACTTCGGAGATGCGGTGTTCCACGATTCCCGTTCTGGAAGTCAGCTTCTGCAGATCGTGGCGTAGGAAGGAGACATCCGCCGCCATGCTGTCTATTTTGGTCTCCATGGAGGAGCGAGAGTTGGCGATGGCCGCCATTACGTCCCATAAGGAGAGGGATTCATCTACCGTGGGGGAGTTTGGTCGCGTTGCAGGGTCCGCCGGGGCCAGGGTGGTAGCGACGGCAAACTGGTCCATGCTGCTCTGTGTAGATGGTTTCTTCTGCCTGTCCTTCCCCATGTTCTCAGGAGTAGTAGGGTGTCTGCTACGACGGGGCTGGAATTATTGTATGAACGTCGTTGGAGTGGTCGTACCCCCCCCCGATATATGGGATGGTGGCCGAGCAGCGAGTCAAGTGAGGGGGTATGAGTTCCAAAAGCCTTCTCCACCAGGGCCTGGGGCTTATGTGACGAGAGTACTCTAAGGCCCAGCGCCCTTTAGTGGGCCTCCATAATACGCATGAACCTCCAAGCGGGTAGCGGTACCCCCTTCGCTGGTACGGTACAGTCCTCAGCGGGCCCGGTCACTTACTTCTGACGCGGCTGCAGTCGCGGCGTGGTGTCCCAAGGTAGATATGATTCAGGAGGCAAGAGCCGCACACCACTGGGACCTCAGGAGGGCCGCCATTTTCCCCCGCACCTCTCTCGCGGATCAGATCCGTTCGGGCGTCCTCCGGGTGTCAGCGAGGCTCAGCCGGTGAATAATCTCAGGTTCGGCGGTGGAGGAAGAGAGGTCCCGGGTGTCCGCCTCACGTTCTGTCTTGTGCCCCGCCGTGTCAGGTCGTCTCGGGCCTCTCGATCAGCCGGAAGAAGTCCGTCCCCAGACACCGGCGGCCATCTTGGTCGCGTAGCTCCGCTGCCGGGCCTCGGCAAAATGTGGGTTTATCTCCGTCGTCTGGGCAGGCAGCTTCCACCACCTCCGTCAATCCGAGCCCGCAGCTTTATGGGCTCGGTCGCAGTGTTTATTTCGCACGAAATCCCCAGGAATCAGGATGAAAATGCAGGATTATTTTGGCGCCAGCGGGAGCTCACTCGGCTCACGTTCTGCATCGTCCGCGCGCTGGCCACGCCCCCCCATATCAAGCAATTTTGACTGCACATGCTGACCAAAGTCAGATTTCCGCCCCAACCCCAAAGCTGTTTGAAATCCTAACTGAAGGCCTTGACACTGTGACGAATCAAAGGAAATTGTCACTTCTTCCAGGGGCCCAGGGGGGAAGCTTTCCCCGTGAAGCTAGGGAGGTGAGCGTAATCCGCAATACCCTCCTGAGGGGTAGAGGCAAGCGGGACTTCACTGGGAGAGACTCCACCTTTGGGAACAAGGACTCCCGTTCTTGTGAGGCACTCCCTAGGAAATTTACAAGTAATACACTTCTAAAAACATCCAGGGAAGAAAAGCATGAAGAACATACTAAGATGTGCTATTGTCACCAGGAAATGCAGGTTATCCCTTTAAAGGAAAGTCTACGTTATACTGAGACGAGGGGAACATATCTGGAAGAATACCGAGCCCAAAACAAACAGAGAGAAAGGACTGTGACATTGTGCCAGGAAGACCCATAGCAGTGTAATAAAGGAAAGATGTGGAGACTGGAGAGGAGGAGAGAGAGCCTGCGAGTTCCGAATTTGCTCACAGGGGTGTGATGAAAGAAGAGGAACCATGGCATCCCATGCCGAAAAGGAACCAGAGGGAAGATTCTGACATGCTGACGAGAAGGAACGGAGAGAAACTGAGATGGGCGCAAGGTGTCCTCATCACAGACAAGAGCAAGTTGTGGCGTGACTGAAGAGGAGCAGAGGTGGACCCGTAGGTCTGTAAACAACACTGATATCACCGTCTTTGAAATGGCACAGAAAGTGCCAATGAACAAGAAATTGGGCAGGTTGTGTGTGAAACCACAGAGACTGCAAGAAGCCAACCTGACAAGGGAACAAGAACACTGCAACCAGGCGAGAATCCAGGTGACGCTATCCCGTTACACCACAGGTAACGGGGAAGGTGGGAGATACAGAAGGGGAACTGGAAAGTAATATTTGCAGGCTGCTCCTCGTCCCAGTCCTAAGATATTGGCATTGTATGAAGAGAAAAAGACTCATTACAGGAATGCTCATACTTGTCCCAGTATTAAAATATTGGCATTATTTCAAAGAGAAACCCCAGAGAAATTACAGAATGGGAACCCATGTGGGAGGAGAAAGACTGAGGAACAAACTGAAACAAAGAAGAAGAGTCAAACTCAGAGTAAAGCCAAAGACTGTGAAATAAAGATTGACAACCCAGGTAGTCAAGGGAGAAGTTTTAAGTATTGGATACAATAACCATATGAGAGGAAAAGGAAAAATACAAATAAAAGAAAATAAGAAGATGATCATAAGGATCTAAAGAATAATCTAAAACAGGAAGAATTATACATTTAAGGAACTCAATATCAGAACTATGAGACTTAACTAAAGCAGCCGCCCAGAACTACTTAAGAATACCTTATTGGACTGAATTTGGCGCAGAACCAGCTTGCAGGAGAAAGGAGTCAATCTCCTGAATTCTGTTATAATACTTCTAGCGTTAGAACAGGTTAGTTTGAACATTGGACTGTTTCTGATTTGGACTCTCACTGATGGCTGACGAGCACCTAAGTTCTGTTAAGCATGGAAAACCCTTAGTATAAGGAACAATAGGCATTCCTTCCTTTTAGTTAATAAAGTCATCACTGAAAATGAACAGTCATAGTGTGTCTCCTACTGACCCGTCACAATGCATAGCTTCCCTTCCATCTTCCACAATGTTAAAGAAACCATTCCCTGTTTCCCCTTCATGAATGTGCTCTGCTGCCTCAGCCAACCCAGACCATAGGGTATTTGTGTACTTGGCAAGTGCACAAGATGCGTTTGCTACCTTACGTGCCATGCTGCCTGAGGCAAAGGATTTTTTGGCTAGAGCGTCATAACCTTTATCGTCCCTATCTGGGGCAAAGAAGGGTAGGCGCTTGTCTTGGTGCTGTTAAGGAGAATTCTCATAAATGGCTGATTTCCCTTACCTAACGAGTCCCTCGGCACCTTTGCTGGATTTCTAGGGTTTAATTTTTTCACCTGGTAAGAGTGTAAGCCTTTTTTCCCACTCTTACATGTGTTTTGCTGTGTGTGTTTTTACCATTTGTGTGATCATGGGCTCTGGAGCCTCACCTACTCCGCGAGCATCATTTTTGTTTGCGTTACACAGCACCCTCAGTGCAGTGACACAGGGTTGTCTTTTAGACTTCCCACAAACTCAATTTTTCTGGGACTGACTACTGTCTCACATAAACATGTAAAGTTGCCATTAACTTTATGTAGTCTCTTTAAATCACAGACCCAGTACACACCATCTTACATGGAGTATTGGAAAGGGTTAATTCTTGTCCCTTTTTGTCCATTTCTCTTGGAGCACTGTTTCGCTCCCTTTTCATCAAGACTTGGCTGGTGGCAGTGGTAACTACCCTATTTTTCATACCGCGGTTATCTTAAATAACCATGGTATTGTTTTAGGCTATTTTATTAGCCTCGAACATAAACCCGTTTGACCAAATACATTTTATTTCGGCTCCGGCTGGGTTTATTCGCCATTTCTTTTTGTTAAAGTCTTTGTCGTGTTTTACTCTGCGCGCCAAACCAGGTTTGGTCCCTTTGTTCGCCGTCAGTTCGCGGGCTTCTGCACAGAAGCCCTCCTTAAGGCGCCTGAAAGTCTGGGTAGGCAGGATGTGAGGGAGGGGTCTTAGGACCCCTGCCATGGGTTCCCTTGTTTGAGTGGCTGATGGACTGTCCTTGCAAGGGCAACCAACCTGCTGTATGATTGACAGCCAGGCTGTGTGAATGGGGAAAACTGCATAAAAAGAAGGTCTCTGGGACTGGAAAGGCAGAGTTGCCACTGGAACGAAAGAACCAACGAGGAGCTGACAGAAGAGTACCCCTACAACGACTGAACCGCCCAGTGAAGCCCTGCTGCAGGTCCGAATCTTCAGAATCGGACGACAGAGAAGATCCTCCAGGAATCTTCTTCCTTTGAGCTTGTGTGACCAACCAGTTCACCCAAACTTCAAGCCAGGACCCCTCCTCTGGTTGAATTAGCTATACAGAGCTACAGTGGGCCAGATAGGCAGGAAGGTCGGACCCTGCTCGGGTTTTAAGGAGCGAACCTTTTATTTGTTGTTTTTCTCTGCTGCTGGTTTCTTCCCTTAGTAGTGCAGGACCCTCCAGTCTTCCTACTTCTTGTCAGTCTGACAGTCTCTTCAGGAACCGTGAGCCTGCAGGAACTACCAGGAACGTCCGCCTCAGCTACAGCTTCTTATCCTTTTTAAGGTACTGTGCAAATCCGGTTGTTCGTTTCGTTCAACTGCTGTGAAGTTTTTGAAATCTTTCTCCAATCCGAGGGCTTGTCCTTCTCTTCTCTTTGAACTAACTTTTCTGCCAACCAACCTCATCCGAAACCCGTGGCACAAACTTTACCGCGAACTACCCTGAACCGTGTGATCTTGAGCAAAACACTTTTGACCTATTGACTTTGGCCATAAGCCTTTTCAACCTGATTCTATCACTGTAGTTCCTCTTGCTCAATTGCCCTGAGTACTTACCTGTTGGTGTGGTTCAATTTCTATTAATTTTGTCTTTCCCTCCCTTTTTAATTTCTGGAGTGCCATTTTGCTCCCACTTCATTTTGTGAGCTTAACTTGTCTGGAACCTATTGGGAGTGGTGTGGTGTATTAAGAGTGTGATTTTTAAACTGCTTTATGATAGTGAAATGTTATACAACTGAAGAGTAAATAAATGTATATTCTTTTACTGGAAAACCTTGAGTCAGTGTTTGCTTGAATCATAGTAATTGCTGTCCTTGGTGTAACTATTTGATACTGCTCACTTGCTCTTGAAATAAGTCTGGCTGCTCAGCCATCGCTACCACTTTAACTGTGTAGTACAGGCTTGTACCAAAGGTGAATTTGTACTGTCACTTTTAGTCTTAATTGTGTGTGATGTTCCCAAAGTGTACTGCATATAATTCTGCCTAAGAGGTGCCAACAGTAGCTGCTTGCAACACCAGGCTGTAATGTGACGGATGTCTGGTGAGGAACCCTGGGTCGGAGGAGGCTAGCCTGCATTTTCTAGCAAAATCCTTATGGGCTGCTGAGCCTGAGCAGGAGTTTTCCACAGCTCCAAGAGAGGCTTTCTAATGGCATTGTGCAGAGGACTGGTTCAATATTAGTGCCCTCGTCCAGAATGTCACATTCTTCCATTTCCTTTGCTGGAGGGCCCAGCCTAAGACATCAGCCACTTTTGCAATCATCCTCCTATGTGTCACACTAGGGTGGGCTTGAAGATCTCCTTGAGGAAACTCCACCTCAAGGGAGGCATCTAGACCATTTTTTATCATGGAACATGGAAGCTAGGTCAGCCAGCCTATTTTCCTCAGCCGATACTCCCCAGGCTCTCAAGAGTGACCCATAGGTTTGAACACAAAGGGAACCAGGTCATCATTTTTGTCGAAGACACCTTGGAAGGCATAAAATCCCTTCTCTACTTTGGCGCAAACCTATACGTTGAGGGGTCTTTGAACACTGGCACTTAAGTGGGCCTTTGAGGTCAACGCAGCATTGAAGAATGTGACAGCCGAAAACATTGGTGGCGTTGATAACTCTCGAATCCTTGTCGAGGATTTCACGACTTCCAGGCTTTTTGGTGCATGAGGAGCTTGGCGAACAGAGTCCCTGCCGTTTTTTTCGGGCGCAGTGGGTTTGATGATCTTCTTACCAGAGGTAAAGAAAATGGGCGGACCTGCTTTCTTGAAGGCCTGTATCAGTTTGATGCAAAACTGTTGCAATTTTCCCGTGACTAGTCTGTGGACGAGTGCCTCCTCTTTTCTTCTTCTTGGATGAGGAAGAAAAAGAATGATGGGAGTCGTTGCTTGCCTGGGATCTTTTACGGTGCTTCTTTGACCGTTTCTTTTCCCTCTCTTGCGATTTATCTACCGCAGAGCCTTTGTCTTCATCTGGTTTATGTTTTGATGGCGTCGAACTTGGCAACTTTGACGTTGAACGACCCAGGGACAATTTTGAGGTTTTCTCATTTAGGTCTTTCAGCGTCATGTTTTGACAAGAGCCACAATCCTCCACAACATTATAGGCACAGAAGCATTATCAGCATAATCGGTTAACAACATTTTAGTTCCGCAGTTATTTTGAAACCCAAAGGTTTCAGAGTCGACATTGTCAAAAGAGAATCAAAGAAACTCAAAGATTTTTCAAGAAAGAAATGCATCAGAGAATTTCTCTGAGACTAATCAATGTATTTCCGAGCAGCGTGGGCATGTAGAAAAAAGTAACTGACATGAGGTTCAGAGAGTGCTATTTGTACCAACGTCAACATCACATTCAGTGCCGAAGCTGACAACTTGAGGATCCTCACTCCTGGGAAAAGGTTTCAGAGAGTTCTGCAAAGCAGGAAAATATATCTAAAATGAGGAATCCATGGGAGGACACAATCCATTAGAAGTAATGAAATGCTATAGTTTCAGTTCAGTGTCACAGAGAACTCCCAGATTATGAATCGTGGGGCTAGAGGGGAGTGTGTTAGGGGGGAGAAGTGGGAAGAAGGCTCGGAAATAAGTGAGGGGAAGGAGAACAATATTTGGGAATCATCTGCTAAGAGATGGTTCAAAAATGCAAGGGAGTAACTCTCAGGTTAAGATTGAAAAGCAGAGATTGGTAATAATAGATCCCAGTTACAGTGATCCCAGCATATCGTATTTTAATCATGTTCTGCATATTGACAGCCAAGATGTATTTCAATATGGTGGACATCAGTCATTGTACACCATAGGCTCAACACACTCTCCAAGGGGTGTTGAAGGACACTGGAATCTACTAAGGAGACAAAATCATACAAGAGCATCAACAATTTTATAACCATTTGTAAATATTACAAGCTTGGTTAATCACAATAAAATGTATTCATAATCTTCCAAATTGACAAATTACAGAATTTAGAGTCTAACCTAGCAGAAGATATGAAGCCTTATTGCACCAAATCCATAGTATTCAAGAGAACTATCAATTTATTTGTTGAGTGATATCGAGAAGTAACCAAACTGAAGATTAGATGTAGGCCATCTCAGAGTGAAGTCTAAAGCATTCCTACCCTGCTCAAATAACAGACAGTACAATGTCAACACAAGGAGAAACAATTTGTAAACATGCAGATTTGAATTAAACAATATTATTATTTGGAAAAGTGCATGAAAAAAGCAGAGTTAAAGCACAACAGAAACCTCACCTTTGCTGTGACAAGAGCTGGTCCCTGACAGATTTTATTTGAACTTCCCCTACACTCCAGCTCCATACTGATCTGCTCTTCTCTGTTCATGTATAGTTTAGGCATTGTGTCCAACATTTCATTGTCCAGTGCCACTTGCTGCGACTCCCAAAGAGCGGCCATTCTAGAAGGAAAAATATGAGAGGTTTTTAATTCCCAAAACCCTAATTGAAGTTATGAACCCCAGTATAACTCAATCATCTATATTATGTTAGGAAATCACACTTTCAAAATGTTTGTTTCTTGCTTAATGGGAAGTGGAGCAAGCATTTTTAGCGCCAAACATAGTACTCACTTAGGGCTGGCCACTATGTAGCAAGAAGTATGACCCCAAGTCGTAGGCAAGCCACTTCATGTTCTTTCTGATGGATACTGCACTCGATCCATTCCTCATCTTTTGAAATATCATAAAGGTTTAGGCTGGTACTGGTAATTTTAACAGCCACTATGTAGCACCATGCAGCACAGTGCTAACTTTGTGACTACCAGTGGTGCACCTTGCACCACAAGAGACAGAACATTACCAAAGATGTGTAACGTGTTCCTTTAAAGGGTTACCCTCATCCAACAGATTCATATTCTTTAGAAAGACTATAGCGATAACCAGGAGCTAGAGGGAAGAGTGACTGAACATCTACTTACAGAATATTTTGTAGAACAGATCTTCACCCTCGAGCATCCTCACTAGTCGGAGCATCATAATGATGCTTTGTGAATATGTAAAGAGACTCGCACTGACTGAAAGCTATCCAGCAACTGGCCTTCCTCTGCAAATCAGAGGCAGCTGGCTAATCTCTAGTAGAATAGACCCCATAGCCTTCATAAAGTTGTTTTTATAGTCATTTCACTTATGTAAAGTCTAAGGGAGACTGTATCCAACAGAGGGTTTAGGAAGCCATCAGGGCCATGGGACAGCTAACAGAACTTAAACTAAAATAAGAAGCTTCCTGTGTTTACTACCCACAGCAGTCTGTTAATCCAAATGTGATCCTGGCACTGGGTCTGTATGTTTTTCCCAATCAGGGGTTCATTCACCATAGGTCTTTTACTGAGATCTGAATATGGTAGTGTCTCTTTCTTTAAACCTTTTATTAAGGCTAGTCAACCCAAACTACCTGAACTCAGCTTTTCAGCTAAACCTGCCCCAAAGACATATCCTGGTGTAGACTTGAACCTCCCAAAGAGATCCATTCAAATGGCTGGTCTCTTGATTACATGTCATTAGTGATACCCCAGATCAGGATGGGAAGTGATCCTGAAGGCTGGAGGTCATTTTAAAACTAAGTATCTACCAAGTAGAAAAGGTCTCCAGCATGCCAGTAGTTCGAAATTGTATGCCCATAGTTTAAAAAAATACAGATGATATTTTCCTGAGCGTTTCATATGGAGAATCATGCTTAACAAGGATTAGTATGTTAGTAAACACAAAGATCGATGGCTCAACGAGATCTCCACTTGATGTAATGTTTAATAAAGGTCAAGAAAATGTGTCATGAGACAAACAAAAACACATCATTTTGATTTGGAGCTTCTTTATTTAGCAGAGAAGAGTGGGCACCATCAAAACTAAGGAAGGCGTTAACGCTGCAACATGTCTTCTGTTTAAACCACAAAGGTATGTGAGAAACCTCAGGCTATTCTCACTCCTACTCCCCTTGCATCCTCTGCGCATGTGGCCAGGGAAAGGCCATCACTCTTGGATCCTGACCCTCTGGGTGGAGAAGCAAGGGAGGATCACCTTGGTGGAGGGTCCTTGAGGGGTGTGAGTGGGGTACCCTTGGATGAGACAGATTCATCTTAACCATCATCTCAATTCGATGTTTCAGGAGTCAATGCTATTTCTTCATCCGTTTCATCTCAATTGCTACGTGCATTTAAGTATTCTCTAAAGTCCTGCCATATGTCCCTTGGTTTACATTTGGGGTTGCACGTTTTAGCCACATCATGTTCCGATTTATATAATGTCATAATATCTGAGAACCATTCTGGCTGTCTAGGCGCATCATTGCTCAACCATTTCAAAGAAATCCTCCTCCTGGCTAAAAGAAATTCCAGCCTCACAAATTTGGTGTTTAAGAAGTATTTATACTCAAAAACAGCAAATAAAAAACACATTGGATCCATAGGTATCTTTTGATCTTTGTCAGTTAATTTACTCCCATCTCCAGCCAATACTTGGTGACGCATTTGCACATCCAAGCTAAGTGATCAAAGTCAGCTTGTTTTGTTCCCCAGTTGGGGCATGTGTCTGCCCTGGACAGATCTAATGCATGTAGGTTCCTAGGGGTATAGTATGTATAGTGTCCATGTATTTGACATAGCTTGGGGCTCGCTGAACTATTCCTGATGAGCTGACCGATCTCTGGCCATCTTTTTCTGTTAATACCTCTTGGATTTCTCTTTCCCATTTACCAAAGGCTTAGCATACCTCAGGCTGTCTGCTTTCTTGTAGCTGCAGGAAATAATTTTCACTTGGGGGCTGCTTGTTGTCACTATTTAAACCATTCAGTTTGCTTCTGCTGCAATGTCTTCTAGTGTCTAATCCATCCATTTGTAAGAAGTGTTCCCACTTCGAGATTCCCCCTCTCCCACAATGTTTAACTAACCCATGGGTCCATGGTGACCATCAATGATCATGTGTTCCAAATATGTAATAAGGTTGAACATAAGAGGTGCCTCCCATAACCCTCACCCAAGACATCCCCATACCCACCAGATGGTCTCTACTGGTTTAATTATAGTTGGGGCTCTACCAGCACTACCCTGAACCTATGATTTAAGATCAACCGGGTCAGCATATTCCTGCTCCATGTTTCCACTGGAATTGCTTACCTTTTTATTACCACTGACTGACTTAACCGTCTTGCCCAAATCCTGGGTAGCGCATAGATTTTGGGTTAATAGATAAACAAGATCTGCACTCTTTGGTCTTTTGATCCTTCCCAAGTAACCAGAAAGGCTGGACAGCAGGTACCTTCTTGTCAACTAGTGTGTTGCAAGTTGCACCTCTGCCACCCATTAGTAATTGGGGACCACCATTCGTCCATTATTATAAGCCTAGTTAGTAAGTCCCATCTCACTCTTGGTATTTTTGCACCCCTCACTACTCTAGCAAATTATTTCTGCAATTCACTAAATAATATGTCTGACAGCACAAGTGGTAGTGCTTGGAACAGGTAAAGGAAATTAAGCAGCACTAGCATTTTAATTGTCACTATTCTTCGAGCCATTGATAACAATTTTACCCATCTGTTTATCTCTTAGATATCATCTGTACATCCATCTTTGTTAGGTCAGCCGTGATCTTTACCCCTAAATATTTAATTGCTTCTGTGGACCATCTAACGCCCAGGTTCACTGGTGTAGGGCTGGCGGCCTTGGTCAATGGACATAGCTCTGACTTTGTCCAGTTTATATGCAGCCCTGAATGTTCACCAATTAGTGATATGTCTTCTATTATCGGCTTCAGAATTATATCCAGGCTTTTAACAAATCACCATGTCATCAACGTATAGTAAAATTATTGTTCTTTGGCACTTACTTTTAAGGCCACAATGGCCCTCATTACAGGTTTGCCGGTCCGGAATCAATGGTGCCGGTACAACCATACCAGCACTGTTTTCCGGACTGGCACATTCTGGCCCGCGATGGCAGAAACACCATCCCCGCAAAGCGACCTCCACGGTGCTACTGCACCTGGTAGCACCGTGACCGGAAACAGTCGGAAGACTTGGCGGAGCTCCCCCAATTACAGGTAATGTGCAATACCCGGTACATTACGAGTAGCACGGACACAAACACTGCCACGACCATGGAGGTAATACCGTGAACACCATGCCGGTACCACCGGCACCGCGGACTAGGCATTAAACAGTGGCAGGTAAGCTGCAAAAAAGCCCCCGGTGTGCACAATTATGCCAGATGCACATCATAGGCCACTGGGAGCCTACAAAAGGGCCACACCAACGCCCAAGCCACCTTTCAACACAACCATGCTGTCAGTCGCCCTAACAGCAATTGGGAAGGGGAACCGGCAAGCAGAAGTGGAGATTGAAGCAGCACTGAGGCAGAGGAGGAGGCGGCGTAGGCGCAGGAGGCAAATCAGGAACCCGGCGTGCATCCCAAACATCAATGTGCAGCAGGTACCATCCCGCTGGCAGCCAGCAATACCTTGCATAAGGGCCTCACCCTGGAACCGGACCCCAAGTCGAATACATACATTATACCGGCTTGACAGGGCCACAATAATATCAATCATCACCCTCATTGAAGAAGACATCAGCAGCCGCATCGACATCCAGACTACAATCACCCCCCTGCTGAATGTCCTCAATGTACTGCACTTTCTTGCCACTGGAACCTATCAGCACACTGTTGGGGAGCTACACAGGCTGTCACAACCCTGTTTGTCCAGGATACTCTTCCAGGTACTGGATGCGCTGCTGCGCCATGTGTCAGACTACATTGCCCTATCCCGTACCTCTGCCCAGGTCAATGCCATCAAAGTGGCCTTCCATGCCATTGCCGGGGTGCCCAATTGCATAGGCGCATTAGATTGCACGCATATGAAGTTGACTGTCAGACTTGCAATTGAGGCGGTGTATTGCAATCAGAAGCAATTCCACTCACTCAACGTCCAGATGGTCTGCATTGCCCAACAACTCATCACGCATTGCTGTGCACGTTTCCCGGGGTCCACACACAAATCGATGGTATTGCGGAACTCAACATTGCCACGGTACATGAAACGTTATGCGGGACAAAGGACAGGGCTGTTGGGTGAGTCCAACTGGCAATGCATGACCCCTGTGTATTTGGGTGGGGAGGTGGATAGACAAGCTCCACAGTGTCCCAGGATTTTCAGTGACTGGAACTGGCAATGATGCATCACACCTGTGTATTTGGGAGGGGAGGGGGAATAGACAAGCTCCACAGTGTCCCAGGCTTTTGGGTGAGCGGAACTGGCAATGCATGACCCCTGTGTATTTGGGGGGGGGTGCGGGGGGGAATGGATAAGCACCAGAGTCCACACAGTTTACCCCTCCAACTGCCAGATTTCACTATGCCATGTCACGCCAATGCATGCCCTGCCTATCATCATGAATACCCTAGCCATGGAGTGGCACAACATGCAATGGCAACATGTGGAAGGGAGTTGCTCCCCCGGTGGATGTACATTTGCTACACCCATGTAGTTTAGTTAGTTTATTTGTATAGCGCGGCCAAACCCTAGGGTAACTGGGCGCATTGTCTTAGGATTGACAGTGTTACATAAAGTTGCACATACAGGAAACAACATAGGATGGTACAGAACAATCGTTAGTGTGCGGGACCAGGTTATGGAGTGGTCCATGAAGAAGCATAAATTAGCTACTAGGGTACATGTAGCATAACTGGTGATACATCTTAGAATATTGAGTACTTTAAATATAGAGGAACACAAGGCGCATGATTTGGCTGAGTGCAGTTAATCTATTGGTGAGTTGTGAGTAGTTCCTTTACCTTAGCTCTTTACGACCAGAATGATGTGTGAGCTCTAATTGTCATAGGTAAGGCATTCCAAGCTTTGGCTGCTAGCACGGGAAAGCTGGCTCCCCCAGCTGTTTTCAAGTTGAACCTTGGGACGATGAGTTGGTGTAGGTATAGGGATCTGGTTGGTCTGGAAGAGTTCTGTCTATTAAATTTGTTAGATAAGTAGCGAGGGGCTGTCAGGTAGAGGCATTTGTGTGTGATAACAAGTGCTTGCAGTTTAATTCTCTCAAGGATAGGGAGCCAGTGGAATTCCTTCCTGGCAGAGGAAATGTGGGCCTTACGTGGGAGATTGAGGGCACATCTAAGGGCGTTGTTTTGGAGTATCTGTAGACTGTTCAGGTTGTGGTTCGTGGAGCCTAAGAAGAATGTGTTACAGTAGTCCAGTTTGAACAATATGAGGGCCCTGGCTAGTGTGAGGCAGCTGTTGGTGGATAAAAAAGGTTTGCAGGCATTGATATGTTTAGTGGTGTAGGCTGTGGATGAGATGGTGGCGTTAATTTGTTTTTTGAGGGAGAGTTGAGTCTAGATACACACCCAGTGTTTTGACTTCTTTAGATACTTTTATTATGTTGCCATCAATGACAAAGGATTGGTATCTGTGGCCAAGTTCATTGAGACGGGCCTGTGAATCGACTATCAGCAGTTCTGTCTTATCATCATTTAAACAGAGGCCATGGGTGGCCATCCATGCTTGGAGTTCAAGGTAGATCTCATTCAGTTTAACAACATCCTCCTCATAGCTCCCCGCGAACGCGATGAGGGGTGTCGTCAGCATAGTTGGTATATATAACTCCCAAGTCATCAAGGCGGTCGAAGAGGAGCTTGGTGAAGATATTGTAAAGCGTGGGAGAGATGCACAAACCTTGGGGGACTCCACATTGGATCAGGACAGGGTCAGCCGCGGCGCTGCCTGAGGGGGCGAAGACCCTGGTTGTTCTGTCCGATAGGTAGGAACAAATCCAATTGGTGGCATCCTGGGAGAATGCAGCAGCCGAGGAGCAGTGTTTTGTGGTCTACTAGGTCGAAGGCTGCGGACAAATCTAACAAGAACAGAATGGCCAGATTGCCCTCGTCTTTGGCTTCATCCATTTGGATTTTTAGATCCAGGAGGGCTATTTCGGTCCCATGCCTGGGTCTAAAGCAAGATTGTCGCAGACCTAGAAGGTTGCCGTCTTCCAAATGTTGTTGAATTTGGCGGTATGCTACTCTGTCTATTATTTTTAGGAGAAAGGGGTCAGTCGTGATGGGCCTGTAGTTTGTAGGTGTGTTAGGGTCAAGGTTGGGTTTTTTAAGTAGAGGTAGGACCCAGACCTCTTTGAGGTTGTGTGGGACTACCAAATTTTTATACGATGAGTTGATCAGGGAGGAGATAAAGGGGGCTAGATCTCTGCCACCGTCCTTGATAACCGATGCAGGGCATAGGTCACCTAGACAGTTGGATGGTTTTAGGCTAGCAATTATATTGATTACTTCGTCCTCTGTGACTGGTGAGAAATAGAAGGGGGGGCAGTCTGGGTGGGGTGAGCTAGGAGAGTCACTTGCGTGGTCTTTGGAGACAAGGTTGGCTTTTTTGGGTTCTATTTTTGCTTGCGGGAGAGCTATTTTATTGAAGAGTGCTTGTTGGATGTTGTTACACTGGTATCAGGTAATATTATCCCCATATATATGGTCGCCGTAAATAATATCGCCGGGAAAAGGTTGCAGCGATATTATATGGGTGACCATATATATGGGGACAGGGGCAAAAAAAAGAAATAATTGAAAACAAAAACATTTTAAAAAAAGAAAAAAAAAAGTTTGGGGGTTGCGGGGGTGTTCCCCGCATGTTCCATGCAATAATGTCGCCACAAAAAACGGCAATTTTTCGGTGATATTTTTGCATGGCGAGATTTTTGTGGCAACATTATTACATGGAACCGTTACACCGAGTTTTGTCCTTGATGCAGTCATCAGTAGGGTGCAGATGCGATTCCAGTTCTCGTAGGATGGAGAATAACTTTTTTGTACTGGGTTTGGCGTTGTGGATTCTAGTACTAAAGATCTCTTTTTTTGCATTTGTAATAGTGGCTTTGTATGTAGCTGCTATCGAGGAGAAATTTTTCTTTCGTGGTGATTGAGGGGGCTTTCCTCCAGCTGGATTTAGCTGTACTCTTGAGGTTGCGGTGTGCTTTTAGTTCTGCCGAGAACCATTTGTTCACATGTGCCATTGGTTTAGTTTTTCTTAGTTTTAGAGGTGCTTTTTTGGTTCAAAGCTAGTTCCAGCGTATCATTGTAAAGTTTGACTAAGGAGGTGGGATTGGAGTTAGGGGTGGTAGGAGCAGCAGAGGTAATTGGGAGAAGTAAGGGTCTGAGATTCTTAATAGAGATGTTGCGTGTGTTCCTAGTTAGAGATTGCCGTGGGATGGTGTGGGGTAGGCTTTTTTGTGTGGTTGTGGGTATAGTGAAGCTGATAAGATGGTGGTCTGACCAGGCGCAGGGAGTGATGCCGGTCAAAGATGTCACAGTTGAGGTTAGCCAGCCAATCTAAAGTTCTGCCTTTAGCATGTGTGTGCTTGTTGATACATTGTGTCAGGCCCAATTGTGTGATGGTGTCATTGATCAAGGAAGCATTTGAATCACTAAGGTCCTGAAGGCCGAGGTTGAAGTCGCCCAATAATATAATTTTGGAGCTAGGTTTTGTATTGGAGGTCAATAGGTGGGAGATGTACTCCTCGAAAGAGGTGATTGAGCCTCGGGGTCTGTAAAGAAGGTGAGCAAGTATAGTTCTAGAGCTGGACAATGGGAGTTTAAAGGATAGGGGTTCGGCAGAAGCTATGTCTAGTTTGGTGAATTCTCGGATATTCAGGTTAGATTTTGCAATGACAGCTATCCCACCACATATTCCAGGTGTTCTGTATGCTTTGATAATAGAGTAGTTCTCTGGGACGGCAATAGAGAGAGATGGTCTGGCAGCGGCAGGTAACCAAGTTTCTGTTACTGCGAGTAGGTCTAAGTCATTGGAGGTAATCACGTCTGCAATATCAAGAGCATGGGCTACTAGAGAGTGTGCGTTAATGAGGGCACCTTCGATAGTTAATGTTAATAGATATTTGTACCGTGCATTATCACCACTGGAGTGGTCCCAGGGCGCTCTGAAAGAGGGAGGGGGGGTGAGTTAGTGGGAATAATCTGGAAAAGCGCAAAAGAGCAGTGATGTGCTGTTGGCAGCCTCAGCCCGGTTGGTCCGTTGGCTGGGCTTGGGGTGTTTTACGGTTGGTATTCGTCGTGTGCTGTTGTGCAAGTCTATGTGTGGTTTGTTTTGTTGTTGCTGTGTAGTGTAGTTTGTGTGGATTGCTGCGCTTTAGGCTTGTGGTTGTGTTTGGTTAGAGTTTGAGAGGTGTATGCAGAGGGATGAAATGGTTAGTGGATTGGTTAGTTGGCCTTGCTGTCCCTGCAATTGTGTCTAGGTGTGATGCTTGCAATCATTCACCATTCCATCCGAGTGTGGTGCTTGCCAGTTTCAATATTCCGTCTAGATGTGAGGAAGGCTAGTGATCATGATTCCATTCAGGTGTTGCACTTGACATCATTCACCGTTTCATCTAAGTGTGGTACATGCTAACATTCATAATCCTGTCTAGATGCGACGCAGGCTAAAGTTGAGAATTCCATCTAAGTGTGGTACATGCTAACATTGACAATCCTGTCTAGATGCGACGCAAGCTAAAGTTGAGAATTCCATCTCAGTGTGGTACATGCTAACATTCACAGTCCTGTCTAGATGCGACGTAAGCTAAAGTTAAGGATTCCATCTAAGTGTGGCACATGCTAACATTATTACACCCGTCTAGAGGTGACACAGGCTAATCTTGACAGTTATCTATAGGTACGTCAAGTATCTCTGTATTTCTCAACCCTCTCGAGTCATGCCCCCTAAAAAAGAGGGTTCGCCCATCCTTTTTTCTTCTAGTTATCTATAGGTGTAGCACTAGTTAGCACTGGCTAGTATGTTAGTGTGTAATGCAATGCAACATTTACAGTCCAGTCAAGAATGGATTTATGCTGGTGGTCACAAATCTCTCTAAGTATGCATGATGTAAATCTATGGCAGTCTACGTTATGGAGAGGTAAGGTAGAGTGGTGATGGCTTTCTGGAGTAGAGTAATTGTTCTACACCCCACCCATGCCACACTTACAGTTTTGTTGGTGTCTGTTGGCTGCTAGCTTCCTCTGCAGACACCTGCAGACATGTCTTGGAGCCGCTAATGCAGGAGCCGCCCTTTGCTTCGGCGTCCTTAGCGGCAGGGGCTGCCAGGCAGAGGGCTGCCAAGGTCTGGCCCAGGATAAGGAAGGAATTGTCCAATCCGGTCTGGAGGAGGGATAGGGAGGCGGGACAAAGGCAGGGGAAGCTCCGGCACTGCTGGGGAGCCCGCGAGGCTCCCGAAACTCACTGCGCCGCCATGATGCTTCCAAGGGGGGGACAGGGGGTCGCAGTGCACACGTTCACCTGTTGCCAAGATGGGAAATGGCACAGGGAGCATTTGTGCAGCGATTCCCAGGCCACAACTACAATGGGAGGAATTGCCCAATCACGACTGGAGGAGGGATAGGGAGGCAGGACAAAGGCAAGGGAATCTCCGGCACTGCTGGGAAGCCCGCGAGGCTCCTGAAACTCACCGCGCTGCCATGATGCTTCCAAGGGGGGGCCAGTGATTCCCAGGCCACAACTATAATGGAAGGGATTGTCCAATGAGGACTGGAGGAGGGATAGGGAGGTGGGGCAGAGGCAGTGGAAGCTCTGGCACAGCTGGGGAGCCTGCAAGGCCCCGAAACTCACTGCGCCACCATTATACTTCCAAGAGGGGCCAGGGGGTCGCAGTGCACACGCTCACCTGTTGCCAAGATGGTGGTGGCAGGGGCTCCTGAGTCCTCTAGCTGATGATCACGTGAAAAAGGAGTGCTAAGGTCGTTGGAGTTGTCGGTGAAGACTACTAGGGGAACAGGGGGTGGCGAGTTGAGGTCTCCTACATGTGGGGTGGGAATACTTAAGGGCGTTTGCTTGAGACTGGTGCGGGAACTTAGTCTAGTATTTCTTAGTGACACAGGACAAGCAATATCAAAACCTCTGGTGTCGTGTGTGTTCAGACGGGAACCAAGTTTGGTATTTCACAGGTGAGTGGGACATAGGATAAGGGGTGTAGGAGAAGTGGCAAATTTAATTATCCATTCTGTAGGTGATAGCATTGGCTGCGAGGGGTGCGTGTCTCTGGACGGTATGGGAGGGGGAGTTTTATCCCAAGTGTTCGGTGGGAGGTTTGAGGGAGATATGTTTTGGATTAGAGGGAGGATGGAATCCATGGTCAGTGTCACTCTCCTTAGTGATGCCATATTGGTGAGCTAGTAAATTAGAGGAGATGAGGCATAGACAGCAAGCGTCTGGTGATGGCAGGCTAGTAGTGGAGACTAGTTAAGGGTATACGGTGGTCGGAGGAGATAGGCTAATTCAAATCAAATAGAACGTCAAACTATGAAAATAGGCAAATTCAGATTGTGCATCACGTTTGTAGAAATAGGCTTGTTCAAATTGTGCATCATGTTTGTAGAAATAGGCTAATTCAAATTGTGCATCACGTTTGTAGAAATTGGCTAGTTCAAATTGTGCATCACGTTTGTAGAAATAGGCTACTTCAAATTGTGCATCACGTTTGTAGAAATAGGCTAGTTAAAATTGTGCATTACATTGTAGAAATAGGCTTATACAGATTATGTCTCAAGCTGTGGTGATAAACTCGTACTAGACAAATGATGTTGCAACGTATAGTTCTCTGAAATAGATTGGTAATAATTAGCGTTAGTCATAACAAGCTGAATAAGGTTAACGTTCATATGCTGTTCTGGACGTCTGGCCGTAGGGTATAGTGCTATTGCCAGTACAATGTTACTGTTAATGAGCTGCAGCCGTGTTGTCGCAGTGGCTTAGTTTAGAATGTATGTGATCTTACATCCGATGGGGGGAACGGGCTGAGAGTCTCAGTAGCGGGTAATGGGAAAGACGTCAGTGAGATAGAAGAGTTGGTACCGTGGGTTCGAAAGGCAGACGCTTACCTTGATTGTGCACGTGGTGAGCGGGCAGTGTACCTGGGCCCCTGGCTCCGTAGGCTCGGACAGGCATGGACATGAGCGTGCCTTGAGTTGAGTGCCTTAGGGGGATGTGCCGGCTTTCGCCTTACGGCGCTCTTGGGCCCGGAAATAGTAGGACCCGCCAATCGTAGCGCTTCAGCAGCGGGCCTGGTTGCCAAGCAACTAGGACGCTAACGATGTGGCGGCCATTTCAGTAGGCTTCTCGTGTCTGTTATCAAGAATATAGCAAAATGGGCCAAATAAGATTGTTGGCGGTAAGGCTGGGGTATATCAGCTATAGATGTTGGCTGAAAGGCAGTGTAGTAGTCACATCATTAGTGTGGTCTGCGTCTGCCTGATGCAGATCTGCCCAGCACTTACAATACATGAGCCACCTCCCACCTCTGAATACATGTACATTGTAATGATTGAGGCATAGGGGGTCAAACCCGGGTCCAGGTGCGGTGTCTCTGAATGGGGACTTACCAGGTCATTCCAACCTTGGAGGACCTGGTAAATCCCCATTCAGAAAATCATTCCCCATTCCCATTTGAGCCCCCACAGGGCTCAATGGGAATGGGGAAGGAGCTAATAACGGGCCCGCAAATTGTGCGCCCGTTATTAGCTCCAAGGTCCCTTTACGGGTCCCACTAAGAACGGCTGGTCAGACCAGCCGTTCCTGGTGGGACCCGCTAAGGGACCTCGGAATGTGGCGTTAGGGGGTTAACGGCACCGGCATCCTTAACCCCCTACCGCCATACTCGGATGAGGGCCATATACTTGCCTACATCACTCCATGAATGTAAGCATCAGACAATACTGACTCTGTAGTGATATGTGAACCAAGTGTGCACAATAGATAAGTCAGACATATGAATACCAGATAGGGCATCTGTGGGCTGTAGTTTTCACTGTGCTGATTTCATTCAGAGTCTCTAGACATTCTATCTAATAAAGACAGTAATACCACAAACAGTAACATGTGTCCTTACTATCACTCCCATGCAGGTGATGCCGGATATGCACTCACGCCATGGCTAATGACACCCATACGACGGCCACGGAACAGGCATGAGGAGGCCTACAACTGGGCACACATACGGACACGTGGCGTGATAGAGCGGACCTTTGGACTGCTGAAGGCCAGGTTCCGCTGCCTGAGCAGATTAGGTGGCGCATTGCAGTACAGCCCGGTGAAGGTAGAGAAAATAGTGCTGGCATGTGCCATGCTGCATAATCTGTGCATACGCAGGAACATTCCACTGCCCCAGACATTGAGCCAGCAGATGAGGATGAAGATGACAACGACTATGATGATGGGATGGGTATGCAAAGAGGCCAGGGTGCCATTGATGGACTACATGCACGGGGAGCACTAAGACAATTTTTTCTGATCGACTTCAAATGCACATTCAACACTTCATTTTGTAGCACTAGAGTAAATGATTTCAACACACATGAAATATGATTGTCCACTCGTCATTTGCATTTTCACACCAGTGTATTGAGAAATTAACAAACCAAACAGGTTCAAAATTGGAATAAGGCCCACACGTGCCCACCCACTGACCAGGCCCTAACTAACAAAGCGCACTATGGACCACCCCCACCTCCCCACCCACCAACCAACCCGGACCCCATCACGACTTGTGTGACTCCTGTGTCACAACATACAACCTATTTTTTGCCACGCTTGCGCACATGGTTGTCCTTTCCGGTTGCTCCAGCCAGCCGTGATGTCCTCCTCCTGGGGATGCTGGACACAAAGCTTGTAGGAGTGCTGCTGGCGGAGGGCAAACCAGGATTTGGTGGGGGCAGATGGCACATTATGGCCTGCAGGGCCAGCGACATTGTCTCTGCAATGTTCGATTGGATGTTGTTGCCCTCTCTGATCCTTCGCGACAACACTCTGTTGGTGGTTGCAAAACGCCCTATTTCGCGTGATAGGTGGCACACGAAGGTGGCATTGCTCTCACGAAGCATACTGGCCTCCTCCCGTTGGAGTCTTGACTCCTCGAGCTGTTGCTCCACGAGTCGCGTTAGTGTGTCCTGGTGTTCTTCGATGCGCTGCAGCCAAGTGTTGAGTTCCTGGAGGGATGGTGTGGGAGAGCGCATCGGACTGTGCAGTCCAGTTAGGCTAAATGTGCCGAGCTTGTCAGGTGTAGTGATGCTCCCCTCATTTCCAGACCCTGGTGCGTCAGCAGCCTGATGGCCATGCGCACTTTCCACGCCACCAGACTCCTCGTGGCTTGGTGGTGCAGCAGCACTTGTAGTGGCTGCAGGGGGATTTACTGGTGGCGCATGCTAGTCTGCACGTGCTGCAGGGATGGTGGTCTCCGTAGTGGGGCGAACCAGTGCCGTAATTGCTGCATGGGTGACGGAGGTGCTGGCAGTGGCTTGCTGGCATTGGACGACGGCCACGTGCAGTCCCCCTTGGCGTCGACTGTTCAGCCCTGTCACTTTCGGATGATGTTCCTGTGGGGGATTGTAAGGCATGTCGTTAGTGGTGTCACAGGATGTGTATGGGGCAGTCATGTGCAACACACTCCTCATGCTTCATCCAGTTGCAAGTACATGCATTGATGAGTGCTGCACTCAGGTGTGTGAATCAGGGGTTGCAATTGGTTGGACGCCGTCTGGCTGTCCGGGTGGTGGTGTCACATGGGGGTGCTGTGTGTGGTGGGGTTGATGGGGACTGTGCTATGTGGCTCTGTGTCCCTGGCTGGGGGGTCATGGGGGTGCTGTGTGGGGTTGGTGGGGACTGTGCTATGTGGCTCTGTATCCCTGGCTGGGGCGGGGGGAGAAATGGGGGCGCCGTGTGTGGTGGGGTTGATGGGAACTGTGCTATGTGGCTCTGTGTCCCTGGCTGGGGGGGAAGACATGGGGGTGCTGTGTGTGGTGGGGTTGGTGGGAACTGTGCTATGTGGCTCTGTGTCCCTGGCTGGGGGGGTAGGTGGACATGGGGGTGCTGAGTGTGGTGGGGTTAATGCGGACTGTGCTCTGTAGCTCTGTGTCCCTGGCTGGGTGGGGGGGGGACATGAGGGTGCTGTGTGTGGTGGGGTTGATGGGGACTGTGCTTTGTGGGTCTGTGTACCTGGCGGGGGAGAGGAGGTTGGGCGGTGCAGGTCTTCCTTCATTCACAATCATGTCTTTGCACTCTGTGTACTTACCAGCCTCGCCAGGTGTGACTGCACCGGCCTCAGCTTCACCTACACACTCATTTCCTTACAGGTGCAGCAGGCTGCTGCACCTCTCCTCCCATGGTTGCAGCTTCTGTAGGGAATGTGGTCCCTCTCCTGTGGCACAGCTCTGCTGTCTGTGAGCAGACAGCAGGTTCCTGACCCGCAGCTGCAGGTTGTCCCTCCTCTTGTGGCAGTTCTTCACTGTCCACCTTGTCACACCCACAGCAGAGCACTTCTGGGTAGCCTCAGCCCATATGGCCTTCCTCCTCTGCTGTGTGGTGCGCCTCTGTTCTGCGCTGAATAGTTCTTCCGCATTCTCCATAATGTGCTCTACGAGCACGGTGAGTTCCGCCTCACTGAAGCAGGGTTTCCTCTGCCGGATGGCTGGGACCCTTGATGTCATCTTCCAGAAGGATTTTAGGCAGTCGCAGGAGCTGTGGGACTTGTGGTTCCAGAGGATTGCAGTGGATTGTGATTTATGTAATGGCCGCCGCTCTCTTTCCCGTTTTAGTGATCACGGTATTACCGGCATCGGTATTTCGCCCTTCGCTGATACTGGCATTGCCGTGGCGGATCCGGATGTACCGCTGCCATTTGGCCCGGTGCGTCCGTCTCCATGGGAATTACCGTGATGGCGGTGACACCGGTTCCGCACTGTGCTGGGGAGCGCGGCCACCAATCCGTAATTGTCCCTAATTTCTGCATACATGCTGTCATGGAAACGGTGTCACCGACATCAGGGTAACACCGGATTCCAGACAAGCAAACTTGTAATGAGGGCCAGTGTATATGATTTTGCCTCATCAGCAATACCAAAGGCCCTGTTGTTAGCATAAAGGACATCCCTGTTTTGGTCTTCCTTTTAATGGCATATGGTCAGCTATGTTTGTGTTAGTGATAACCCTGGTTCTTGGTGATGTATTTAACAGTATAAAACTCTTCCTATGTGCCCAACCTACACTGAACTGGTCTAATGGCTTATTCAAATACAACCACTCAATGGAATCAAAGGCTTTGTCTGCATCTAGCAGGGATGCAATCACTTTTTCCTCTTTTTTCTCTTCTGATATTGAGCTGCTTCGATCTACCATGGATGAAGCCTGCCTGATCTGCGTATATCAGTTATCGCATGTTTGGAAGTATACGATTAGCAACAATTTCAGCTAGTGCTTTATAATAATTATTCAGCATTGAGAATGATCTGTATGACCCTCACTATTCTGAATCTTCGCCTGCCTTTGGTAGGACCATAAAATGTTCTGACAATAAAGAGTCCTGTATAATCCCTTTCTCCTATGCCTCATTAAACCTTTCAAGCTCTATTGGTGCTGGTATATCGAGGTATGGTGATTTACAGCTGGTCATGCTTTTAATAGATGTTTCAATTTCACTAATCTAATATTGGAGTGAATTGACATAATTTGGGGTAGCAGGTGCTACACTTGGTGACTCCCCTACGACCTCTGGCACTGCCTCTGCGACACATAGACCTGGTAGTGTAAAAAAAAAAATAGTAAGCCTGTTCTTAGAGCAGTCTTTAATTTTGGAAATCACTCTGTAGGGGCACATTGGTAAGGTCCCACAAGTACTCCGCTTACATTTGGCAAGCTCCCTTGCTATAATGCTAGGCCATAAAGACTGCATATGGAAACTAAGGCACAATAACCATATACTATAATGATACGTTAGACGCGAGGTTCGTTTTCCAAACAAGTCTGGTTTATTTCAAAGGTTTCTCAGTCGGCCGACTGGGTCTCAACGCCTCACGATGTGTGTTCCCAAACACTGCGAGATGCGAGAGACAGCGGTCAAGCAGCAATATTCATACATTAGACATATCCTTTGCTAAAGCAATTTGATCCGCCCACATACATGTCATACAGCCTAGGGTTCAGTGATTGACAATTATGACAAGTCTTCATTCAGCCTAAACATAGTTATTTTAGCAAAGGCAGCAGAGACAGCTTTCTGGTATGGGGAACATGGAGCTCTGGCTCGGCAAGGATATCATGTTCTTAGCAGGGAAACATTCCTTATTACGTTATCTGTGTGTTTCCGCTCATGAGCTAAGGGTCAGATAGTTCTGAAGCAAAAAAATACACCTCTCCGCGAAGTAGCACCGCTAGGAGAATATATTCATGTTTAACTGCCTTTTACAACAGGGCTTGCAAGACAAACCGGCACATGGACTACTGATTAGATGCGGCTTCTGCTCGACTTCAAGGACTTAGTGAGAGAGAAAAACAATGTATTTCTGCACAGTTTGACATTCCTGTCTGTGTTATTATTTCAGCGTTCAAGCCATGGCCTCGCACGGTGTGCGAGTCTAAAACATAGAATACCTTTGCAAAGCGTTTTGACAGAAAAGAAAAAAGCAAATGGCCGACATTTCACAAAATGGACACCCTTTGGTTACATTGACGATTCTAGGATTGCGATGTTTGTCACATGATGCGATTGGCTTCTGGCCAACATATTATACATATCATTCGACTATAGGGTTGCTTTTCTGGTCTAACAATAATACGCGCCACACCAGCATAACCGTGAATAGAAGTCGAGAAAACTCTCCCTTTGAATTTCTGTGTGGAGGACATACATATGCTGATAGGGCCCCCTAGATTACGCTTGATAAAATAACATGTTGCTGTTGGTTGATTGCAGTTACCATCATAATGATTGGTTGGGTAAATCAGGAAATTGAACACCCTAGAAATCTTGCCAAGATCATGTAATGGGTGGGTGTTCAACATATGTCATCTTCCATCAGTATCTAGGGTCAAAAGCTCTGAGCCTACTTTGTACACTCTAGTTAGGGGAACTCTCTGCAGATTGCTGCTAATGTGAGCTGCAGCATGACATTTTCATTACAATACACACTGCCAGAAGATTCCTTATTTCATGCGAGTTATTCGCAAAGGCATGGCTGAGGAGTAGTGTTTGGATATATAGGCCAGGAAGGCTGCCCCATACCCAAAGCTGCTTATTTATGGCAAACTTGATTGTTTTGTGTGTCTAAGGCCTATAATTTTGTGCAAATATACAGTTTTTTTTCCTGTTACTTTGCCTTGATTTTCTGGATCCATGTACAATACCTGCTGGTAAGCCATATTTTTAAGTATGATGATTCATGTCTGACGCCTGACTCCTCGTTAGCGCTGTGAAAATTAAAATAGTGCTTAATTTATAAACTGCAGAAGAATGAAGGGCTGATTCAGCCATGCTGAAATATGACAAAGTATATGTTGGCATGTCAGTTTTTTTATGTTTAATGTTTTTCTCAACAACACAGAAGTTCACCCTCCCACGCCCCCAACCCCATCAAAGAAGTTGTACAATCCAATATCAACATTATCAAGCAACTGGAAGCCCTCAGTGCCATGCTCTCCCCAGTGTCTGAGGTTCCGTACAATATCTGTACATGCTTAGACCCAAGAAGCTCACTGTTTTTGGCCACAGTTACTGATCCACACCCACTTTTTTCAGGAGCCCCTAAATGCCACCATGTTCACAGGCCCTAACAAGACCAGAACTCATTGACTCATCAACAGAGGATGTGCCCCTCCCCCTGTATAAACACATCAAACCTGTCCTACATCCAGCCATCATCAAGTGTATGTACATCAATCAGGCCCATAAATCCACCCTCTTGGGCCCAGTGCCGGGCAACAGGACTGCAGCAACCCCCACCAGCCACCTCTGAAGGCACAGATCTCAAGGACTCTGTATGTGCTTTAGTAATCAAGTAATAATTGTATGGCACCCACATATCTTTGGGCCTAGCACACTGATGTACCACAGCGCTGTATTCAATTTCCAAGTCATTACAATACAGCACATCATTGCCCCATTGTTTTACCTTAGGAACACCCCTTCTTCCCCAGGTCATGGCTACTTTACGTCTTGCCAGTATCCGCAATAACCCCAATAACTTCCATACACCGTTTCACATCTAGAAATACCCGCTGTGACAGTACTGTAATTTTTCTGCCTGCCCTACACACTTAGAAATTGCTGCTGTTAGATCGACTCACACCTAGGAAGCTACATTGACTGACATCTAGAAAGTGCCCTCTAAGATAGTACTATGATTTACTTGCCTGCGCTGCACATTTAGAATTACTCTTGCTAGTCTGATTCACATCCAGAAAGTGCCCACTGAGATAGTACTGCGATTTATTTACCTGTGCCGCACACTTAGAAATTGTTCTTGTTAGATTGGATCTCATCTAAAAAGTGCCCACTGTGATAATACTGTGATTTACATGCATGTGCCGCTCACTTAGATTTTGTCTTGTTACACTGATTCAAATCTAGAAAGTGCCTGCTGTGATAGTACTGTAATTTATTTGCCCGTCCCGCACTGTTAGAAATTATTCTTGTTAGATTGATCCACATCCAGAAAGTAACATTGATTGACATCTATAAAGCGACTCAGAGTTACTACTGTGATTTACTCCCCTGCACTGTAATTTATTTGCCTGTCCCGCACTCTTAGAAGTTATTCTTGTTAGATTGATCCACATCCAGAAAGTAACATTGATTGAAATCTAGAAAGTGCCCTCTGAGATAGTACTGTGATTTGCTTCCCTGCGCTGCACAATTAGAATTGCTCTTACTAGCTTGATACACAACTAGAAAGTACCCTCTGAGATATAAACTATTCTTGCTACATTGCTACATTCTTGCACAATTAGAATTGATCTTACTAGCTCCACTCACAACTAGAAAGTGCCCTCTGAGATAGTACTGTGATTTGCTTGCCTGTGTTTTAACACGCACCTGAAATCCAGAATAGCGAACTCCTTAGATAATAACTCCACCCAAACACTCACCCCCATATCACTATGCTTACTCTTTACTCTACACCATCACACAATTAGAGCGCTCTAGATCAACTTCTACCTAGCTGCTCACATACGAACATTACTCCATGAACACCTCATCATTCTTAAAAAACGCAGCTACATCCCATGACTACCGGCCCAGATGCACACATAAGCCTCCGACATAGACCTTACGCAGCCAGAACCCAGTCTTGATGTCCATCCTCCAGACTGCACACATTCAACTGATATCAATACCACCACAGGCAATTGCATCAGCTGCACACATAACTGGTGCACCCAAGCATCCTTTGACACCTTACTCTCTCAACTGACCTGGACTACGTTCCCCGAGGACGTTCAACCTACCAGCGCTTTGAGGTCATACCAATGATACATAGAACGCTATATAAATGCCAAATAACATAACATAACATAACATGACTCAAAGTTATTCCATGTGTACCCCATCAGAGCCATCAGTGGGTAAGGATCAATACTCTGCCCAATTATTTCAGTCACTACTGGAAATACTGCTACCAGAATTCCATGATACGAGGGCAGCTCCATGCCAAGTGGACAAAATCCACTGGTGAGTGCAAGCATTGCTTACATTTATCTGAGATTTCCGGGTAAAATCCATGTAAAGCCAATGGAGTATAAGGAACAAGTTACTTACCTGTAACTGTTGTTCTCCAGCATGGGTCTGGCATGGATTCACATGCTCATGAATATTCCCCGTCGTCAGGCTGGGAATCCTCGGTAAAGAAAAAAGCAGTATCAGTTTCGTTTCTGATCTGTCTTTCGTAGTAGTAACCAATCACTGATCTCTGCGTCATACTGACCACAGGCAATGACTGCCCTCTACCTAAGCCCCGCCTCTGGCAGCCATCTTCAGATTTGGAAGCACGTGAAGTGGCAGTATGACCAAGTGAAGAGCTGCAGAGGGGTAGGCGGGAGGGTTCGCATGTGAATCCATGCCAGACCCATGCTGGAGAACAACAGTTACAGGTAAGTAACTTGTTCCTTCTCCAGCATGGGGTCTGGCATGGATTCACATGCTCATGAATAAAGAATACATAGCAGTACACACATGCACAACCACGGGAGGTGGCAAAGGCTCAACATTAAGCATTACATCAAATTCAACATTAAGCATCTTACCTCCTCACCAGGCTCACCTCAGGCGAACAGGTTGCGCAGCACTGCTTGGCCGACTCTGGACTCCTCCCTGGAATCCCGATCGACGCAGTAGAATTTCGTGAAGGTGTGCGTCGACCTCCACGTAGCAGCCCGGCATACGTCCAGCAGGGGCACACCAGAAAGGAACGCCGTGGTAGCTGCGATCGCTCTGGTGGAATGGGCTCTCGGACGGCCAGGCAGCGGTCGGTTTGCCAACCGATGACAGTACATGATACAGCCGGAGAGCCATCTGGAAATGGAAGCCTTCGAGAGAGCCTTCCCCTGATTGACAGGTCCAAAATTCACAAAGAGTTGTGACGTCTTCCGAAAACACTTCGTGCGGTCCACGTAGAACTTCAGCGCTCTAGCCACATCCAGCGAGTGCAAAGTCCTCTCAGCCGGCGACGAAGGCGACGGGAAGAACACAGGCAACACCAAGGGTTCGTTGAGGTGGAAGTCCGACGGCACCTTGGGCATGAAGGAGGGGTGCGTCCTGAGCACTACCCTTGTGTCGTGAAAAGTCAAGTACGGGGCCTTGCAGGAAAGGGCCTGGATCTCTCCCACCCGTCGTGCGGAGGTGATGGCCACAAGAAACGCTGTTTTCCACGACAGAAACTTCAACGGGGCCGAGTGCAGAGGCTCGAACGGAGGTCCCATGAGCTTGGTCAGCACCACGTTGAGCTCCCACGCCGGGGCCGGAGCCTTCACCGACGGGAACGATCTGAACAGTCCCTTCATGAACTCTTTCACCAGACGATGAGACCACAAGGACATCCGCCCCGTGGTTCTGGTGTATCGGGAGATCGCAGCAAGATGAATCTTGATGGACGCGTGTGCCAGTCCAGCTTTGGCCAGCGTCAGTAGGTACGGCAGTACTTGGGGAGCCGTAATCCGTAGAGGGTTAATCTTCTGTGCGTGGCACCAGACAGAGAACCTCTTCCATTTGTGTCCGTAGCATTTAAGAGTCGAGGACGCCCTGGCCTTTGCAAGAACCTCTCTGCAGTCGGCCGGTATGTCGTATCCTCCAAACTCTAGCGCTGCAGGAGCCAGGCCTGCAAGTTCAGCGATTTCGGGTCGTGGTGGAGGATGGCGCCTCCTTCCCTGGAGAGTAGATCCGCGTCCACCGGCAGCTTGATTGACGGGGACGCTGACAAGTCCAGAAGGTCCGGGAACCATATCTGCCTCGGCCACGCAGGTGCGACGAGGATCATCCTGCACCGCGACCTCTTGAGCTGGTTGATGAGCCGGATTAGCAGTGGCAATGGAGGGAACGCGTAAAGGAACAGGCCCTCCCAGGGGAACGAGAAAGCATCGCCCATGCTCCTCGCCTGGGGAAACCTGCTGGCGAACCTCCGGCACTTGGAGTTCGTCGCCGTCGCAAACAGGTCGATCTGGGGTGTGCCCCACCGTCGGAAGAGGCGATCCACTAGATCCTGCCGTAGTTCCCACTCGTGGCACGAGCGCAGCTCCCTGCTGAGTGAGTCGGCGATGGTGTTTTTTATCCCTGCCAGATGAAACGGCACCAGAAATATCCTTTGGGCGACGGCCCAATGCCACAGGTCCTGCGCCTCCTTGGACAGTGCTGGGGACCTGGTTCCGCCCTGTTTCCTGATGTAAAACATGGTGGTGGTGTTGTCGGTGAAGATCCTCACCACCTTGCCCTTGAGGGACGGAAGGAAGGACCTGAGGGCCCAAAACACTGCACAAAGCTCCAGGACGTTGATATGTAGGGATTTCTCCGTCGGGAGCCAAAGGCCTCTTGCGTGCAGATTTTCGGTGTGCGCTCCCCACCCTTCCAGGGAGGCATCCGTGGTCACTGTCTCCTGGTGGGCTGGGGTCTGGAAGTCCATGCCCGCCGTCAGATGCGTGCGGGTGCCCCACCACCGGATCGCTCGTCGGAAACTCTCGTCGAGTGTGATCCTTTCCTCGAAGCTGCCCGTCGTTTGGATCCAGCGCGCGTCCAGGAACTCCTGCAACGGGCGCATCCGGAGCCTGCACAGGGGAATGAGGTAGATGCAGGAAGACATCATTCCGAGGAGGGACTTGATGGACCTCACCTTGGCCGTGTCGGCTACCAACATCCGCTGTACCTTGCCCAGGATGGCCCTGGTCCTTTCCACCGACGCGGAGGCCAGAAGGGACACTGTGTCGAGCCTCGCTCCCAGAAACAGTGCGTCTTGCGCGGGTACCAGGTGGGATTTGGCGTAGTTCACGGAGAATCCATGGTCCGTGAGAAGTTGGACGGTCCTTGCCGTGTGCTCCACGGCGAGCTCCCTCGTCTTGGCTCGGATGAGCCAGTCGTCCAGGTAGGGGTAGACGTGGATCCCCTCTCGGCGCAGCTGCGCCGCCACCGGTGCAAAGCACTTGGTGAATACCCTGGGTGCCGACCGTAGTCCGAAGGGGAGGGCTTTGAACTGATAGTGACGCCCTTGGACCACAAACCTGAGAAATTTTCGGTGCCCCTTTAGGATGGGAATATGGAAGTAGGCATCCTCCAAATCCAACGACGACAGGAAGTCTCCTTCCTCCAGCTGACCCAGGACGTGCTGGAGGGTGACCATCCGGAACTTCTGTGCCTTGATGAACTTGTTCAGACGTCGTAGGTCTAGGATGGGGCGCCATCCTCCCGTCTTCTTCTTCACGAGGAAGTATCTCGAGTAAACTCCGGAGCCACGAAGCCTCTTTGGGACGAGTTCGATGGCGCCCTTCCTGAGCATCGCCTTTACCTACAGGAGAAGCTGAGGGACGTGAAGCTCTTTCCTGGCCACGGGGGGGACGCGCGGGCACCTTCTTTGAAACTCGAGCGTGTGGCCCCGGGCTAAGGCGTCCAGCACCCAACTGTCATGATCTCTGCTTCCAAAAGGTCAGGGTTTTCCCAACTCCCTTGGAAGCAGATCCATAACCCAGGTTCCGAGTGCCAACCAGTCCCAATTGGGACCTTTTGGACCCAGTCCTGGCGCCAGTGGCACCAGGCTCATAAATATGCCCAGTCCCAGCGCTGGAAGCGCCGGGCTCATAATGCTTGGGTGGACTTACCTGCAGCAGACCATGCTGCTTACTTGCCTGCCAGTTGAGCCTCTGATCCTCTTCTGTTTGGAACTACTTTTCCTGTTGGGTGGGGCAGGAGCCACTCCCTAGGTTCAGAACACTGGAACTCTTCTGGAAAGCAGGAACTCTTTTCTTACCTAGGCGTGGCTGTGGAAGGAGACACCTAAGCACTACAGGAGGCTATTTAAACCACACCCGATGGATGAATCTTGCTTTGCGTTATTCTGCATCCTCTGCAGCAGAACGCTCATCGTGTCTTCTGCATCTGATCCTGGGCCTAAGGAAAAAGGCTTACCATCCTGAATCCAGTCTTCAGCAACACCTAGAAAGACAAGAAAGAACAGGTTAGCATTACGGTCTTCAGTGACAGCGCTTCACTTACCTGGTCCATCGGCTGTCACCAACGCCTCGCGCTGCATTCCGGCATCTGAAAGACAAAGGCTTACCTACTCTTCGTGCGCTCCGGAGGCCTTCGGCGCTGCATCCCGCATCTGAAAGACAAAACAAGGTGCGTTTAAAGACATTGGGGAACTTTAATACTCACGTGCCATTACTCCTTTCCACATCTAACCCAGTGGGTATTCCGGCACCCTGCAGCCGCTCCGAACTTGTACCTGCAAAATAAAAAGACAGTTAGAGCGCATCGTGAAGCAGGCAACAAGCGCTTACTTACGTGCTTCCAGGCGCTTCTATTCATCACACGGGCTCCATCTTCAACTCACTTCAGCCCGTCATCCGCCATTGCCGGAACCCTGCAAAACAAGAGACATCATTACCTAAGACTTTTAAAGACATTAGAATTACTTGAAATTTACCGTTCGTGTAGTAAACAACGGACAGCAGTCCTCTGAAGTCAAGAGGCCTGCTCCCCTTATCCAGTGAAGAAACTGGTTACAGCACCCTGCCCCGAAGCAGATGGAGAGCACGGCGTTCACTTACCTAAGACACCTTAGCCTTCGAGTCAGACACACAGTGCACAGAGGTCCAGCCCAAAGAGCCAGCCGTGTGTTACACATCACCTTTGAAGATACGGTATACGCCCAGTCAAGACCGGCGCCTCTACGGGAATCAGGTGAGCGTTACAGAACGCAAAGCCTACCGCAAAACTCCTGTCCAGGCGCTATGGAAACCTCGGATACCGACCAGCTAGCCCAGTTACTTGGGGAACTAAGGGCAGAAGTGCATGCAGCCCGTCAGGAAACGAACGCTCTAAGAAGGGAACTGATTATTTCCAAGGAGCGAACAGATGATCTCGCTAGACAATTGCTACAGTCACAAGCCGGACAGACCCCGTTACCCGCATCTGGGGGAAATCTTCCTTCTACATCCTCTATGAATCCAGTGCAGATCAACCTACCTGGGAATGTACCTCTGGCTCCGCCCGAACGATTTTCTGGTGACCCAAAGAGGTTTGCAGTATTTATCAATCAGTGCCGGTTGCATTTCTTATGCCGGCCAGCAGCCTTTCCAACTGATCAAGCTAAAGTAGCTTTCGTGCTTTCGTACCTTAGTGGCAATGCGGCAGACTGGTCGATCCCTCTAGTAAATCAAGATGATCCGGTCCTCCATGATTTTCAAGCTTTTCAGCTCAGTATGGAAAAACTGTTCGCAAGACATTCACAGGGGCAGGCCTTGGACAATGAGCTTCTTTCGTTGCGACAAGGTGATTCCCGTAGAGGCGCCGGTCTTGACTGGGCGTATACCGTATCTTCAAAGGTGATGTGTAACACACGGCTGGCTCTTTGGGCTGGACCTCTGTGCACTGTATGTCTGGCTTGAAGGGTAAGATGTCTGCAGATAGAAAATGTGGGATTAATGAACTGGGTTATTGAAGGTCTCTCTCTTCTTCCCTTTCTCTTCTCCTGTAGAACCCCAAAGGTTAACGCTCTCACCTTAGGTAAGTGAACGCCGTGCTCTCCATCTGCCTCGAGGCAGGGTGCTGTAACCAGTTTCTTCACTGGATAAGGGGAGCAGGCCTCTTGACTTCAGAGGACTGCTGTCCGTCGTTTACTGCACGAACGGTAAGTTTCGAGTAATTCTAATGTCTTTAAAGTCTTTAGTAATGATGTCTCTTGTTTTGCAGGGTTCCGGCGATGGCGGATGGCGGGCTGAAGTGAGTTGAAGATGGAGCCCGTGTGATGAATAGAAGCGCCTGGAAGCACGTAAGTAAGCGCTTGTTGCCTGCTTCACGATGCGCTCTAACTGTCTTTTTATTTTGCAGGTACAAGTTCGGGGCGGCTGCAGGGTGCCGGAATACCCACTGGGTTAGATGTGGAAAGGGGTAATGGCACGTGAGTATTAAAGTTCCCCAATGTCTTTAAACGCACCTTGTTTTGTCTTTCAGATGCGGGATGCAGCGCCGAAGGCCTCCGGAGCGTGCGAAGAGTTGGTAAGCTTTTGTCTTTCAGATGCCGGAATGCAGTGTGAAGACTTCCGGAGCGCACGAAGAGTAGGTAAGCTTTTGTCTTTCAGATGCCATAATGCAGCGCGAGGCGTTGGTGACAGCCGATGGACCAGGTAAGTGAAGAGCTGTCACTGAAGACCGTAATGCTAACCTGTTCTTTCTTGTCTTTATAGGTGTTGCTGAAGACTGGATTCAGAATGGTAAGCCTTTTTCCTTAGGCCCAGGATCAGATGCAGAAGACACGATGAGCGTTCTGCTGCTGAGGATGCAGAATAACGCAAAGCAAGATTCATCCATCGGGTGTGGTTTAAATAGCCTCCTGTAGTGCTTAGGTGTCTCCTTCCACAGCCACGCCTAGGTAAGAAAAGAGTTCCTGCTTTCCAGAAGAGTTTCAGTGTTCTGAATCTAGGGAGTGGCTCCTGCCCCACCCAACAGGAAAAGTAGTTCCAAACAGAAGAGGATCAGAGACTCAACTGGCAGGCAAGTAAGCAGCATGGTCTGCTGCAGGTAAGTCCACCCAAGCATTATGAGCCCGGCGCTTCCAGCGCTGGGACTGGGCATATTTATGAGCCTGGTGCCACTGGCGCCAGGACTGGGTCCAAAAGGTCCCAATTGGGACTGGTTGGCACTCAGAACCTGGGTTATGGATCTGCTTCCAAGGGAGTTGGGAAAACCCTGACCTTTTGGAAGCAGAGATCATGACAGTAATCAAGACCTTTTGGCTTATATTGCGTCTTTCAACAGACTGATAGTGGAAACTCAATGGCCTGAGGACAAAAGGATTACACTGTTTTATAGAGGTCTACGTGGAGAGCTCAAAGATGTGTTAGCCCAAGTAGTGAATCCCCCACAAGATTGTTCGGACTATATAGACTTAGTCGTTCAAATAGATCACAGACTGCAGAACAGGAAGGCCGATCGTTCCAAGTTTGATGCTCGAGTATTTACCAAACCGCCAACTCCTTCCAAAGGAGTAGACTCCGGGGAACCCATGCAAATAGGGGGTCTGAAAGGTCCTCTAACACAAAAGGAGCGGGAAAGGAGAAAACAGTTGCAATTATGCCTCTATTGCGGAAACTCAGGGCACTTTCTTCGAGACTGTCTGGTGAAACCTACCAAGAAGGCAGTAGGAGCTGCAGTTACCAAAGTTACAAACTCTGAGCAGGGAAACGACCTCGCCCGACAAGAATAGAGGTCCTCTTGCCGAGCGTGAAAACCAGTTCCGTGACCTCGCATTTCGTGATACCTATGGTCCTCATTAGCCCTGATAATCCGGATCAATTACATGCAATTGAAGCTTACGTCGACAGCGGTGCCATCGGCAATTATGTGGATCATGAAATGGTTTTGAGGATGAATCTAACTCTTTGCCATTACCCCTTTCCACATCTAACCCAGTGGGTATTCCGGCACCCTGCAGCCGCCCCGAACTTGTACCTGCAAAATAAAAAGACAGTTAGAGCGCATCGTGAAGCAGGCAACAAGCGCTTACTTACGTGCTTCCAGGCGCTTCTATTCATCACACGGGCTCCATCTTCAACTCACTTCAGCCCGTCATCCGCCATCGCCGGAACCCTGCAAAACAAGAGACATCATTACTAAAGATTTTTAAAGACATTAGAATTACTCGAAATTTACCGTTCGTGTAGTAAACGACGGACAGCAGTCCTCTGAAGTCAAGAGGCCTGCTCCCCTTATCCAGTGAAGAAACTGGTTACAGCACCCTGCCCCGAAGCAGATGGAGAGCACAGCGTTCACTTACCTAAGACACCTTACCCTTCGAGTCAGACACACAGTGCACAGAGGTCCAGCCCAAAGTGCCAGCCGTGTGTTACACATCACCTTTGAAGATACGGTATACGCCCAGTCAAGACCGGCGCCTCTACGGGAATCAGGTGAGCGTTACACCAACGGTCGGTGGAGATGGACTCCCACACGCTGACGAAGCTCGCCAGCCGGCCTCCCACCGGGGTGCTTCGGTGGGGGCCCGACCCCACGGCCGGTTCAATCCTGTTTCGACAAGGCTTTGCCGCCTTGACCTCCTTGGCGACGACGGCAGGGTCCGCCAGACTTGCCTCGTCCCCTTTAGGCCTCCTGAGACGACGAGCAGGCCGCTTGACGGTAGGTGGAGAAACCGCCGCCGGAACCTTTGGAGGCGCCCTTGCCTCCGCTGCTCCGAAAGGGCGGCCGTCGTTGCTGCAGAACCCCAAGGGCCCGGGCTGTCTCCGTGTCCGCTTTAATGGCCTGAAGGGAATCGTCCACTGTTTTCCCAAACAGGTTGTTCCCATCGAACGGCATGTCCAGGACTCTGGTCTGTACGTCTTGACGGAAGTCCGTAGCCTTGAGCCATCCACGCCGCCTAAGGCACACGCCGTTGCCCAACTGGCGAAATCCAGTGTCGGCGATGTCCGTCGCAATAGTGATGGCGTGGTCCGACGCCACCTCACCTTCCTGTAGGATCTCCAGGGCATCCGCCCTCTTGTTGTCCGGTAGGAAGTCCAGCAGGGGAGCCAGTTTGTACCATAGCTCCCTGTCGTAGCGGGCCACGATAGCCAAGGCGTTGGCTGCCTTAATCGTCGTCGCTGCAGACGAGATGACCCTGCGTCCCATAGCGTCCAATTTCTTTCCCTCGCCGTCCGGCGGGGAAGTCGATGTGGAGGCCGCACCCCCCCCCCGCTTTCTTCCTGGCCGCCGCGGAGACGACGGAGTCCGGGGTAGGCTGCGCCCGGAGGCACAGGGGGGCCGCGTCCGGGACCCGGTACTTCTTTTCGTACCGGTCTCTTCTAGCTGGCGTCGTGGAAGGGTTCTTGAGGAGGGCGAGGCCCTCATCCCAAATGTCGTCCAGTAGAGGCACCGTGAGGACCGTCTTCCTCTTGGCCTCGCGCCGTTGATAAAGGAATCCTTCCTTTTTCTTCTCCTCAGGGCAGAGTTGGAAAAGCTTGGATGCCCTGGCGATCATGGAGTGGAACGATCCAATCTCGTCGGGCGGAGAAGCCCTGGTGGGAGGTGACGACGGCAGATCCTAGTCGTAGACCTCGTCGTCCGTACCCGTCGCGGCCGTGTCAGTCCCCGTATCATCCCCTCGGGTCGTGGACGGGGAGGAGGGCTGGACGGGGCGCGACGGCTGAAAAGGAGGTGGAGGGTGAATCCTTCTTTTCTTGGGAGGAGGAACGCCAGAAGGTCCCGGTTCTGGGTCCCCCGACGGGAGTGGTTCCTCCGCTGGCAACGGTAGTCTCGTCCTTATCTCCGAGCATAAGGACTGTATAGCCAACAAAATGGCCGCCGAGTTGTCTTGCGGCGCTGGCATAGGGGAATCCGACGGCCGATCAGGGGCCCCGTCGGCACCCTCGACGATGTCGTCGTCACCTGCGTCGGGATCCATCCCGACGGGCCGGTCTTCTTCCACGCCGAGGCCGTGGCTTAAGACCTCGATCAGCTCTTCCTCCGAGGTTGAAGCCGAATCTACGACGACCTCCTGCCCCCCCTTTTTCTTCTCCGCCGGAGGTTTCACGGGGGTCCTGTCGATGGGCATAAAAGAGGACTCCCTCCGAGGTGGCAGAGAGACTCTGAGCCCCGAGGTCGCCACCACTGGTGTAGCCTCCACAGGCTGAGCCAGGGCCGCCGCGACAGTCTCGATAGAGGCCTTGGCCGGATGGATTAAGGCCTTCACGGGGGGCGTGGCCTGCACGCATGGAGTGAAGTCAGCAACCCGCCGTGCTCCTGCCCATGATCCTACAACGGCCGATATAACGGCGTCTGAACTAAAAGATCCGAGACACAAATCAACGTGCTCGAAGGAGAACCCTTTTGCCGCACTTGACCGTGTCGCTGGAAAAAATCGGCACCAACAACGCAGTGAACGGAGCATCGGAAAAGGCACCCCGGTGGCACCCAAGATGGCGGCTTCCAGCACGGAGGCTGACGGAGTGCCGCGACAGTGAGACGGACTAGAGTGCCGGCGAGCTTGCTGGATGAGGCTGATGTCTCGGGCCCATCTGCGAGCAGCCGAAACGAAGCACGACTAACACCGGCACGAGCGTTGTGACCTCGGTGCATTCACGGCGTACTGAACGCGAGAGGAGATCCTAGTTGGCGGATGAGCACAGGAGGTAACGGGGAATCCCAGCGGTGCACTGAAGCAGGGACCGTTCGGTGCCCGCTCCTGCCGGCACCCGTTAAGAGGATCGCCGAATCGTCTGGTCGGGAGACCGCGAGTGCTATCAACGGATAACTCCTCGCAACACGGTCCCATCGGTTGGAGGCGGAAGGTGAACCCGATTGCTGGAAACAACTGAGGCACGCTGGGAATAGTCCCATACACGCACCTGGTTATCTTAACCGGTAGAAGGAACCACAAAGCACCCACAATACGGAGGATCCACAGAAGGTAATTCTATGCCTGAAATTTGGCGGGCTAAGTAATACGCCAGGCGAGCCTCTGGACTAGGCGGCTGGGACCGGACGCACCACCACCATCCGGGAACCCACAACAGTCTGTTGCACTGCTCCCTACTAACCCAAATACCACCCCACAGTGCCACAGATCTTACCGGGGCAAAAGACACCGCTAACCAGACGGGACCGCCGGAGGCATCTAACGGTTGGAGAGAATTGAATACTCACACGTGTGCCCAAAAGGTAGAGCTCCCACCCCGCCTGCCGGAGGTACAAAACGCGAAGACTGGAGGCCAAACACAGCCCATAAAGCCCGGCGGGTCAGATACTGGATCCGCACTGGACCTGTAACCATATTCCGCCTGAATAAGGGCCACCCGAAACAAACCTTTGGTCACAGGCTAAAGCTCATATCGTAGAATACAAGTCTGGATACCCCAAACCGGGCCATGTCACCTCCAAAGAACAGATCAAAAACTGCAACGATGGACGCCTTCACAACGACTTTGCAAAGGCAGCAACCAACGCAGGAGATCAATCCCCCGACTGAGACACCCACTCTGGTGGCGGACCCCCGAGACACTCAAATCCTGCAGGCTATTGCGGCCCTACGAACTTCCATGGAAGATAAGATAGGAGAAATCAGGTCAGACATTCAACTAATGAGGCAAGACGCCCGCAACCTGACGGAAAGGGTGACCAAAACTGAAGCCTCCCTACAAGAAACCAGTGAGGACACATGTGAACTGAAGGCAAAAGTCCAAGAGCTGGAATCAATAGTGGCTAGACTGGAATCTCGCTCCGAGGACGCGGAGGGACGTGCCCGCCGCAACAATGTTCGAATTCTTGGGATTCCGGAAGACACGGAGGGCCTGAACCCCACTGAGTTCATCGAATCGCTGCTACTTCAGGAAATTGGAGCAGGCAATCTCACCCAGGGATTCTCTGTGGAGCGTGCCCACAGGTCTCTCCAGAAAAGGCCGCCACCTGGTTCATACCCACGCCCAATAATAGCTAAAATCTTAAACTTCCGAGATAGAGAGGTAATATTGCGGTTCTCAAGAGAAGGCGGAGAGATCAGAAGGAACGATTCTCTAATAGTCATATACCCTGATTACACCCCCACGGTGCAAAGAGCGCGGAACTCCTTCGTACCGATAAAAGCTAAACTACGGGAACTCAATCTGAAGTATATGCTGCTGTACCCAGCCAGACTCAAAATACTGTACAAAGGGAAGGCAATCTTCCTTGAAACTCCGGCGGCTGCAAATATGTGGCTTGAACACAACAACCTCGCCGATGACACGGAAAAACTCGAAAAAGGAAACAAGCGATAAAGCAACGATTGAAACTGCCTGAGAAAAGGATCACGACACTAAGCAATCACGACATTGTCTGCGGAGCCTGAATTAACGCTGCAACTAACAGAAGTCTTAATTGGGCAGGAGCACGAGGGCCCAAGTGCAGGAACACCAGCGACCCGCCCCACCCAATACAGTGTTGGCCGAATGCCTACACACCACCCGTACCGAAAGGCCTGGAGAGGCCCCGGAGGCTCGGGAGCCCCCGAGCGTTGTGAGTTTGAAACAACTGCTGGGGGCAGTTACTTGTTGTTCCCTTTGGTTAACACATCCTTCGAGATGAAAGTTGAGAAAGTTGGTAAGTCTCCGAACGTCAATATAAGGATAAGGGATGAGAGGGTGGAAATAGTGGACTTGATGGGTTTGAACCTACAGCTAAAGGAACTTTGTGGGGGCTCAGCCAAGTTAACAGATGGCCCCTATGAGAGGTGGATTGACCCCGGACCCCTTCTGAAACCATTATGGCTGGTCAATTCAGGATAATGACATGGAATGTGCGGGGCCTGGGTACCTATCTCCGCAGAAATAGGATTAAATCCTACCTGCATAGGAAAAAAGTAGATATAGCTCTGCTACAAGAGACGCACTGCACTGCCGAGTCAGAGGCGAAGATCAGGGAACACTGGGTGGGACAGGGCTTTGGGGCCTCCTACTCCAGATTTGCAAGAGGGGTTTACACCTGGATCAACCCCCAGGTACCGTTCCGACTCACCAAGATGGAAAAAGACCCAGAAGGCAGATATGTGGTAATATGGGGGACCTTTGAGCAGATGGAAGTATGTATTGTGAATTCGTACTTCCCCAATCACAATATCCCAACACACTTGAGGGAGCTGAGTACTAAAATGCTACAATATAGGAATGGCTTCTTTATATGGGGGGGTGATTTCAATTGCGTCCATAACCCAACGCTGGATAGGTCCTGGCCTCCAACAAGGGGGCCCTCCACTGCCACCACGTCCCTGAAAGCTATGACCGATGAACTAGATCTGGCAGATGTTTGGCGGGAAATACACCCAGAGGAAAGAGGTTATTCGTACTTCTCGTCTCCACATGCCCTTCACACTAGATTAGATTATTTCTTTGTGGGTAGAGAGCACTTACCTCAGATAGGGGATGCACAATATCTGGGAAGAACCATTTCAGACCATTCTCCACTCCTAATGGAATGGAATCACACTGGCCCAAAACCTCCCATCCCCATGTGGAGAATGCCGGTGGAAGCCCTGAAAGACCCGGCATTTAAAGAGGAGCTACATGAGTCCATAGACAATTTCATATCAGAAAATACTGGGAGCGTAGACCACGTCAGTACTCTATGGGATGCCCTAAAAGTAGTAACGCGAGGAGAAGTCATTGCTAAGGCGGGTGGCATCAGGAAACTATTGCGCAGCGAATTAAGCAGGAAGGAACGGGAAATTGTGAAACTGGAAGCTGCCCCCATAGACACCCCGAAGAGGGAAGAAGAACTTAGTACGCTTAGAGAGGATTGCGCTGAAGCATGGAGCAGATTAGCTAGATTTGACTTTGTCGCTAGAACAAACAAAGCACACGCAGAAGCAGACAAACCTGGCCGGTTACTAGCTTGGCTCTGCAAGAAAGAACACCCCAGACACATAACCACCACACTACGGGATGAATTTGATGAAACTCACAACACTCAACAGGGTGTTAATGATACTTTTACGAGTTTCTACATGCAATTATACTCTCACACTGATCGAATCCCCCAAGACCAAATACTAGATACTCTTGATGAGATTGGCCTGCCTAAACTAACTCCCACACAAACTGAGACCTTAGACATGGACATCACACCCGAGGACATAACTGAGGCAATTAGATCCCTGGCTACATGTAAAGCCCCGGGCAGCGATGGGCTGCCTCCGGAATTTTACAAGGCATATGAACCCTCCTTAACACCGCTATTACATGAAGTCTTCTTGGAATCTTATGAAAGGGGGACCCTACCGGATAGCATGAGGGAAACTCTGGTCGTCCCAATGCTCAAGCCTAATAAACCCGCAGATAGATGCGACTCTTACCGCCCCCTTGCCATGCTTAATTATGACGTTAAAATACTTACATCAATTCTAGCTAAGAGGCTATCCAGAGTAATTGGAGACATAATACATACGGACCAGAACGGCTTTGTGCCTGGTCGTAACACGACCATGAATCTGCGCAGGCTCCAGCACATAATAGCTCAAACCGATACAAGCCAGGAATGCTATGCACTACTGTCCTTAGACGCCATTAAGGCATTCGATTCTATTTATTGGGAGTGGCTGGTGGCAGTTCTGGAGGGATTTGGCTTTGGCCAGGGGTTCATTAGGTGGATTAAGATCCTTTATAATAAACCAAGAGCACGACTAAAATCTGGGAGATATGTGTCAGAGGCCTGGGACATCTGTAGGGGAACTAGGCAAGGCTGCCCTCTCTCACCCATGCTTTACATCTTAGGTCTGGAGCCCATAGCTATTTACTTTAGAAAGCAGTTTTTTGACGCGGGCATAAGGATAGGCGGGGTAGACCACATTGTTTCTTTATATGCCAATGATGTGCTTATATATGTCAACAACCCTCTTCTTAATGTGCCAACAATGCTGGAAGTCCTTGACAATTATGCGAAGGTCTCGGGCATACAATTCAGCAAAACCAAGTCCTGCTTGTTTCCGCTAGCGGGACTAAAGGGTCGGCCTGCTGAAGAACTTCCTTCGGTGGGCATAAATTGGCAAACCACTTCATTCCGTTACCTTGGGATCCAGATAATGCACACCCCAGAGCTAATGCATGAATGTAACACGAGGGCTGCACTCCCGGGACTGCGTAAATCCATGGGATTCTGGGCTAAGCTACCTCTATCAATGATGGGTAGGGCCTCCATAGTTAAAATGATTGTTCTTCCCAGATTCTTATACGGGTTCCAAAATGTGCACTTCTACATCACTAAACCCTTCTTTCTATTACTTGATGCAATAATCCGGGACTTTTTATGGGGAAGTGGTAGACACCGAGTTGCCCTATCCACATTGGTTCTACCATACAAACAAGGTGGAATTCAACTACCGAATCTAGAGAAATATTACCTTGCTGCCCAGCTGGGCTTTGTAACTAAATGGCTAGCAGACGAGATCACGTCTGAAACTCCCCTGCTACAGGACATGATATCTCCGGTAAGACTGAAAGAACTGATTTGGGCCCCCCAAAACCTGCTACGCAATGCACCCTTTTTGGTGACCCTGGGTAGAAAAATTTGGCATAGAACCAAGTCGGTCAGGCAACTAAAACAGCCATACTCTCCGGAAATGCCAATAATATCGGGGCAGGGCAAGGCCGACACCGATCTGCATAATATCAGACTCTGGGAAAGGAAAGGGGTATACACTTGGGGAGATCTATATGCTGAGGGGACCTTCCGGGAATTCCCCATGTTGCAAGCGGAGGATGGTATCCCCTCTGGCCAATACCTTTGGTACCAGAAGATTCGAAAAATAGCACGAATAGAATGGGCAACCTGGCCAGAGGAACCAGAAATGGACCCCTTCATAACACTACTATATAATCTCGGAGAAGGCGGGAGGGTGGTGTCCCAAATATACGGTCACCTAATCGACACTCCTAACCCCCGGAGTGCAGTACTTAGGTCTAAGTGGGAAACGGACATGGGACTGGAGATGTCAGATAAGGAGTGGGATAGAGCACTGGCGTTCCCTAGGGAGGTCTCTAGAAACCACAGATTTCGACTGATCCAGATAAATGTATTATACCGCACCTACCTTACCCCAAGCAAATTGGCTATATTCAACAATTCTACACAACCGAACTGCACCTGGTGCGGGACGGATAATGCAAACCTGATCCATATGCTCTGGAACTGCACCAAAACTCAGACCCTCTGGTCCAAAATAAAGCAAACGTGTGAAAAGGCGGGTCTGACCAGGTACACATGGACTCCGCATGAATGCCTTTTGGGAACCTACCCCAGACTAGCTAAATTCAAGCACTCAGTTAAACTGATGGACTTAGTGTGCATATTGGCTAAAAGAACTATGGCCATGTCATGGAAAAAGCCCACAGGTCCGATCTTCACGGTATGGCATAAAGAACTTGAGAAATGGGCGAACGCCGAAACAAGGGCCTGGGAGGATAGTGTAGCCAGATCTTCCGAAGACTCGAGCATGGCACTAGCTGCATGGAAAGACACCATGGTAAAACTGTTCCACTCTCCAGACGACAAACCCCCTTGAATAACTCGCCAGGACGAATCGCTGATCCATGCAGCCAACTAAGTCACTTGGAACTAAACCATCATGGCCCAAGAAGGCTCCTGAACTGGTTTTGCCCCCCCCCCATAACCCAAACATCCACCCTGTCGGAGACCAGTAAAACATTGTTCAAGACGACTCAGGAGACGGTTAATGTTAATTTGTTGTTTGTAGTTACTGTTTAATATGCTGCTGAACTATGTGGAAATTTGCTCATTTGATATTGACAGATGCACCCGCTGATGGGGTTGTTTTGTAACCCTAACTAAATGCCAATAAACAAATTTCAAAATAAAAAATAAGGCCTTCACCACCTTAGGTGCGCTCACCGCCTTATCCTTGAGGGGGGGGACACTGCCTCGCTCCCCCTCCGATGGGGCCTTCGAGCTCGACCGGGGTCTCTCCAGGAGCTTCGCCGGGTGCTCGGCCTTCCTCTTACCCGACCCAGAGCGTTGGCTCGTGGTTGATGGTGCCGGGGAGGGTGCGCCCTGCCTGGCGCCCGTAGAGCCCGACCGTTCGGCGCTCCCGGTGCCAGCGGACTCGCGGTGCTTGGCCTTGTGTTGGACCCCCGTCGCTGGGGCGTCCTCATAGGTCTTAGAAGACCGCTCGGATTACCTGCAGCTGGCATCCAGGGCAGACCCTGAACAGCTTTCCGGGCGTCGAGCTTCCCTTCTCCTGGGCCATGTCCGAGATGGGCCTGAGAAACTTCTGGAGTCCTCCAAAAGCGTAGCTCGACGAAATCTTCACCCTTGAGGGGCGTAGACGAATCCGACACGGGTCCCCGTTGATCGGATGGAGCTTGAGGCTCTTTTGACCGAAAAAAACGAAGTTTTTGAGAAAAAACGTGAAAAAATAGCACTAACGCTCGAGAGCAATAGCACGAGGATCCCAACACATGAACGTGCGGTAAAAATCTGAAGATGGCTGCCAGAGGCGGGGCTTAGGTAGAGGGCAGTCATTGGCTGTGGTCAGTATGACGCAGAGATCAGTGATTGGTTACTACTACGAAAGACAGATCAGAAACGAAACTGATACTGGTTTTTTCTTTACCGAGGATTCCCAGCCTGACGACGGGGAATATTCATGAGCATGTGAATCCATGCCAGAACCCATGCTGGAGAATACATTTAATGGAGATGCTTAAAGTGTATTAATCGCCAAACCCCCTGGAGTGAGCATGACAATACCACCACACTTAATCCGTGATAAGTTGCCCCAGTGATATTTCCCATTTTGCCAGGGCCATGTCTGCCCACTCCATTTTGGCATCCTGTATTTTAGTGTATAAACTGGATACAAGTCTTTCCTCATCCTCAGCTACTATCACCTCAGTATCAGGGCCACTTCCGGAGAACCTGGAAATTCAGCACTTAGTTCCTTCAGTGTATTCTTAAACCAAAAATACAGGAACAGATCCAGAGCCGAGCTACCCCCTTTCCCATTGAATTCTTCAATGGAAATGAATTGCCACTGAGGGAATAGATCCTGAAACTGAGAAGTACCTAGTCTAGACATGCACTGAACGTACTCTCTCTCGCATGTCAACGGAACTCCTGGTATATGTATATTTGGAGACTATAATAACTCCTTCCTCTTCTCCACATGTTCCACTTCCTATGTGCCCATTGACGTTGCTTCTAGGGCATATCCCAGAAGATGGTACTTTCCCACTGTCGGGTGCCAGAGCGGACCTCATAACATCTACTAATGGAAGCAAAAATAAACCGAGCACACTTTCGATAGACGGCGGAGGGTCCTTGTGTATCGTATTGGTGGGAGATCAAAGCCATGGAAAAAAACAGCACACATCTTGGAGAGAATGGCACGATTCTCCCTCAACTAGGGTCCTTTGTTCGAATATGTTCAAGAGAAGAAGCATAGGGGTATTGCGTCATTTTGTTGACACTCGTTTTTACGCCAGGTGTTTCGCGGTGTAATTTTTTCGAAAAACTTCATCAACATTTTTTGTTTGGGTGGGGGTCGGGAACAAAAAGAATAGTTACATGAAGGGGGGCTTGGGTTGAAACCACCCCCAACATTTTTTTTAAAATCCACGTGGCAAAACACCTCTCGTAAAAAACGGGTGTCAATGAAAGGACATAGAACTGTTTTTTAGACCGCAGATAATGAAATACCCATCTCTGAATTAAAGGCATGGGAGGATGTGGGCGGACCGGTTCTGGGTGGCGGTGGTAGAACATGTGGAGAAGAGGAAAGAAAAAGCTATTATGGCAGCAGGTTGGGAGACCTTATGGCAGATCTGAAATATCTGTGACCATATCATTTGTTATTGCTTTTTATATTACCAGTTAAGTATTATTTGGGGGGATTATGCAAATGTAAAATGAAATTTCGATGTTCCTAATTTGTGTGCATTGTATTGGCATCATGCTATGTACGTCGAGATTTCAATAAAAAGACAAATTTAGAGAAAAACTCAAACTGAAGAATTGTGTTGTTTAACAAAGAGGTCCTGAGAAGGAGCATAAGGACTAGCAAAGGATTGTATGAACGAAGTATTTAAGAGAGATATCTACAAAGTCAAGACAAGTTTGTACGTCAAATATTGCTGTGGGCCAAGAAAGACACGGAACTGTTGAACGTAAAATTTCATAGATATTGTCGTGGGCCAAGAAAGGAACAAGCAACTGTAGCACGTGAAGCATCAGAGAACCAAGAGGAATGCAGGGGAAGGGACCCATCCTCTGGAGCAAGGACTTATATCCTTGCAGAACATGTGTGTTGGAGCCATTTATTTTTCTTTTGTGAACACTATTCCCAACCTTCCAAGGTACATTTCCAGTTTCACCTTTGAGTTTAGTTGTAGTGTGAGAATCAGCATAGAACGTTGGACACAAGGCAGTGTTTATTTTGGACATTCTGACACCGACAGATTTTTAGTTTTTGGTTCAGGTAGGGAAACTTCTCTTCGAGCAGGGTCAGGGAGGCATTTTCCCAACCCCTTTAATTTTCAATAAAAGATTTTAACCAAAACATGATTAACGTGTGTCAGAGTTTCATTCCAGACTCCTCACACTGATCTTCATATTAGAAATGGGCATTCAGAGAGGTATTTAGGCCACTTTGCCCTTTGAGTCCTTAGGTCAAATTCAGCAGATTCTGACCAAAAGTAGTGTCTAAGTCCAACTCCTTAGTGAGGCAGAAATCTGCTCCTTTGTAAAAATAATCTCAAATCTGACCATCAAAGTGCTGCCGGAATGCAATGCAGGCCAGTTGATCCGAAACTGGAAGGAAGTATGATGTGCTGGTAAAGACATTAGCAACAGTTGTGTCACTGCAGACAATGCATATCCCAACGATGGCCGCAATAAGTTATGTAGATTCATGCTTTCCTGCTGCAATACTCAGAGCTCTTAGCCATGGGAAGTAGGTAGGTAGTGATGAGAAATGAGGGCAGTTTGAGGGGGAGAGTACAGTGAGATGCATCAGGTGCTAGTGGTGGGAAGACAATGGAGGAATGTATTCACAAGTAGCAGAAATTTCAAGCAAGCAATTTTGCATGGAGAACTACCCGGCATGTTAGCAGTAGGTAGAGGTGGAGGATGATTTAGGTAGTTTGAAAAGGGTGCATGTTGGGGGGAGCAAGAGAGTAGTGGTATAGACCAAGTAGTAAACTTGTGCAGTAGTCTAGTTTGCTGAGCACAAGAGTAAAGAAAGGTGTTTCCGTTGAGTAGTGCCTGAGGTGTGGGCAGAATTTTGAAATTTGAAAGGCTAATTGTGGCCACGATTGGCGGGAAAAGTTACATGCAGCTGTCAAAGAGAAAACCAATGTTGTGAGCAATGGGTCAGAAGGTTAGGAGGTCAGGGTGGGAGAAAAAGATGGGAGAGTTGGGTTGACATTGGAGGCAGGGAGAAGAACAAGTTACTTACCAACTTTAAAGTTCTTTCGATTGGATGTTCCTCCCACGTATTCCTCATCTTAAGATATATCCTTACCTTCAGCTTTGCTGCTTCGGAAATGTTTTCACTGTCCACTGGAGGGCACACCACTCAAGGTCGCGGCGTCGATGTCCCTCGGCGGCATCCGTAAGCACCAACGTCATCCGCTTTATAAATGCCTCGAGCGCGCCCGTTGGCCTCAGTTCTGTTTTTTCGTGTATTATAGCCCATAGATTATAGTTAAAGGGCGTGCCTATTTTGACCCACGTCTTAAAAGAATTTAGAGTGTAAATCACATAAATTGTACTGTGGGGTAGGCTGGGAGGGTCGATGAGGAACATCAAATTGAAAGAACGTTACAGTTGGTAAGTAGCTTGTTCTTCGAATCAGGGTCGGACTGGGACAAGAGATAGGCCCGGACACCCAAAACAAAGTGGCCCACCCCTCGCCTAATCAAAAGTAGCCCTCAAACCATCATCCGTGAATCGCGTCAATTCACGACTTTATAGAAAATGCTACTTATGGAGGGTTCATGTGACTGTTGCATGTTATGTTTTGTGTAAACACTTGAAAAAGTGATAACATTCCTTTTGTTCTTTTTTTAAAAAACATCATCATCACATAGCTTAATACTTATTTTGCAGAACCAAACTCAAAGCATGTCTACTCATTGCCACCAGTAATGAAAATAGAGTTGCATTTAATAAGCAGTACTATGTACTGGAACAACTCCTATCTTGTATGTAATAAAACATTGACCTTTCTTAACATCCCCAGTGTGAAGGGTTCATTCCCGTTGCTCATGCATAATGTGACAAGACCAGACTAAGAAAAGCGAATGAAGCTAGCTGAAATTACTAATGCTGGTACTGTGCCATCAAATGGGAACTGGACCTGTTCGGAATTCTTGTTGGCTGCACGCACTTGATTTACGTGCACTGAGCCACCCGCTGGCTGCACTTTTGAGTTACCTGCACTTCTCCCTCCACCCCTTGTTCAGAACTTCTACCCTTCCACCTCCCTGCACTTGCGCGATCTGAATATCACAGGGCCTATTAACATCATTGTTTTGTCCTCCCTCAGTTTCCACCTCCTTGTCTTATCGCACCTAGAAACACTTATAAATGCCATATCATGTGTTATCATCATATCATGTTGAGACTCCATCAGTAATCAGTCCCTGTCAGTATCAGCAACCCTACCTTTGGCTCTCCAGTGGTTTTGGACTGCAACTCCCATCACCCAAAGGCCATTTAGACAATGGTGAGGGATTATGGGAGCCATTGTCAAAAATATCTGGGGAGCCACAGGTTACAACCCCCCTGCCTCTGGGTGCCACGGATGTAGGACTGGGCTTCACTTCCTCTGGGAATAGTATGTATATGCACCTCACTGTGCATTATTCTAAATAGCACATATGATCTGCTACTGTTCCCATCTCCAACACTCACTGGGTCTGGGATGGAACTTTTTTTTGTTAGCTAATAGCTAATATACATGGCATGAAGAATTTCTGAAAAATCGGCATGTTTTATCAGTGGCAGTTGGGCAGCAATCTAAGACTGCAGGCCCTCGTGAGTCCGTACTGTGTATTACTACTGTATGAATGTCATGTGGAAATCAAAAGCAGTCAGTGCACACATCCGCAAACCTAGTCACTGGGGAGCGGAGCTGTCTCGCAGTCTCCTAGGTTACACCCAACTAGTACCAACCAGGCTCTCTGTGCAATTATTTGCCCAGCCCAGGATGAGGATCACAAGACTGCACTGCACTGTAATGCATCCCGTACATAACTCCCTGAATGCCAGCCCATACCTTGCAAAAACAACCTCTTATTGACTGGCATCAAATCCGGCTTCCACCACCCACGAGTGACTCCATAATCGAACGAACGTTACGCTACTTGTGCAAATCGCCCCGAAACAGGAGGCTATTCTAACAACATGCTGCTTGAGTGCCCCACAGGTGCTGAACCAGTGAAACAGCACTTGTAAGGACTGTGATGAAGGTGGGCACTTCAATAACACATTCAAGAGTGCCACAGTGCTTGCGCCAAAACAATATTGTGCTGCAATTTGAGCGTCGTAATGCCGCATATTTTAGAGTGTGCCGTGTAAGAAGGGCTGACTGAGCTGTGAAGTGAGTGCAGTAGTGCTGCACATATAGGAGTCCCCCATATGCACTCTCGACAAGTGTTATGCTGCAATATAGGCACTGCAATGGCGCATACAGAGGAGTGCCCTATAGGTCTCTTGCCTGGCGTAGTTTAGCAGCGTATAGGGTGCAGAACCAAAATGTCATGGTTTTCATCCACGTTGTAACGTGACATGAGCCCGGCCCTGTGCCCAGGGCTCGTGCAATGTCACAGAGTGCGCCACCATGTGAACACTTCAATAAAGGGCCGAGCGGCTTCCCGCTCAGCATGCATTTGCCACCAGACTCCTACCTCCTCACATTACTTCACCAGCACCATACTGGGGGTAGAGAGCGCTTGACCTGCAGAGCCCTTCAGCAGCAGGGTCCGGACACCCCGAGCCCCACAGCAATCCCTTGGGAAAGACAGATAAGGTGTAGAGGTGTAGAGGAAAAACAAGCTAGTACTCCCACATTATGCACACTGGAGGTATAAGGGTACATTGTTTATAAATGCTGAGAAAAAGAAATGCTACACCGGTACAGATTGATTTATAGTAAACCTGAGGCCATCACTCTGTGGCACCACTACAGAAGTAATAAAGTGGAGATGGATGGAACAGATGTTCACAGTCTTGTCATATTCACATTCGGAAGTATCGTGGGTGGGGAAAGAGGGTAAGAGTCAAGCAGGCACAGGCCCAAAACAAGACTGTGTGCCGGGGGACCCAAGAGACCCATATTGCATATTTATAAATAAAACCAACTGAATACTCACACACAGTTCACCAGCTTATTATCTCTGTGTAGTTTGGTTGCAAATAAAGTAATTGCCTCTCTCTTAGTAATTACAGGGCGCCTGCAAGCCCCTTACATTGCAGGTGGAGGCACAATTTACAATGGTAAATTACCTCCGCTCTGCTCCACTCAGATGACATATTTCATCTCTGGGGATGTTGTGTTCCCTCCTCCATTAGCAGAAGGTTAGTGCCCTGAAGCCCCCCCACCCCTGGCATGGAAGTCCTTTGTATCAGCAGCAACCTTTAAACACATGTCCTGCACTATCCCCCATTCAGACCTCTATACGAGGCCTCCTGTAGACCCATTGCAATACGCCTCTACAAGGCCCCATATGAACACTCTGCATTACACCCTTATCTCCCTCTACAAACACTGATCACTCCACTCTCTCTCTCTATACTCCTCCCGTAGGGAAACGTACTGAGTAACACGGGTTAAACATGACAGTAGTAGAGGCATTTGTGGCTGGCTGCATCTGGCATGGCATGTCTTACCTCGGGTCCAGTGTGTGTGTCCAGTTAGAAGAACTTCGGTCTCCAGTCGAGTCTTACTCTGAGCCTGGGTCAGCTCTCAGGACAGGTGGTCAGTCTGCTGCTGCTGCTGTGTTGTGTTGTCAGTCCATGACCCACTGACCGTGACTGGGCTGGCTGCTGCCTGCTGCCTGCTGCCGGTGTCACTGTGGCCAAGCCCAAAATCATCATGCCCAGGGTTTGGAGGAGGCCCAACTCTATCCTCTCTCTCAGAGAGTCATGTCACTGCGGCGACGCTGAGTCTGCGCGCGGCCTGAGCTGCACGCCCAGCCCCCCAGGCACAAGTAACAAGTTGCTTTCAACTTTACAAAGGAGGGCAACACATTTGTTGCTGCTACTTCCTGCAAAGTTGAAAGCAACATGTTTTGATAAGGTGCCGGGAGGCACTTCAGAGCGAGCCGGGGGCGGCCAGGGCCCGAGGCGAGCACTCAGCACCAGTGTAGTGGCTGCACGGCCGCCACAGCGGCGCGGCCCTCTGAGCTGAGGGCGGGCTGAGCAGCAGCTCTGAGCCTCTAATCATGCACATAATGCATGATGAATGCAGATGCATTAATGCATGCATGCAAATGATTTATCAAAGCAAGGTAACAAGTGTTACCTTGCTTTGATGAATAATTATGCAATGCTGTACAGGCACAGCGTGACAGCCCTGCCAGCCCCCCTGTTGCAGAGTGCGCCATGGTGCTTCCACTGACAGCTGTGAGGCAGCCGCCAGAGGCGAGGCGACTCGCAGAAACAGCAGGGAGAGGCCCAGGGCCCTGCTCTGAGCTCTCGCTGACTCGCTCAGAGTATTTAATAATTACATTAATAAAAAAAAATTTAAAAAAAAAAAACGCCCCAGTGCTCAAAAAACCGGCCCAGGTCCAGCTCAAAAAACCAGCCCAGGTCCTCAGATCGTATCGGCCAGTGGCCGATGGGCCGAGGCCGCCAGTCCGAGCCTGCTTCGAATGGATTGTGTCCTCCCACGTATTCCTCATCTTAGATAGACTCCCAAAGCAGTTTTGTATTGGAGGTGGGAGTACAGAAATTTTAATCATGTACAGAATGAAGTACTGATTTAGCGAATAGACCTCTTGAGAAGAAGTCGAATCTAGAGCATAATGTTTTATAAAAGTGTGCATGGATGACCATGTGGCAGCTGCGCAAATATCTTGCACAGGGACACCCCTTTGAAGTGCTGCCGATGTTGCCATGCCCCTGGTTGAATGAGCCCTCAGCCCATCTGGCGGCTCTTTCCCAGCCAACCTATAACATTCTGTTATAGCTAAAATTATCCATCTAGATAATGTTTATTTAGTTACAGTAAATCCTAGTTTGCGACCAGTGTATCCCACAAAAAGTTGATCACACTGACGTATTTTTGCCAATCTTGAAATATAGAAGCTAAAAGCTCTTCTAGGATCTAATCTATGTAGCCGTTGCTCTTCCTTACTTGCGTGAGGGGTCGGATAGAAAGTAGGCAGTGTGATTTTTTTGTGACAGGTGAAAATCTGAAACAATTCTCGGCAAAAAAGATGGTTTTACTCTAAGGACTACTTTATCTTTATAAAAGATGGTGTGAGGAGGACCTCTAGAAAGCGCCTGTAACTCACTTACCCTGCGGGCTGATGTCATTACCACAAGAAGTATTGGTTTTAAAGTAAGGAGCCACAATGGACAAGAATGTAAAGGCTCAAATGGAATACATGTGAGGAACTTTAGAACCAAGTCTAAATCCCAGACAGAAACTTGAAAGGGTATCGGGGGAAACACATTATTTAGGCCCTTTAAGAATTGAATTATTCAAGGTATCTTAAAGTAAGATTATTTGGGGGCGTGGCTTGGAGCATGGCTGAGTGAGAGCTCTCGTCTGGCCCAATGCGCCTGTGAGGATACGCCGCCTCGGTTAGAGCCGCGGCATGAATCAAGCCCACACGAGTCCGGAGATGCTGGACTTCCTAGCGGCGTGTCCTCCCAAAGTGCCATGTCCGTTCTTTTGCTTACAGCAAATGAAAGGGAAACCGCTGCTAACAGCCGCGGCGGCGGCGCCGCCATGCAAGCAAAGAGGGAAACCGCTAACAGCGGCGGTGGAGCCGCGAGAGAAACCGCTGCTGACAGCCGCGGCGGAGCCGCGATACACTTACCTGTTTTTCGACCCGGCCCGGAGGAGGGTGAGCGGTGCTCACAACGGCACCAGGATGCGGGAGGACAATGACCGACTCGCCACCCCCGTACTCCTCCTGGCGGTGCTGGGACTGCCCGTGGCTGGAGGAGGACGCCCAGCGTCCGGATGCGCCCCTACTCAGCGCGGCCACAGTCACATGGCCAATGCTAACGCCCACCACCACAAGAGGGACGTGAATGGCGACACCCCGGGACGGCAACCTTTAAGGGGGGCGGGACAACGCCTCATGAACCAATGAGAAGGGGGATAGTCTGGGCACTCTGTGATTGGAGGGGGCTTGTTACAATAAAAGCGCGCCAAACCAAACTAATGGGTTGCTCTCATTCCACAGGATACGGAGAAGAGAGAGGAGGGAGAACCGGAGTGGTGGGCCTATCCGGACACCTCGAGATAGGACCAAGCCAGGATTAACGCCATCATACTTTGAAAGGCCAAGACACTGGTGAAGCTAACCGGGAGGACTTGATTGTTATTTCTTTAAAAAAAAAACACTACCTTTGAAGAGTGAAATAAATATTGTTTCAGCATCCGCCTGTCTCCGAGTATAATTCCACACTGGCGATGAAGGTGGGATTATAGACAGCGCTATGGAGGCTTTGATAAAGACTCTGGGCCTCATTCCGACTCAGGCGTTAAGGGGTTTACGGCGCCGTAAACGGCGCCGACCCTTAACGCCCGATTACAAGGTTCCCTTTGCGGGATGGCTGTTTAACGCCTGCTTTTTGCAGGCGTTAAAAGCCATGCCGCAAAGGGACTTTGGCGATAATTCTGGCACCGTAATTTACGGTGCCGTAATTATCGCCTTTCCCCATTCCCATTATGCCCTATGGGGCAAAAATGGGAATGGGGAAGGGGCCATTGGTGAATGGGGAATTACTGCCCCACTCACCTTGGAATGGGGCGGTAATTCCGCCATCCACCATGACGGAATTGCAACCTTAGCGGCATGGACCATGGTGCTAATAGCACCATGGTCCTCCGCCAAGATTGTAATGAGGCCCTTTGTCTGAGGGCCAACAGCAATTGCAACAGTTGGTACAGCTGCAGTCTCAACAAGCAGCTGCGGATCGGCAAGCCTTCCAACAGGCCATCCAGCTGCAGAGCACCATACAAACCACTGCGCAGGACAACGGCATGAGACTATATCCCGTCTCACGGATGCAGTAGCCAATACAAGAAACCAACCACTGGTGCCCTCGGCCCTCCTGCAGAAATATAGGGATGGGGAGGACCCTGCCTTCTTTTTTACCAGTTTCGAAAGGATTGCCAGAAATGCGCAATGGCCTCCGGACCGGTGGGGTCAGTATGTTGCCCCCCTCTTATCTGGGGTGATGCAGGGTGCCTACCAGGCGGTAAACCCCAACGGCAACACGCCAGACGGAGAAATTAAGGCTGAAGTACTAGATCGTTTAGGCCTGGACGATGAAGCCTATCGGATCCAACTAAGGGAGACCAGACTCAGGGCTGGGGAAAGCCCACGCCAGCTTTATTATAGGATAAAGGACCTGGTTGAGAAATGGCTATTGGCTCCAGCCCCCGCTAACCAACCACTGCTCGATAAAATAATCCTGGAACAATTTATCGAAGCCCTGCCAGGACAAATGCAAAGATGGGTCAGGCAGCACCATCGGCCCACCCTAACCGAAGTAGTCGATATTGCGTCGGCATACCAGAAGGCCGGTCACCACCGGCTACCACCTACAGGGGTATCAGCCCGCATCGCCATCCCGATTTCCGACCCCCATATGATTAGGGGTAGCCGAGCCCCACCGATAAGATGGAGATCCTCTGATGAGATCACCAGGAGACCAGAGGACAAGAGACCAGGAGTCGAGGAGAAGACCCCAATGTTGACACCTGGTTACAAGCAACCGCAATGTTATGATTGCAACGAGTGGGGCCATTTCGCCCGGTTGTGTCCCAGGAGAAGACCGGTCGAACCTATGGACATCGGTTACCTGAACCCGATAGACGAGGAGAGCTTCCCGGGACCCTACATGGTGGACATCCGTGTCGACGGCAAACCATCACGTGCACTCTTGGACAGCGGCAGCAGGCAGACCGCCGTATCACCAACCGTGAGTAACACTCCCTGCATATCTAACATAACGGTACCTATTAGATGCATTCATGGGGTCATAAAGTGTTATCCAATGAAGGATGTGGTGATTGACTTGAATAAAACATCCACTCCCTTGAGGGTTGCCGTCCTACCTTGTCTCCCCACCCCGGTGGTAATCAGGACCAACCTCCCCAACTTTAATCAGACATTAAGGGACCTAGAGGAACAAAAGAAGACTCCGCCCGAACCCGATGTTACGGGGACGGACTCTGTTTCCCGGGAATCCCTACCAGGGCGAAAAAGGCGGACCCGGGTGGCATGGTGTCAGGCCAGTTATATGACCCGGCCCATCGACTGGAAACTTGAAGATAACGAAGACACCATAAGGGGGGAGTCCCTAACCGACCCCACCCTACGAGTGGCCAGGGAAAGGGCAACCCAGGAAGGGGGACCGAACCTAGCAAGAGGCCCAGGGTTCCTTTTACGTCAGGGTCTCTTATACCCTAGGTATAAGGGTGACGACGACGCCATAAAGGAACAATTGGTGTTACCAAAGAATCAACGCCTCATAGTTCTAAAACTAGCCCACAACCATCCTTGTGGAGGTCACATGGCCTCTCTTAAGACCCAACAAAACGTATTAAAGAGGTTTTACTGGCCCGGCATTTATGGGGAGGTAGCCCAATTTTGCAAGAACTGTCGCACCTGCCAGTTAACTAGCGGGGTTCTACCCGCAAAGGCACCGCTACAGAAAATGCCCCTCATACCGATCCCATTCCAGAGGATCGGCATGGATATAGTTGGACCCCTGGAACCTGCCAGCCGGGGATATAAATAGTTATTGGTCGTAGTCGACTACGCCACCCGATACCCAGAGACCTTTCCCCTAAAGGGAGCATCGGCCCGGGTGTTATGCGACCAACTAATTCCATTCTTTGCCCGAGTGGGGATACCTTCCGAGATAATCACGGAATAGGCACTAATTTTATGTCAACCATCTTAAAACAATTATGTGGACAGCTCCAGATCAAACAATTGAGAACCTCAGTATACCATCCCCAAACTGATGGGCTGGTAGAACGTTATAACCAGACGATTAAGAAAATGCTAAGAAGGGTGACGGGACCAACCGGGAAAAACTGGGATCGGGTGATCCCTCTGGTGTTAATGGTGTTAAGAGACACCCCCCAGTCTTACACCGGTTTCTCCCACTTCCAGCTCTTGTTTGGGAGACAACCTCGGACGATACTGGATCTGGTTAAGGAGGAGTGGGAATCCACAGAAGAGGTATCCTTAACCGAATACACAGAGGAATTGAAGGAACACCTAACTGCATTACGCACGCTGGCCCAAGTCAACCTTGGTCATGCCCAAACGACCCAAGAGAAGAATTACAACAAAGGGAGTCGAGTGAGAACCTTCAAACCAGGAGACCAGGTACTGGTACTCCTGCCTACCAGCGCTAACAAACTGTTGGCCAGATGGAGAGGGCCTTATAAAATCACTGATGTACTAAGCCCAGTAACCTACCGGGTACATCAACCTGATCAAACCACCCCAGAAAAGGTCTATCACATCAACCTTCTGAAGAAATGGAACGAGCCTCTTCTGGGCGCCTTTGTGAGTGTCGAGGAACCCAAATCGGAAGAGATCCTGAACACCGTTCCCGATACCCTGGATTCTGTCAATTGGGGAGACGCTCTTTCCCTCGAGATGAAGACGGATGTCAGAAACAGGCTGTCCCCCCTATGCTGATGCCTTTTCCACCTTACCCGGACGAACCAATATGCTAGAACATGAAATCAAAACAGATCCCGGACCACCCGTAAGGCTTAGGCCATACCAGATACCTGAAGCCAGGCGAAATATCATCCAATCCGAGGTGGATGAAATGTTACGGATGGACATTATCGAGCCATCTGTCAGTGTTTGGTCATCCCCCTTAGTACTAGTCCCTAAGCCGGACGGTTCAGTCTGTTTTTGTATGGATTATAGACAATTGAACGCGGTGTCTCGATACGAGGTCTATCCGATGCCTCGGATGGACGAACTGCTGGAGGGCCTTGGAGCGGCCCATTTCTTAAGCACTCTAGACTTAACCAAGTCTTCAACTTACCTGATGCAGACCATGCTGCAACATCCAGGCCTTCTGAGGCCTGAATGGGACTACTTTATCTTTGGAACTACTTAACCACACGGGTGTGGTCAGGGGAGGAATACATACCTAAGAGGAAGGATATATACCCGGAACTACTTTGAAGGCTATTTAAGCCACGCCCAAGCAGCAACTCACGCTTCGCGTTGTTCTGCATCTAGCAGCTGGACGCTCACCGTGTTTGCTCCTGCATTCTGTCTTCTGCCACTCCTGCCAGCATCCTGGAACACCTGCAAAGAGAGAAGAGAAGAGAAAAGGGTAAAGAAGAGTCCTTACCTTCTTAAGCCGCATTCCGGAGACATCTCGCCGACGGTCCTGAAAAGGAAGACATCCATTTAAAAGCACATCGCATCGATCGCTGCAGCGCCGCATCTCACTCACCTGTACAAGGTACCACCACGTTCTACGGCGACATCTGGACTCGCAGCCACATCACCGCGCCTAGGGAGAAAAAGACAAGAATAAAGCTGAGAGGGGAAAGAAAACAAGGAAACCTTAATTTCCATTACAAAGCTTACCTGTTGGGTTATTCCAACTTCATTTTGGGTCGGTGCCGCATCCTGGCATTTCCGGACCCCAGCCCCTAAGGGGAAAAAGAGACATCAGCGTTAGTGGGCGCATGAAAAGACGTTACCCAACGCCCATTAAAGACTTACCTGATTTCTTCTGGATTGATCTTTGTTTCGGGTCGGTGCCGCATCCAGGCATTTCCGGACCCCGGCCCCTATGGGGAAAAAAGACATCAGCGTTAGTGGGCGCATGAAAAGACATTGCCCAAACGCCCATTAAAGTCTTACCTGATTTCTTCTGGATTGAGCTTCGTTTCGGGTCGGTGCCGCATCTAGGCATTTCCGGACCCCGGCCCCTATGGGGAAAAAAGACATCAGCGTTAGTGAGCGCATTGATACAAGGACACTGAGAGAACTCTCATCAAGCTCACCAGAGTCTCATTCTTCGGTTCCACAGCTCTTCTCGGAATAGTTTCTGCACCTGAAAAAGAGACAACGAACAATTATTATTGCGGAATCATACTCACGTATGATACTCACGTATCATACACACTCACAATATACGGTACTATACCGGGAAAACAAAACTTGAACCCTCTACAATCAAAATCCCAGTGAAGTAAAGGGATACAACGTGCCCCTGCATGAGAAGCAGGATGGAGAGCTCAACCTTTCAAACCCTAAGGTGAGACTTCACGTGGGGGTCGCAGGAGGGTTTCGTAGAGGGGTGAGAAGGGAGCTAATACTCCCTTTTCACATACAGAAAGATATTCCTGCGAGAGAGACAAGCCAGATTCGAAGGTCCGGTCCAGTCCATCTTCCGGGTCCTGCGCTTCACCATAGAAGAAGCAACAACACTCCAAACCAGACCTGCGCCTCCGTGGGAGTCAGGTGAGCGTAACAGGGGGAGAGTCTTGTCCAGCTGCGGGTTTGGCATGGCGTTAAAATCCCCGCCGATGATCAAGTGACCTTCTCAGAAAGCTAAGATGGTTGGGATAAGGTTTGTGATAAAGCTGGCTTGGGCTGTGTTGGGACTATAGATTGTAGCGATTGTAATGGGAAGCTCTTCGAAGATGCCCTTGAGCAAGAGAAAGCGACCCTCTGGATCTCTTCTTATTGTGATCTTTGTTAGTGGGACTTCGTCACTTAGTAATATCGCTACCCCCCTTTCTTCTTCCCGGCCGTGGCAAAATAGGCTTTCTTATATCTCTTGAATCTTATGTGGTGTTCATCTTCTTGTAGTAGGTGGGTTTCTTGGATTAGCACAATGTCTCTGGATAATTGGTCCAGTCGGTATTCCACTGATCAGCGTTTTCTTGGTGAGTTCATCCCCTGGATGTTCCACGATAGGATTCTTATCTCATTTTTCCCCGCCATTATTTATTGTTTCATGTTGAGTCTGCGTCATATTTCTGCCCCCACCTGGGTTTTTAAGATTGCTAGGCGGGCACTGTAGCCGTGTTGGAGTGATATGTATGTTGTTTTTGTTGCAATTGCCTGTTGTGATGCTGATTGGACGGACATAATTTTCGAAGAATAAGGACCAGAACTTTAGATTTGTCCTTTTAGAACCACTTTCCCCCCCCCGCCTCCCCCCACCCCGTCCCAGTGTTGAGCTGGTAGGAGAAACTTCATCCTACTGCCACTGGGGAACTGGTGGCACCAATGCACTTGTTGGCCAACTGGGCCGCCAAAATTAAGTTTGTTGGAGCTTATTTTGTGCTCCCGCTTTGTTCGAATGCTACTTGTTGATCTCTCTCTCCGATGTTGCATCATACTTGATCGTGAGTGGCTGCTGTTTGAGGATTGTGAGCCAGGGTTTCCTGGCGCCGTTGGAGGGTATTCAACCCATGTCGCTGTCTTTCTTGGGGGGTCCCCGGAGTCTGCGTCGTCTGCCGGTCTTTGTCCATTCTTCTTCCAGGGTTTTGTTCTGGGAGGATGGGATGTATCCTCGGATTCAGAATCCTCTTCTGCACTCCTTTGGCCCATAAGCTTCTCTGCTTCTTTCATTGATTGAATTTGTCTTTGGGATCCCTCCCATCTGAATCTTACTGAATTGGGGAATCCCCAATGGTATGGGATTTTCCTTTCCCGTAGCCATATTGTTAGTGGGCGCATGGCTTTCCGTTTTTGGAGAGTTGAGTTCGCCAAGTCCTGGTATAAGGAAATTGTGGATCCTTGGAAGGTGATTTGGCCCATCTGTCTCGATTCACGCATAATATCCTCCTATATTTGGAAAAAGTGTACCCTCGCCTATACGTCTGGGGGAAACTTGGATGTCTTCCTCGGAATCGATCTATGTACCCGGTCTAACTCTAGGGGAGAGTTATCCGGGAGTGTAATTATGAACCGGAAGAGGGCTGATACATAGGATTTCAAGTCTGCTTCTGGGATAGATGATGGGATTCCCCGAACACGGATGTTGTTCCTTCGTGATCGGTTTTCTAAGTCCTCTTGTTTTTCTTCCAGGGTGTTGCATCTCGTCTCGAGGGCAGCTATTCTGTCGTTGTTGAGTTCATTTTCAAATCTTTGGTCGCAGACCTCTGATTCCAGTTCTTTGGTTCGCTGTTCCACTTCCCCCACCCTTTTGTCTAAGGAGTTAATTTTCTTAGTGATTTCTTTGGCGCTTTTTTGGATTTCTCTAGTAATTGCTGACAATAGGTCTTGAAGATCGGCTTTAGTGGTAGCTTGTGCTGGGTTGAACTCTGGCGCAGCTGATACGGGAGCGCTATTCTTGGGGGGGTCTTCCGGGAGATCCGTCTTTCAAGACCTTTCGGCGGCAGAGTTAGCCATGAGGGCGGCAATGTCTGCCTGTTTGGGTGTCTTCGCGCTTTTAGAAATTTTGGCGATGGCAAGTCTACGTGGCCTAGCGGCAATCTAGATATATCCACTTCTGCTACGGGTGTTAGTTTGTGGGACTGGGGTTACTCTCCCGCCCGATAATCTGGCTGTTACTGGCTAGGCTGAGTCCCGATCTGCTCCTTAGTGCTTCTTGGGTAGTGGCGAGGTTGTTGTGTTGTGGGAGGAGGGTGTTTTAGCGTGGTTTCAGGGCTATCTGAAGTCTTCTAGGAGTTGTCACTTATTATTAGGGCCCATTTGCCTGAGGGTAGTAAGTCCGAGGACACTCATGTGTCAGTACAGGCGGCTCTCCCCCTTCGGACTCCTCACCTGATCACGGAGACTGTGTCGGCGTAGATTCTGGTGGTAGCCAGTGGCCGGTTTTGGGTAATTCCTCTGCTTCGGGCAGGATTCCTCCTCCGTGTCCAGCTTCGTGGTTGCGGGTAGTTCGGCACACCCGGAGCAGGTGCTTGAGTGGGTGGGGGCAGGGATCGTGAGGCAGACCTCCAGGTGGGTTGATTCGGGTGTGGTTTCCCTCCGGGTGCTGAGAGTTTCTGTGCAGTGGAATCCTCTGGCGGGGCCGGGTAGCTGCAGGTCGTGCCTCGTTGCTGGCTCCGGAGCACTGCACTGTGGGTGATGGCCGCCTCCCGCGGTCAGGCAGGAGCGAACCACTGGGAGCTTGGGCTGCGAGGTTCTTGCCGAGGCCTCGAGTGTCAGGCCGCTGATCCCGCTACGGCACTTCCAGGACTCCAGGCAGGATTCTCCTGTCCAATGCAAGTCAGAGGTTAGATCGCTGGCCCCAGGTGAGCAACCGCGGGGCCGCGATTATATGTCAACTCGGCCGGTACGCTCTTCTGATTCTTCGTGCCTTGGCTGTCCCTGTAAGCAAGCTTCTTGCTGACTGTCAAGGGGAGGAGGGATGCTGGCTAGGCTTGCGTAGCTGGGTTGTCTGCTGCTCTGAGAGGGAGAGCTGTGAACTTTCGGCGGCAGTTGCTGTCTTTCGTCAACACTCGTTATGTTTCCTCATTGCGGCCCCTCCGTGCTGTGTATCGCGGCGGCGGCCATCTTGGGGTCTGGTGGGCTCCGCAGGAGAAAAAGGTTGAAAAACTGTGAGATTGAGTTTGTTGTGGGAGCCCCTATAAACGATGGCTGCCTGGGGGGTTCCGACATCCTATATTCAAATAGTGGCTCTTATTGAGGCCTAGGAGCGGTGTTCTGAAGTGCGGCGCTGTGGAATTATACTCAGAGACAGGCGGATGCTGAAACAATATTTATTTCACTCTTCAAAGGTAGTGTTTTTTTTTAAAGAAATAACAATCGAGTCCTCTCGGTTAGCTTCACCAGTGTCTTGGCCTTTCAAAGTATGATGGCGTTAATCCTGGCTTGGTCCTATCTCGAGGTGTCCGGATAGGCCCACCACTCCAGTTCTCCCTCCTCTCTCTTCTCCGTATCCTGTGGAATGAGAGCAACCCATTAGTTTGGTTTGGCGCGCTTTTATTGTAACAGGAGGTTTCAAGCCCCCTCCAGTCACAGAGTGCCCAGACTATCCCCCTTCTCATTGGTTCATGAGGCGTTGTCCCGCCCCCCCTTAAAGGTTGCCGTCCCGGGGTGTCGCCATTCACGTCCCTCTTGTGGTGGTAGGCGTTCGCGTTGGCCATGTGACTGTGGCCGCGCTGAGTAGGGGCGCCCCCGGACGCTGTGCGTCCTCCTCCAGCCATGGGCAGTCCCGGCACCGCCAGGAGGAGTACGGGGGTGGCGAGTCGGTCGTTGTCCTCCCGCATCCTGGTGGAGTTGTGAGCACCGCTCACCCTCCTCCGGGCCGGGTCGAAAAACAGGTATCGCAGCTCCGCCGCGGCTGTCAGCAGCGGTTTCTCTCGCAGCTCCGCCGCGGCTGTTAGCAGCGGTTTTCCTCTTTGCTTGCATGGCGGCGCCGCCGCGGCTGTTAGCAGCGGTTTCCCTTTCATTTGCCGTAAGCAAAAGAAACATGGCACGTTGGGAGGACATGCCGCTAGGGAGTCCAGCGTCTCCGGACTCGTGTGGGCTTGATTCATGCCGCGGCTCTAACCGAGGCGGCCTATCCTCACACATCCCTCCCCCAATCCCAGGCCGATCGGGCCAGGGAGAACACCTGGATAGATAGTCAACCACCAGCTGGAACCCGGCAGGTCTATGCAACGTGACGAAGTCGAAAGGTTGAAGGGAGAGAAACCAGCGGAGAACCCTCTGGTTAGTGTCCTTATGTTGAGCCAGCCACTGCAGGGGGGCGTGGTCAGTGTACAGCGTGAACCGGCGACCCAGCAGATAGTACCGGAGTGAGTCAACGGCGCACTTGATGGCCAAACGCTCCTTTTCAATGGTCGAGTACGCCGCTTCATGGGACAACAACTTCCGACTGATGAAGCACACCGGCTGCAGGTCCCCTCCTTTATCCTGCGAGAGTAAAGCCCCTAGGCCCTGGTTTGAAGCGTCACTTTGCAAAAAGAAATGTTTCTGGAAGTCTGGACAGCATAGGACCGGGTTCGATGTGATCCTTCGCTTCAGGTGAGCTATGGCGTTCAGGGCACTCAGGTTGTTGGTCAGGTTAGGAACACCCTTGAGCCTCAATGCGTCGGTCAATGAATCTCTGGTAATAACCGACCAATCCCAGGAACGCTCGAATTTGTTCCCTGTTGGTGGGAGTCGGTATATCATGTATAGCCTGGGTTTTGGACAATTGAGGTTTTAGTATTCCCCCACCCACTATGTGACCCAGATATTTGGTTTCGTGGGTTCCCATCGTAGTCTTTTTGGGGTTGATGTGTAACCCCGCCCTATGTAGATCAGCCACTACTAGTTTTAGATGGTCCAGATGTGATACCCAGGATCGGCTGTATACCACAATGTCATCCAGGTAAGCAGCAGCATATCCATCATGTGGTTTCAGTATGATGTCCATCAATCTTTGGAACGTGGCGGGGGCCCCTTGGAGTCCAAAGGGCAGAACCTTATATTGGTACAAACCTTGTGGGGTGGAGAAGGCAGTTTTCTCCTTATCCTGGGAGTGTAAGGGTATTTAACACAAAGTCCCCTTTTATGAGCCTGGCGCCAAAGTCCAAAGAGCCCCTACTTGAGGCTGTTGTGACTTCCCTTGAAGACATGTCTGCCTCTGGGGTAGCTGGGTCTTGTCTGGCACCTTGGAGGTAGGCATCATGACACCCCCCCACAAACGCAGACTTCACACAGGCTTTATCCCTAGCTAAACTATTTAGAGAAACAGAAACTGTCGACGCCTGGAGGCTCTGTAGTGACAACTCACGAGACTACACACACTATTCCAACGTTCACAAGGGCTACTCAAGAATAGACTTTATTCTAATCCCCGTAGTCTTGTTTCCATGCGTAAAGAATGCAGAAATTCATACCTGCATGATCTCCGACCACACTCCAGTCTCTGTGATTTTGGCCATATCAGGACAAAGCAACCCTATTCGGAGGTATTGGAAATTAAACGACTCCCTACTACTCGATGAAAGCATCAGAATAGAAGTAGAAACCACAATAACCAACTATTTCAAAGAGAACACCACAGAGACCTCAACTATCAACATCATCTGGGACGCTATGAAAGCGGTAATCAGAGGCTCACTGATTGGAGCTGGAGCAGAATAAAGAAGATCATCAAACATCGCAACGACTAAACTGGAAAAAGAAGTGGCCCAACTAGAAGCAGAACTGAAAGTACGATACACCAGAAAAGTAGAGAGATCCCTGAGAAAGGTTAAAATAGCGCTTGAAATGCACTGCGCCGACCAAACAGTTAAATCATTAGCATATACGAAACAATTCTATCACAGCAAACGGAACAAAGCAAATAAAGTACTAGCGCTGAAGCTAAAAAAGATCCATACCCAAAATAACTTTCTCAAGCTGCGAGGTGAAGATGGGAAGTTGCACTACTCCGAGACAGATAAAATCAATGAACTGAAGAGACATCACAAAGCCATAATGTCCGGAGATCCCACGGTCTTGGACGGGCTCCTGGAATACCTGAGTGCAACACCCCCCCAAAGCCCAACCCACCTGAAAGCCCTGGAAGACCCCATCAATACTGAAGAAATAATCGACTCCATCAAAGCTCTCAAATCTACCGCTCCCGGACCAGATGGTCTTTCCGCAAATTTTTACAAAAAATACGCCAGAATTCTAGCACCCCAAATGGCCGCCTTATTTAACTCCTTCCTATCCGAAGGATCGGTCACCAGATCAATGGCCGAATCAATCACAGTCCTGATATATATACCCAAGAAGGATCCCGAATTACCGGATTCTTACCGTCCGATATCGCTCTTGAACAACGACGGCAAGATCTTCGCCAAAATACTTGCCAGGAGGCTGGGCTCGGGTCTCCCGCTGCTAATCAACCAAGACCAAACGGGATTTATTCCGGGAAGAGGGACCCACAACAACATTAGGCGAACAATAAATATAATTGAAAGCGCCCATAAAATGAAGATAGGGATGGCAGTGATATCATTAGATGCCCACAAAGCTTTCGACCGAGTAGACTGGAGATACATTCAAGCGGTTCTTAAACACTTTGGCTTTATGGCCAACTACCAAATCCCCACGACACAATTGCGGGTCAATGGTACCAGATCGGATTACATACAGATATCCAGGGGCACTAGACAGGGCTGCCCACTCTCACCCCTGGTCTTCGCCTTATCTATGGAACCCTTTGCGGCTAGAATTAGGCAGAACAGGAATATAAAGGGGATAATGGTAGGAGACCAAGAATACAAAAAATTGCGCTATACGCAGATGATGTATTAATCACAGCATCAAACTTCGCAACGTCCCTGGGAATTCTATGGGAAGAAATCAATGAATTTGGGGCCCTATCAGGATTCAAGGTGAAGCTATCCAAGTCCTCAGCTTTAGCCATCAACCTTTCCGCACAAGAAAGAGACTCTCTAATACCCCTGTCACCAGTCCCCGCCTCCCGAATATCTCAGGGTCCAAATTCCAAAAGACCCAACAAGGTTGTACACAAGCTTGGTTCGGGCGAATTACCGCCGTCAAAATGAACCTTATTCCCAGATGGCTGTACCACTGCACAGCACTACCAATACATATTCCGGGCCTGGCCCTAAAAGCTCTACAAAAGAAGATACTAGAATTTGTCTGGGGAGGGAAAATCCCTGAATTACCAAGAGGATCATGCTGAAGGGGAAGACACGGGGGGGGCTGGGAGTCCCAGACATAGCTAGATACACCTTAGCTGCTCAATTATCACATGCATTCTCCTGGGTGCAAGAATCAGATCCCCCGAAATGGAAAGAAATCTAAGAGTTCTGGACACCGGTCCCATTATCTGACCTCCCACACCTACCAAACAAAGCCGCAGGCACATTGCGGTCCCCTATCAGCCACGATGGTTACGGTCCACTGCTGGAAAGCCGCAGTCTTGAAATGGGGCATACGCAGCGCCTTAGGGCCCCTGACCCCCATCTGGAACAACCCCGACTTCTCACCGGGTAGGCCCCCGCTTGACTTTCAAACCTGGATAGAGGGTGGGCTGGGCAAAACCAGCGAATTCCTAGAAGAGGGCTCCCCCATTTCGTTTGAGAGATGCAAAACAAAATTTGGAGTTGGGGAACGGGAAAGATTCCACTATGGCCAAATTAGGCACTGGATGTCCCACAGGGTAACCCGAGAAAAATGCTCTAGAGAACTGACAGCGCTGGAACTCTCACTAACCACACCAACCGGCAGGGGAAGGACCTCGACCATCTACCGCCTCCTAGACAGATCAGACCCCGAGAAAAAAGAAAGGTATATGCTAGAATGGGAAAAGGACTTAGGTCGAGAAATAGAGGGGGAAGAATGGGGGAAAATATGGGCCAGATTGCACAAAAGCTCGCAATGCATCACTAATAGAGAAGGGGGCTATAAACTTTGCTATAGATACTATATCACCCCAACTCAAATTGATAAGGCTAACACGGAAATCCCCGGAACCTGCTGGCGAGGTTGACCAGTCCTCGGATCTTTATTTCACTTGGTCTGGTCTTGCCCAAAAGCAGAGGCATACTGGAGAGAAATCTTAAAACACATCAAAGAAATCTCCGGTCTATCCATACCCTGGGACCCAGGAATCATTCTATTGGGCGGTACAGGAGACGGCGCGCTGCCAATCTCAGGGCAAATACCCCGCCTATGCACGCACCTACTGCTAGCGGCAAAAATAGCAATGGCCCGGCTGTGGAAAGACGAAAGCGGCCCTTCGGTAGCGTTATGGTGGTCCAAATGTTGGGACATAGCAGGAGCTGAGAAAATCACAGCAATACGATCAGGCTCCCTAAATAGAACCCTGAACATATGGGACCCATTTCTGGACTATGCAGCGAAATTCCCAGCCCTCACAAAGAGACCCCCACTCACCAGATGGCTCCAATGCAGCCCGCTTTATTGAACACTGAACCTTACCCAAAACACAACAAAGATAAGGGTCATAACCGCTTATGAGAAGATCGGACCATGGACAATGACAGAACAGCCAGCAATGGTCCCATCAACCTATAAACATTTCGAGAGACACTCCACCGTGAAACAACTTATAAGATATTGCATTGTTGTGATTACTGTATTGCTTTGAGAAAAAAACAAATAAAATGTGATTATGAAAAAAAAGTAAGATTCTTCCTCTGAAGAGCGCATAAAAATGGATAGCGCAGCTAAGTATCCTTTTATCGTACCAACCTGAAGCCCCACATTAGCCAAATGTAATAGAAAAGACAATACTGTGGGAATATTACGTTGAAATGGGTCCACAATCTTTTCTCTGCACCAGTTATTTAAATTGTTCCAACGACACCGATACAGAGATTTAGTTGCTGGCCTTCTGGCAGAAAGCAAGATCTCCATTACATCATCTGGAAGGTCCCAATCCTTGTATCTCAACCTCTCAGAAGCCATGCGTGAAGGTTGAGTGTGTTGACCTCTGGATGGAGAACGTGACCTCCGTCTTGCGAGAGAAGATCCTCTCTTTTTGGAAGACGCATTGGAGGGCAGATTGACATGTCCAGAATGTTCGGGTACCACGTTCTCCAGGCCCAATCCAGAGCAATTAGGATCATGGTTTTCCCGAACTTTCTCAACCTCCTGATTACTTGAGGGATCACAGGGACTGGAGGGAACGCATACAGAAGCGGGAATTCCCATTCCACCACGAACGCGTCCCCTAGAGCTCCTCTCGGGGGAAATTCCCTTGAGCAGTACAGTTCGCACTTCCGGTTGGCACTGGTCGCAAACAGATCTACTTGGTGTTCCCCAAAGGGCGAAGATCTCTTGAAGGACTTCCTGAGCTAGCTCACACTCATGGGAGACTGTGCTCTGCCTGCTCAGAGCGTCCGCCACCATGTTTTGCTCTCCAGTTAGATGAACTGCCGAGAGAGAGAGATCCCTTCTTGTATTGCCCAAAACCAGAGCTGCATTGCTTCTCTGCACAGTGGCAGTGACCCTACTCCTCCTCTCTTGTTGAGGTAGTAAATGGCCACTGTGTTGTCCGTCATTATTAGGACATTCTTTCCCCGTACAGAGGGCAGGAAGGCCTTCAACGCTAGTCTGATTGCCCTCAGCTCCAATAGGTTGATATGTAGTTTGGACTCCAATGGAGACCAACGACTGCTGATTGTCAGATCGTTGGTGTGAGCTCCCCACCCCGTGAGTGAGGCATCCATTACTACTGTTATCGCAGGCAATGGTTGCCAAAAATATTCTCCCTTGAGGATATGTTTCCTGCAAGCCCACCATTGTAGATCCAGTGCTACTCTGGTTGGAACTTGCAATAGATCTGACATTTTCACTGAAAATTGAGACCATTGAGTCCTGAGAGCCCATTGAAGGGATCTCATCCTCAATCTGGCTTCTGGCAACAGAAAAATGCAGGATGCTATTAGACCAAGCAACCTGAGAAAATCGAAGGCCGGTAGATACTGGGCATTCTGGAATTTTATTACCATCTGCAGAATGTGGTGAGCTCTCTCTTCGGGAGGCGAGGCTTTTCCCGAACAAGTATCCAGGACTGCTCCGATAAACTGGAGTTTTTGTGATGGTATCATGTTTGACTTTTTGGAATTCAGAGAAAACCCTGGTTTGTGAAGGAAGTGGCAAGTCTTGGACAGATGATCCTGGGCTTGTTCTGGAGAACGTGCCCTGATCATCAAATCATCCAGATAGGGGTAGACGTGGATTCCCCCTCTCCTGAGACTCGCTGCCACTACCGCCATCAACTTGCTGAAAACTCTCGGGCGGAGGTCAACCCGAATGGCAGAACTCGAAATTGATAGCGAGAATTGCCCATCGCAAACCTCATGAGATGGATTGGCACCTGAAAGTAAGCATCCTGAAGATCCAATGACACCAATCAATCCTGGAGTTAGAGAGCCTGAAGAATCTGAGAAAGTGTAACCATCTTGAATTTGCGCTTCCTGAGGAACTTGTTCAAGTCTCTCAAGTGCAAGATGGGTCTCAGTCCTCCGTCTTTCTTTGGAATGAGGAAATATGGGGAATACCAACCTTTGTACCTCTCTGCAGCAGGTACATGTTCTATTGCACCTTTCTGTAGCAGGGTTAAAACTTCCTGCAACAGGGGCAGATCTGGATTTTCGACAGAGTTGTATCCAGGTGGGAGATTCTGAGGCAGTAACCTTGGGATACTGTTTCTAGTGCCCAAGCATCTGAAGTAATGCCCCGCCATTTTTTCAGATGCCATGAGATCCTGTCTCCCACTGGGGTCTTGTGGGTCAAAACCTCAGAGTGGTTTTGCAGCAGCGGCAGAAGGGACAGATGCCGCTGCTGGGACACATCTAGCACCTTTTCCTCGCTCCCAAGGAAATTTTCTTTGACCTCTTTGACTGGCCTGTCCCCTTCCTTTTCCAATTGAGGAATAAAATCGAAAGGGATGACCCCTCCAGGAAGATCAGCCTGTGTAGGGGCGTTGTTGAGGTTTAGATTTGTCCTTTTAGAACCACTTTCCCCCCCCCGCCTCCCCCCACCCCGTCCCAGTGTTGAGCTGGTAGGAGAAACTTCATCCTACTGCCACTGGGGAACTGGTGGCACCAATGCACTTGTTGGCCAACTGGGCCGCCAAAATTAAGTTTGTTGGAGCTTATTTTGTGCTCCCGCTTTGTTCGAATGCTACTTGTTGATCTCTCTCTCCGATGTTGCATCATACTTGATCGTGAGTGGCTGCTGTTTGAGGATTGTGAGCCAGGGTTTCCTGGCGCCGTTGGAGGGTATTCAACCCATGTCGCTGTCTTTCTTGGGGGGTCCCCGGAGTCTGCGTCGTCTGCCGGTCTTTGTCCATTCTTCTTCCAGGGTTTTGTTCTGGGAGGATGGGATGTATCCTCGGATTCAGAATCCTCTTCTGCACTCCTTTGGCCCATAAGCTTCTCTGCTTCTTTCATTGATTGAATTTGTCTTTGGGATCCCTCCCATCTGAATCTTACTGAATTGGGGAATCCCCAATGGTATGGGATTTTCCTTTCCCGTAGCCATATTGTTAGTGGGCGCATGGCTTTCCGTTTTTGGAGAGTTGAGTTCGCCAAGTCCTGGTATAAGGAAATTGTGGATCCTTGGAAGGTGATTTGGCCCATCTGTCTCGATTCACGCATAATATCCTCCTATATTTGGAAAAAGTGTACCCTCGCCTATACGTCTGGGGGAAACTTGGATGTCTTCCTCGGAATCGATCTATGTACCCGGTCTAACTCTAGGGGAGAGTTATCCGGGAGTGTAATTATGAACCGGAAGAGGGCTGATACATAGGATTTCAAGTCTGCTTCTGGGATAGATGATGGGATTCCCCGAACACGGATGTTGTTCCTTCGTGATCGGTTTTCTAAGTCCTCTTGTTTTTCTTCCAGGGTGTTGCATCTCGTCTCGAGGGCAGCTATTCTGTCGTTGTTGAGTTCATTTTCAAATCTTTGGTCGCAGACCTCTGATTCCAGTTCTTTGGTTCGCTGTTCCACTTCCCCCACCCTTTTGTCTAAGGAGTTAATTTTCTTAGTGATTTCTTTGGCGCTTTTTTGGATTTCTCTAGTAATTGCTGACAATAGGTCTTGAAGATCGGCTTTAGTGGTAGCTTGTGCTGGGTTGAACTCTGGCGCAGCTGATACGGGAGCGCTATTCTTGGGGGGGTCTTCCGGGAGATCCGTCTTTCAAGACCTTTCGGCGGCAGAGTTAGCCATGAGGGCGGCAATGTCTGCCTGTTTGGGTGTCTTCGCGCTTTTAGAAATTTTGGCGATGGCAAGTCTACGTGGCCTAGCGGCAATCTAGATATATCCACTTCTGCTACGGGTGTTAGTTTGTGGGACTGGGGTTACTCTCCCGCCCGATAATCTGGCTGTTACTGGCTAGGCTGAGTCCCGATCTGCTCCTTAGTGCTTCTTGGGTAGTGGCGAGGTTGTTGTGTTGTGGGAGGAGGGTGTTTTAGCGTGGTTTCAGGGCTATCTGAAGTCTTCTAGGAGTTGTCACTTATTATTAGGGCCCATTTGCCTGAGGGTAGTAAGTCCGAGGACACTCATGTGTCAGTACAGGCGGCTCTCCCCCTTCGGACTCCTCACCTGATCACGGAGACTGTGTCGGCGTAGATTCTGGTGGTAGCCAGTGGCCGGTTTTGGGTAATTCCTCTGCTTCGGGCAGGATTCCTCCTCCGTGTCCAGCTTCGTGGTTGCGGGTAGTTCGGCACACCCGGAGCAGGTGCTTGAGTGGGTGGGGGCAGGGATCGTGAGGCAGACCTCCAGGTGGGTTGATTCGGGTGTGGTTTCCCTCCGGGTGCTGAGAGTTTCTGTGCAGTGGAATCCTCTGGCGGGGCCGGGTAGCTGCAGGTCGTGCCTCGTTGCTGGCTCCGGAGCACTGCACTGTGGGTGATGGCCGCCTCCCGCGGTCAGGCAGGAGCGAACCACTGGGAGCTTGGGCTGCGAGGTTCTTGCCGAGGCCTCGAGTGTCAGGCCGCTGATCCCGCTACGGCACTTCCAGGACTCCAGGCAGGATTCTCCTGTCCAATGCAAGTCAGAGGTTAGATCGCTGGCCCCAGGTGAGCAACCGCGGGGCCGCGATTATATGTCAACTCGGCCGGTACGCTCTTCTGATTCTTCGTGCCTTGGCTGTCCCTGTAAGCAAGCTTCTTGCTGACTGTCAAGGGGAGGAGGGATGCTGGCTAGGCTTGCGTAGCTGGGTTGTCTGCTGCTCTGAGAGGGAGAGCTGTGAACTTTCGGCGGCAGTTGCTGTCTTTCGTCAACACTCGTTATGTTTCCTCATTGCGGCCCCTCCGTGCTGTGTATCGCGGCGGCGGCCATCTTGGGGTCTGGTGGGCTCCGCAGGAGAAAAAGGTTGAAAAACTGTGAGATTGAGTTTGTTGTGGGAGCCCCTATAAACGATGGCTGCCTGGGGGGTTCCGACATCCTATATTCAAATAGTGGCTCTTATTGAGGCCTAGGAGCGGTGTTCTGAAGTGCGGCGCTGTGGAATTATACTCAGAGACAGGCGGATGCTGAAACAATATTTATTTCACTCTTCAAAGGTAGTGTTTTTTTTTAAAGAAATAACAATCGAGTCCTCTCGGTTAGCTTCACCAGTGTCTTGGCCTTTCAAAGTATGATGGCGTTAATCCTGGCTTGGTCCTATCTCGAGGTGTCCGGATAGGCCCACCACTCCAGTTCTCCCTCCTCTCTCTTCTCCGTATCCTGTGGAATGAGAGCAACCCATTAGTTTGGTTTGGCGCGCTTTTATTGTAACAGGAGGTTTCAAGCCCCCTCCAGTCACAGAGTGCCCAGACTATCCCCCTTCTCATTGGTTCATGAGGCGTTGTCCCGCCCCCCCTTAAAGGTTGCCGTCCCGGGGTGTCGCCATTCACGTCCCTCTTGTGGTGGTAGGCGTTCGCGTTGGCCATGTGACTGTGGCCGCGCTGAGTAGGGGCGCCCCCGGACGCTGTGCGTCCTCCTCCAGCCATGGGCAGTCCCGGCACCGCCAGGAGGAGTACGGGGGTGGCGAGTCGGTCGTTGTCCTCCCGCATCCTGGTGGAGTTGTGAGCACCGCTCACCCTCCTCCGGGCCGGGTCGAAAAACAGGTATCGCAGCTCCGCCGCGGCTGTCAGCAGCGGTTTCTCTCGCAGCTCCGCCGCGGCTGTTAGCAGCGGTTTTCCTCTTTGCTTGCATGGCGGCGCCGCCGCGGCTGTTAGCAGCGGTTTCCCTTTCATTTGCCGTAAGCAAAAGAAACATGGCACGTTGGGAGGACATGCCGCTAGGGAGTCCAGCGTCTCCGGACTCGTGTGGGCTTGATTCATGCCGCGGCTCTAACCGAGGCGGCCTATCCTCACACATCCCTCCCCCAATCCCAGGCCGATCGGGCCAGGGAGAACACCTGGATAGATAGTCAACCACCAGCTGGAACCCGGCAGGTCTATGCAACGTGACGAAGTCGAAAGGTTGAAGGGAGAGAAACCAGCGGAGAACCCTCTGGTTAGTGTCCTTATGTTGAGCCAGCCACTGCAGGGGGGCGTGGTCAGTGTACAGCGTGAACCGGCGACCCAGCAGATAGTACCGGAGTGAGTCAACGGCGCACTTGATGGCCAAACGCTCCTTTTCAATGGTCGAGTACGCCGCTTCATGGGACAACAACTTCCGACTGATGAAGCACACCGGCTGCAGGTCCCCTCCTTTATCCTGCGAGAGTAAAGCCCCTAGGCCCTGGTTTGAAGCGTCACTTTGCAAAAAGAAATGTTTCTGGAAGTCTGGACAGCATAGGACCGGGTTCGATGTGATCCTTCGCTTCAGGTGAGCTATGGCGTTCAGGGCACTCAGGTTGTTGGTCAGGTTAGGAACACCCTTGAGCCTCAATGCGTCGGTCAATGAATCTCTGGTAATAACCGACCAATCCCAGGAACGCTCGAATTTGTTCCCTGTTGGTGGGAGTCGGTATATCATGTATAGCCTGGGTTTTGGACAATTGAGGTTTTAGTATTCCCCCACCCACTATGTGACCCAGATATTTGGTTTCGTGGGTTCCCATCGTAGTCTTTTTGGGGTTGATGTGTAACCCCGCCCTATGTAGATCAGCCACTACTAGTTTTAGATGGTCCAGATGTGATACCCAGGATCGGCTGTATACCACAATGTCATCCAGGTAAGCAGCAGCATATCCATCATGTGGTTTCAGTATGATGTCCATCAATCTTTGGAACGTGGCGGGGGCCCCTTGGAGTCCAAAGGGCAGAACCTTATATTGGTACAAACCTTGTGGGGTGGAGAAGGCAGTTTTCTCCTTATCCTGGGAGTGTAAGGGTATTTAACACAAAGTCCCCTTTTATGAGCCTGGCGCCAAAGTCCAAAGAGCCCCTACTTGAGGCTGTTGTGACTTCCCTTGAAGACATGTCTGCCTCTGGGGTAGCTGGGTCTTGTCTGGCACCTTGGAGGTAGGCATCATGACACCCCCCCACAAACGCAGACTTCACACAGGCTTTATCCCTAGCTAAACTATTTAGAGAAACAGAAACTGTCGACGCCTGGAGGCTCTGTAGTGACAACTCACGAGACTACACACACTATTCCAACGTTCACAAGGGCTACTCAAGAATAGACTTTATTCTAATCCCCGTAGTCTTGTTTCCATGCGTAAAGAATGCAGAAATTCATACCTGCATGATCTCCGACCACACTCCAGTCTCTGTGATTTTGGCCATATCAGGACAAAGCAACCCTATTCGGAGGTATTGGAAATTAAACGACTCCCTACTACTCGATGAAAGCATCAGAATAGAAGTAGAAACCACAATAACCAACTATTTCAAAGAGAACACCACAGAGACCTCAACTATCAACATCATCTGGGACGCTATGAAAGCGGTAATCAGAGGCTCACTGATTGGAGCTGGAGCAGAATAAAGAAGATCATCAAACATCGCAACGACTAAACTGGAAAAAGAAGTGGCCCAACTAGAAGCAGAACTGAAAGTACGATACACCAGAAAAGTAGAGAGATCCCTGAGAAAGGTTAAAATAGCGCTTGAAATGCACTGCGCCGACCAAACAGTTAAATCATTAGCATATACGAAACAATTCTATCACAGCAAACGGAACAAAGCAAATAAAGTACTAGCGCTGAAGCTAAAAAAGATCCATACCCAAAATAACTTTCTCAAGCTGCGAGGTGAAGATGGGAAGTTGCACTACTCCGAGACAGATAAAATCAATGAACTGAAGAGACATCACAAAGCCATAATGTCCGGAGATCCCACGGTCTTGGACGGGCTCCTGGAATACCTGAGTGCAACACCCCCCCAAAGCCCAACCCACCTGAAAGCCCTGGAAGACCCCATCAATACTGAAGAAATAATCGACTCCATCAAAGCTCTCAAATCTACCGCTCCCGGACCAGATGGTCTTTCCGCAAATTTTTACAAAAAATACGCCAGAATTCTAGCACCCCAAATGGCCGCCTTATTTAACTCCTTCCTATCCGAAGGATCGGTCACCAGATCAATGGCCGAATCAATCACAGTCCTGATATATATACCCAAGAAGGATCCCGAATTACCGGATTCTTACCGTCCGATATCGCTCTTGAACAACGACGGCAAGATCTTCGCCAAAATACTTGCCAGGAGGCTGGGCTCGGGTCTCCCGCTGCTAATCAACCAAGACCAAACGGGATTTATTCCGGGAAGAGGGACCCACAACAACATTAGGCGAACAATAAATATAATTGAAAGCGCCCATAAAATGAAGATAGGGATGGCAGTGATATCATTAGATGCCCACAAAGCTTTCGACCGAGTAGACTGGAGATACATTCAAGCGGTTCTTAAACACTTTGGCTTTATGGCCAACTACCAAATCCCCACGACACAATTGCGGGTCAATGGTACCAGATCGGATTACATACAGATATCCAGGGGCACTAGACAGGGCTGCCCACTCTCACCCCTGGTCTTCGCCTTATCTATGGAACCCTTTGCGGCTAGAATTAGGCAGAACAGGAATATAAAGGGGATAATGGTAGGAGACCAAGAATACAAAAAATTGCGCTATACGCAGATGATGTATTAATCACAGCATCAAACTTCGCAACGTCCCTGGGAATTCTATGGGAAGAAATCAATGAATTTGGGGCCCTATCAGGATTCAAGGTGAAGCTATCCAAGTCCTCAGCTTTAGCCATCAACCTTTCCGCACAAGAAAGAGACTCTCTAATACCCCTGTCACCAGTCCCCGCCTCCCGAATATCTCAGGGTCCAAATTCCAAAAGACCCAACAAGGTTGTACACAAGCTTGGTTCGGGCGAATTACCGCCGTCAAAATGAACCTTATTCCCAGATGGCTGTACCACTGCACAGCACTACCAATACATATTCCGGGCCTGGCCCTAAAAGCTCTACAAAAGAAGATACTAGAATTTGTCTGGGGAGGGAAAATCCCTGAATTACCAAGAGGATCATGCTGAAGGGGAAGACACGGGGGGGGCTGGGAGTCCCAGACATAGCTAGATACACCTTAGCTGCTCAATTATCACATGCATTCTCCTGGGTGCAAGAATCAGATCCCCCGAAATGGAAAGAAATCTAAGAGTTCTGGACACCGGTCCCATTATCTGACCTCCCACACCTACCAAACAAAGCCGCAGGCACATTGCGGTCCCCTATCAGCCACGATGGTTACGGTCCACTGCTGGAAAGCCGCAGTCTTGAAATGGGGCATACGCAGCGCCTTAGGGCCCCTGACCCCCATCTGGAACAACCCCGACTTCTCACCGGGTAGGCCCCCGCTTGACTTTCAAACCTGGATAGAGGGTGGGCTGGGCAAAACCAGCGAATTCCTAGAAGAGGGCTCCCCCATTTCGTTTGAGAGATGCAAAACAAAATTTGGAGTTGGGGAACGGGAAAGATTCCACTATGGCCAAATTAGGCACTGGATGTCCCACAGGGTAACCCGAGAAAAATGCTCTAGAGAACTGACAGCGCTGGAACTCTCACTAACCACACCAACCGGCAGGGGAAGGACCTCGACCATCTACCGCCTCCTAGACAGATCAGACCCCGAGAAAAAAGAAAGGTATATGCTAGAATGGGAAAAGGACTTAGGTCGAGAAATAGAGGGGGAAGAATGGGGGAAAATATGGGCCAGATTGCACAAAAGCTCGCAATGCATCACTAATAGAGAAGGGGGCTATAAACTTTGCTATAGATACTATATCACCCCAACTCAAATTGATAAGGCTAACACGGAAATCCCCGGAACCTGCTGGCGAGGTTGACCAGTCCTCGGATCTTTATTTCACTTGGTCTGGTCTTGCCCAAAAGCAGAGGCATACTGGAGAGAAATCTTAAAACACATCAAAGAAATCTCCGGTCTATCCATACCCTGGGACCCAGGAATCATTCTATTGGGCGGTACAGGAGACGGCGCGCTGCCAATCTCAGGGCAAATACCCCGCCTATGCACGCACCTACTGCTAGCGGCAAAAATAGCAATGGCCCGGCTGTGGAAAGACGAAAGCGGCCCTTCGGTAGCGTTATGGTGGTCCAAATGTTGGGACATAGCAGGAGCTGAGAAAATCACAGCAATACGATCAGGCTCCCTAAATAGAACCCTGAACATATGGGACCCATTTCTGGACTATGCAGCGAAATTCCCAGCCCTCACAAAGAGACCCCCACTCACCAGATGGCTCCAATGCAGCCCGCTTTATTGAACACTGAACCTTACCCAAAACACAACAAAGATAAGGGTCATAACCGCTTATGAGAAGATCGGACCATGGACAATGACAGAACAGCCAGCAATGGTCCCATCAACCTATAAACATTTCGAGAGACACTCCACCGTGAAACAACTTATAAGATATTGCATTGTTGTGATTACTGTATTGCTTTGAGAAAAAAACAAATAAAATGTGATTATGAAAAAAAAGTAAGATTCTTCCTCTGAAGAGCGCATAAAAATGGATAGCGCAGCTAAGTATCCTTTTATCGTACCAACCTGAAGCCCCACATTAGCCAAATGTAATAGAAAAGACAATACTGTGGGAATATTACGTTGAAATGGGTCCACAATCTTTTCTCTGCACCAGTTATTTAAATTGTTCCAACGACACCGATACAGAGATTTAGTTGCTGGCCTTCTGGCAGAAAGCAAGATCTCCATTACATCATCTGGAAGGTCCCAATCCTTGTATCTCAACCTCTCAGAAGCCATGCGTGAAGGTTGAGTGTGTTGACCTCTGGATGGAGAACGTGACCTCCGTCTTGCGAGAGAAGATCCTCTCTTTTTGGAAGACGCATTGGAGGGCAGATTGACATGTCCAGAATGTTCGGGTACCACGTTCTCCAGGCCCAATCCAGAGCAATTAGGATCATGGTTTTCCCGAACTTTCTCAACCTCCTGATTACTTGAGGGATCACAGGGACTGGAGGGAACGCATACAGAAGCGGGAATTCCCATTCCACCACGAACGCGTCCCCTAGAGCTCCTCTCGGGGGAAATTCCCTTGAGCAGTACAGTTCGCACTTCCGGTTGGCACTGGTCGCAAACAGATCTACTTGGTGTTCCCCAAAGGGCGAAGATCTCTTGAAGGACTTCCTGAGCTAGCTCACACTCATGGGAGACTGTGCTCTGCCTGCTCAGAGCGTCCGCCACCATGTTTTGCTCTCCAGTTAGATGAACTGCCGAGAGAGAGAGATCCCTTCTTGTATTGCCCAAAACCAGAGCTGCATTGCTTCTCTGCACAGTGGCAGTGACCCTACTCCTCCTCTCTTGTTGAGGTAGTAAATGGCCACTGTGTTGTCCGTCATTATTAGGACATTCTTTCCCCGTACAGAGGGCAGGAAGGCCTTCAACGCTAGTCTGATTGCCCTCAGCTCCAATAGGTTGATATGTAGTTTGGACTCCAATGGAGACCAACGACTGCTGATTGTCAGATCGTTGGTGTGAGCTCCCCACCCCGTGAGTGAGGCATCCATTACTACTGTTATCGCAGGCAATGGTTGCCAAAAATATTCTCCCTTGAGGATATGTTTCCTGCAAGCCCACCATTGTAGATCCAGTGCTACTCTGGTTGGAACTTGCAATAGATCTGACATTTTCACTGAAAATTGAGACCATTGAGTCCTGAGAGCCCATTGAAGGGATCTCATCCTCAATCTGGCTTCTGGCAACAGAAAAATGCAGGATGCTATTAGACCAAGCAACCTGAGAAAATCGAAGGCCGGTAGATACTGGGCATTCTGGAATTTTATTACCATCTGCAGAATGTGGTGAGCTCTCTCTTCGGGAGGCGAGGCTTTTCCCGAACAAGTATCCAGGACTGCTCCGATAAACTGGAGTTTTTGTGATGGTATCATGTTTGACTTTTTGGAATTCAGAGAAAACCCTGGTTTGTGAAGGAAGTGGCAAGTCTTGGACAGATGATCCTGGGCTTGTTCTGGAGAACGTGCCCTGATCATCAAATCATCCAGATAGGGGTAGACGTGGATTCCCCCTCTCCTGAGACTCGCTGCCACTACCGCCATCAACTTGCTGAAAACTCTCGGGCGGAGGTCAACCCGAATGGCAGAACTCGAAATTGATAGCGAGAATTGCCCATCGCAAACCTCATGAGATGGATTGGCACCTGAAAGTAAGCATCCTGAAGATCCAATGACACCAATCAATCCTGGAGTTAGAGAGCCTGAAGAATCTGAGAAAGTGTAACCATCTTGAATTTGCGCTTCCTGAGGAACTTGTTCAAGTCTCTCAAGTGCAAGATGGGTCTCAGTCCTCCGTCTTTCTTTGGAATGAGGAAATATGGGGAATACCAACCTTTGTACCTCTCTGCAGCAGGTACATGTTCTATTGCACCTTTCTGTAGCAGGGTTAAAACTTCCTGCAACAGGGGCAGATCTGGATTTTCGACAGAGTTGTATCCAGGTGGGAGATTCTGAGGCAGTAACCTTGGGATACTGTTTCTAGTGCCCAAGCATCTGAAGTAATGCCCCGCCATTTTTTCAGATGCCATGAGATCCTGTCTCCCACTGGGGTCTTGTGGGTCAAAACCTCAGAGTGGTTTTGCAGCAGCGGCAGAAGGGACAGATGCCGCTGCTGGGACACATCTAGCACCTTTTCCTCGCTCCCAAGGAAATTTTCTTTGACCTCTTTGACTGGCCTGTCCCCTTCCTTTTCCAATTGAGGAATAAAATCGAAAGGGATGACCCCTCCAGGAAGATCAGCCTGTGTAGGGGCGTTGTTGAGGTTGTCTTATAGCGGCACTGAGCTATTTTGCCGCCGCTTTGGAGGTCTGCAGCTTCTCCAAACTTTCATCTGCCTTGCTGCCAAACAACCTTGAGCCGTCAAATGACATATTAAGAAGCCTGGATTGTACGTCCGGTGCAAAGCCTGACTTCCTTAGCCATGCAAATCTACGTAGCACTGTGCTAGATGCTGTGGACCTACTGATACTGTCAGCTGTGTCCAAACCTGATTGAAGGCATTCCCCCGTACCCTCCTTTCCATCCCTTATTATGGCTAGGAATCCATCACGTTCCTCACCTTCTGGGATGTGCTCAGCTGCCGCTGACATGCAGTCCCACAGGGTATATGTAAATCTTGCAAGGGTGCAAGTTACATTGGTGGATTTTAAAGCCATGCTTCCTGATGTAAAAATCTTTCTAGACCATACATCAACCTTTTTATCATCCCTATCCGGGGGAATTGTATGGTATGCAGCATTTCTAGTAGAGGTAGCTGCTTGAACTACCAGACTTTCTGGAGATGGATGCTTGCTCAAGTATTCCGTGTCTGAATTACAGGGTCTATATTTTGACACAAATTTCTTATTTACTGCTGGAATGTTTCAGGATGTTCCCATGCAGAATTAACGCTTCTTTGTAAGGCTAATTGAAAGGGAAGTATGGGGTCTTGCTGAGGTCCTCCTGACATGATATCAGTCATGTCATCATCTTGATAGACAGGTGAATTCCTACCCCATCCCATGAATTCAGTAACTCTACTCATTAACTTTCTATAGCCCGCATCAGCATGTTCTGCTGGGTCAGGCTTTTCAAATTCGTATTCTGGAGAAGTATCCAGACCACTTGCTGCTTGCAAGCACTCATGAAAGTCTTGTATTTTAGATTGAGGGTCAATTAATTCTTCAGGGACTGGTCTTGTGCCAAATTTAACACCAGCAGGAGAAACTTCTTCATCTGCTGATGACTCTCCTTCGTATATGGATGACATGGTCCTAAAAAAATCATGTCTACTCTCAGGATGAAAGATCTTTTCTGGTGGAATAGGTTTTGATATTGGCATAGGCGTCGACAAACACGTCGATGGCAGATATGTTGTAACTACAACCTTCGATGTTGTCGAGGTAGCCTTCGACGCCTTCGAAGGAATCGTCGAATAAGTTGTCGAGACCATTGACACCGACAAAGGAGCCTTAGAAACTGTCAACTGTACACTCGATGTCTTTCTACGTGGAGTCATCGATGCCTTGTACTCGACCGTCCTTGATGGCTTCGAGGACATTTTCAACGCAGCCTTTGAAGACGTACGAGAGTCTGACGCCATCTTTTTTACATGTACCTCCGATTTATGCACCGGTAAGCTTTTTCCATGAGGTGTCTGGGAAGAGTCCCTGGATGACACCCTCGACAACTTATTGTTGGATTTTCTTGTTTTAGATCTTCCCCTGTCACTTTTCTTATGAGCAGGGGCATGGTCTTCGTCACACTTTTTTGAGGGGGTCTGGGCCGCGTTCTCAAAAATCTTTAACATAGAAACCCTAAAGGCTTCCCATTTTGTCGGAGAGTCATGTCTTGAAGGACAAGTTATAACTTACTCAGATGACGTGAGGAAGAAGAGGAAGACCGGTGTCGTTTTTTTTCTCGCCTTTTTGGAGGTCGAAGAAGAGGACTTTCCTGATCTGCTCCTCGATCTAGATTTTTTATGATGATTCATTGAAGACTCAGCCGAGTCTTTTCTCCCCTTCGAAGAAAACTTCGGAGGATCCCTCCCCCACCGCCAGTTTACCTCTTCATTCTTTTAAGGCCTTATGGGTCATCGACTGACAAGAACCGCAGTCATCTATACGATGGTCGGAGCCGAGGCACCAGAGGCAATTTTTATGGGGATCAGTCAGCAACATCTTTTTCCCACATTTCTGGCATTTCTTGGATCCAGTTTTCGGTGTGGAAGGGTTCGATGAAGACGATATTATTCACACGAAACTGAAGCGCCGTTGTAACTATCTGAAGCGAAGCTAACGGAAAAACGGAACTGAGGCCAACGGGCGCGCTCGAGGCATTTATACAGCGGATGACGTCGGTGCTCGACGGATGCCGCCAAGGGACATTGACGCTGCAACCTCAAGTGAAGCGCCCTCTAGTGGAGAGAGAAAACATTTCCGAAGCAGCAAAGCTGAAGGTAAGGATATATCTAAGATGAGGAATACATGGGAGGACACACTCCATTCAAAGTATAGCTTCTGTCTTTGTGGACTTGAGCATGAAGCAGCATAAATTCATCCAGTGGCAGATAGTTGTTAGGGAGAATTCTCTCTTTAGGCTGAATTTCCTAACCTAGTGAATCCCCCCGCAGCTTTGCTGGATTTCTGGAGTTTGTTTTTTTTTCTCCTGCCAAGAGCGAGACTCTTTTTCTCCCACTCTTGGACATGATTTATGGTGTTCCTTTGACTGTTAATGTGTTTTATGGGCTATGGGGTCCTTTACGCCATAGGGTCTCATGTGTTTTTACTATGTGTGTTACACAGCACCCTCCGAGCAGTAACACAGGGGTGTCATAGTGACACCCCACCATAGACTCCATACCCTGGGACTGACTACTGTCTCCCAGGGCATGTAAAGTCACCATTGGCTTTACTAGTCCCAAATTATGAACAAAAACCAGTACAAACCATCACATTGTGGACGTACTGGTCGGGGCAATTCGATTGCCCCGGGGTCTGTTAGTCGAGGGGGCACTTCTCCGTCCCCCCTGATCGAGTTTTGGCTGGTGGCAGTGGAAACTACTTTTTATATTCGACTGCGAATATATCCCTATGGGATTTTCCCATTGTTCGAGGCTACCAACTTTAATTATTTAATTCTCATAGCCTCGAACATACCGCCGGTTTATTTATTTAATATTAATTCACCGGTTGGTATTTTTTGCCAGGACTCGATTCTAAAATGGCTTTTGTGTTCTCTTCTGTGACTCCAACCCAAGTCGAGCCCTTTGTTCCACTTTTTGGCGGGCTTCTCCACAGAAGCCTCCAAAAGTGGTGCCACTCTGTCTGGGTACCATAGGGGGTGTGGGAGGGGGTTTAGGCACCCTGGACTGAGTTACCTTGGTAACTCAAGTCGCACTCTTGTGTGATTGGCCCAAGTGGTGAGCCGGCGGCTCACCACTTAGTATGTTTGATTGACAGCTAGGCTGAGTGAATGGGGGTGTGCTGCATAAAAGCAGGACTTTGGGGACTGGAACTTCAGAAGTCGCCACAGGACCCGAGAATCCGACAAGGGAGAAGCTGAGCCGACCTACCACGACAACACCACCGGTGGAGCCCTGCGGAACCGACTCACCACTTCCCGACGACAGAGAAGATCTCCCGGCTGGAGAGGCTTCTTCCCCTGACTGGTGGGCACAACCAGTTTACCTTCTTCTCTTCGCACCCCAGACCGGTTTGTGGTCGAACTGCCCGTGCCAAGCACCCCGGCAGCCGGATAGCCACTTACCACTGGACTGCGGATCAACGGACCGCTCCTTTTACCTGAGAAACTCTGCGGCTGGTTTCTTCCCTGGCAGTTCAACGGACTCCTGTCTTCCTCCCCGACGAGATCCTCTCTTCCCCCGGACGAAGCACCGACTTGCATCCGCTGCCAGGAACAACTACCCCCCGCTGGAGTATTCTCACCACTTTAAGGTACTGTGCCCGCCAGGCCACCCTTTCTAAAGATTGCTACAAGGTAATAATAACCCCTTAACCTTCTGGACTGGGCTGGCCGCCTTGACCCTCTAACTGGTCCCTTTCTTTGGTCCAACTCCTTTTTGAACCGTTACAAGACTTTTGTGCCCTGCAACCGTGTGACCTTGGACACATTTCGTTTTGATCCTCTTAAAGCGGATCCTGCCTACTGACTCTAAATTCACGGTGTTACTTTGCCTTCCTCTCTTGTTGTGTTCATGAAAAAGTGTTGGGATCTGTTTCAATTTATTCTCTGCTTTTCTCTCCCTTTTTAAAACGAATTATTAGAGTGCCATCTACGTTAAGCGCTCACCGCTGTCTGAAAATAAGTGGGGCTTTACTTAAGACTTGTCTAATTTTCTTTTAATGGAGTGTATATCTTTTAGTGACCGTGTTTTTGAATTGCTTACTATTAGTGCCTGTGTGTTTTTCTAGATGTGGTTTTAAATAAATAATTATCTCTCTTTTACGCCAAGCCCTGGTCAGTGTTTGCTTGTGCTACTGTATTTTTGTACCTAATGTGTATACTCTATATACTGCCTAACTCTTCTTGAGAGAAGTCTGACTGCTCAGCCACAGCTACCAGGTAAATCTGGGTGGTACGGTCTGCTACCAATTGGGTTTACTGCTAACACCTGTAGTCTTAAACTTTTTGCAGGCGACCCTTAGAAGATCGAAAGCCCGGCCTCCTCTGCTGAAGGGTGCCCAGAGAATGTGCCATTGCAGTGTTAGTCTTTATGGCCTGAAGAGTTTTGTCGACTGCCTTGCCAAACCGGTTGTCGCCATCAAAGGGCATGTCAACTACCTTGGTCTGCACATCTGTGGGGACGTTGGTAGCTTTGAGCCAACCCTGGTGATGGAAAGCCATACCATTCCCCATCTGGGAATGTAATCCGTGATGTCGAAAGCAACAGTGATTGCGTGGTCGGAAGCCACTATCCCTTCCTGGAACAGGGCTAGGGCTTCGGCCTTCTTATCGTCAGGGAACTCCCTGTCGTACCTTGACAGGATGGTGAGGGTGTTGGCGCCCTTGATTGTTGGCGCCCTTGATTGTTAAAGCTGCTGTAGTGATGAAGTGCTTTCCTGTAGCATCCAGCTTCTTACCCTCCAGATCCGGAGGAACCATGGATGAAGAGGGGTTTGGAGACCTCTTTCTAGTGGCAGCCAAGACCAACGAGTCTGGCAGGAGCTGGTAACCCGAGGCACTTAAGGGCTGAGTCTGGAACCCAGTACTACTTCTCCAACTGGTCACAGCAGGAGTGACATTAGGAGCCTTCATGACTGTTAAGCTGTCCTCTCATATGCAATCCAACAAGGGAACTGATAAAATGGTCTTCTTGGAGGACTCCCATTGTTCAAAAAGGAACCCATCCTTTTTCTTTTCTTACGGCACCAGGTTGAATAGCTTGGCAGCTTTTGATATTATAGAATGTAAATAACTAATCTAGTCTGGGGGAGCAGCGCTGGCAGGCATGTGAACATCCAGGGGTTCCTGTCTGTGGAAACATAGTCATCAAACTCATTGGTGTGTGTACCAGTTGGGACAGTGTCAGTGTCCATCTGAGCTGGTTCCTCCACCATAGGGGCTAGCGTTACTGGCACTGGCTGAGGGGTGACAGGGGCCTTATGAAGCAGCATCAGTTGAGTCTGAGGAGGCATGGGAGAGCATCTTGCCGGGGTAGGAGCAGTGGGCAGTCACTTCTGGATTTCAGCCACCAGTGTGTGTAATGTGGTCAGTATGTCCAAGGACATGTCGCTTGGTGCAGGATCAGGTGCAACAGGAGCAGCAGGGATTGAGCCCTCCGAAGAGCTAAACATCTGGGAAAGCACGCCGACTGGTGACCCCCTGTTGGGGCATAGGCAGATTGGGGGCGGGTTCTCCCAGACCCCCCTGCCTAATCAGAGTAAAAGTCCCCTAAAGGTCTTCTTCAGAGCCGATGTAGGTTGATGCAGACCTTCTGGGGGATCCCTGAAGTGCCAGACGAGTGGTGCAGCCTTCGTGGGCCTGGGCAGGAAGTCATGTCTCTCACTAAATCAGAGCCCTTAGGAAAAGCGGCGACAACTGGTGCTGTCAGAACCGCTGACGGCGGTCTAGGCAGCAGGGAAACCCTAGGGGTGGTAACCATCGCAGTGGCAAAGGTGACGATTGTGGATGAACCATTTGGTGTTGCCGATGTCAAAGAAAGTCAACGGGACGGTCGTAAATGGGGCTACGGTCTTGATTGACGAAGTCATTGACAACACTGGTGCCAACGATAGTGGAGCCGGTGACAGGTCCTTCGATAACTTTCGCTTCGATGAAGACCTGTGCTCGGTCGCTGACGCCACAACTTTCAGGCAGACCAACATTAAACATGCAAGCATTGCCACTGCAGAACATTTTCAAGATGCCTGTGCAAGAAAATACCATCCTGAGGATATATGCCAGTGCAGGAACTCTTTTCAGCTAGGTGTGCTCAAAGAAAATTCAGAGTCCTGTCCAAACGATATAAGGCAGCACTGCCACTGCAAAACATTGTTATGCAGCTTGTGCCCAAGACCATCATGGGTTTTGCCTCTACAATGTATGCCATTGTAAAATATTGTCATGCTACCCAAACACGGTCATGAGTCTTGCCATAACAATATATGCCTTTGTAAATCATTTTTCAGCTGCTTGTGGCAAGAGATCATCGTAATGCTTGCCTGACCAATGTATGCTACTGTTTTACGTTTTCATGTTGCTGAGTGTTACTCACAGAGAAGCACAAGTGATAAAGAGATGGATAGTGGGTGAGTGGTAGAGTGATTGCACATACTACATTTGCTGCATCTGGAAAACCTCCAACGCTTCTTTAACATTTGAATATCTTAACCTTCCACCTTTTCCTTTCTTTAGACATTATTTCCATATTTTTGAAGTTCCTGTCGATGTTCCTATTAAATAAATACATAGTTGTCAAGTGGCCCCATGTCATGTATATCACTTTCAAATAGTCCTAGCTTTACACATTGCATGCTCAGACTTGTATTATTAAAACATTGTTTCTGAAACACAGGAGACTCTGGGAGATTTCTCATTTTCATGATAGTTAACAAATCATGGTGATCAGTTATTCATCTGTGGTTAGCCACATATGACCAGAGCTTGTGTGCTATATGTACCATCCTTTTGTGGAATCATGATAAAGAAAAAGAACAGATTGGTACCATTAGTGTTTTAGTTGAAACATATAGCACTCTTTAATAACTAAATAATTTGGTGAACTAAACTGTAGTAGAAAAAGAAAAGAAAGGAGAATGAAAGAAAATGAAAGAGGAAATTGAGAAAATATGCATTCAAGGGTCTACTGCTACTCTTAAGGTACTTGTTTTTCAGGGGTGGAACACATTATCATTTCACTGCCCATGTTTAGTATTAGAAATCTAGCCTAGGAGATTCCAAGATGGCAACATACTGGGGATAGACGTGATCCCGTAATCTCTGTCCCCGAAGCCTCCCGATAATAAAGAGTGGGTGCCCAGCCCAACAGTGAATCTGAAAAGCAGCCGACAGCAGCTGCAGACGAGTAGGATCATCAGGAGACAGCGCGGGAGCCTAGACACCGGCAACCTGGTGCCTGGTAAGAAGAACAAGTTGGCGGCCAGCGAGGGGCGCTGCAGGCCTCGGCAGCAGAGACGACGTACAGGCGGTGCGCTGACCCGGGACCAAGCACACCTGCTGTGAGCCCACGCATGGGAAGCGAGTAAGTGAACTGGAGCCCCGACCAAGGTGTGCGACCCAGGATGTCCAGAGCAACACCCGGGGAGAGAGCAGGTGCATTACCAAAGCACAGCAAGATACACGCTATCAGGCACCGGCCGCCAGGGGAAAGCAGGGGACCGAGTCGTGACCCGCTTATACAAGGAGGTGAGCACCACCATGGAAGGTGCTCCGTCACAGGCCCGGGGAAGCAGAGGGGCTGGAGTCACGCGCAGGAGCGGTCCTGGGAAAGGGAAAGAAGCCCCTACAGCGCGGGGGCAGAATGGGACCGGCACATTACACCCCAAACCCCGTGAAGGGGCGAGAAGTCTGCTTCCTGCGTCCCGCAGATTTCAAGGAGCATCTGCACATCGGCCAACAGAGCTGAAAAAGTGGCGGTGGACTGCTCCCAGAGTGGCCCACTATCATCTGCTACCAGTGTGCCGGCGCCTCCAGGTTCTGGTAGAGGAATAGAAGGCAAGGGCACCCACTCCTACCAGGGAGGCGGCTCAGGCAGCCCCAGTTACTAGGAGGAAATAGCAGAGCTGGACCAGGTGTAAACCAGGCATGGGGCACAGTGAACGGTCACAGCAGAGTGGCAGTGCACCCCTCCCCCATAACGCTGCCAGAAGACCCATACCTCACAAACAGGGAACACCACCATATGCCAGGAGGCAAAGGGCGGGCACACCCAGTAAGCGTCAGCCGCTGTCTACACAACGGGAGGGCACCGTCCAAAGGTGCTGGACAGGGGACCCCGAAGCACCCCCTAACCCTGCACAGGAACTGACCAACGGTGACACCAGCAATACCAATACCATGGCAATGTCGAGAGAGGTCATAGAAGCATGCTTTGATGACTTCCAGAACAAGCTTACGGCTTCCTTTCAAACCCAGTTCATGACCTTCACCTAAGAGGACAAACATGCGATTCAGGACCTGAAAAAAGATGTTGCAAGTCTGGAGGGGACGAAAAGACACTATGTAGAGAGCACTCCAAGAGATGGTGGAAGGCAATAGCAAAACGGATGAGACCCTTGAGGACCTGGTCCGGATATCCCACAATCTAGAACTCCAATGCAAAGACCTTGAAAACCATTGACGGCTGTCTAACATCTGTATCCGCAATCTCCTGGAAGAAGTGGGGTATAAAGAACTCACGGAGGCGGTACAACAGATCTTTCGCAGATCTCTTGGGGGATAGGACGGTGGCGGAGGAAGTGCGCACTGACCGAGTGCAAAGGACGGGCCCAAAGCGGCAGGCATCAGGAGCACGGCCTAGAGACACGCTCGTGGCTCTAGCAAGCTACCCCCAGAAGGAACTCATCCTCAGAGCGGCCCACCAAAATTAACCCATCACCTACAATTGGGTAGTAATCCATCTATATCAGGGGACATGACCCAATCAATCTTACAGAAGCACAGGGAGATGAATCAGTCATAAAAGCTCTTCAGGTTAAATAAATCCAGTACAAAAGGACCTTCCCCCTTCAGCTTTCTCTTCTCCTAGGAAGGTCAACAACACAGAGTCACCACATGCGAGAAGGGAGATCATATACTCTGTCAGAGGAATGAAGAGATGCGATCTAGAACATCTGGCGGGGCAGAGGCACCTGCACGAAGGAGGTCCTTGGAATGGACACCAGTGAGCAAACCGCAAAGAAAGAATCTGCTACCGAACACGGTTCCCGGCACATGCACCCCATAAATGGCCTTCAACTGACCTCGACGGGACAAGGAACAGCAAAATAGCTGGCAGCCGCCCACATTACGGAGTAGTTTAACATTGGGCCTGTGGAGTCAGAAACTCATCTCAATGGAACCACACAAGGGTTATAGTTATACCCTGCTAGTTTGTCCTGGAAATTCTGGCGAGCCAAATCTGAGGGCAATACGCCTGCGGAATCTATAGGAACTTTGGCCTGCTCCAGGGGGTTACAGGAGGGGGTAAATGGGTGGGGAGGGAAGGGGGGAGTTCATGGAGGGGCTATCAGGGAAGTTGGGGGAAATATCAGGGGGCTCAGGTGGGCACGAGGGACGCAATAGGCAGGGAATGGCAGAGGGTGATGGAGCACAGCATGAACACACAAACTAAGTTGTCTTCAAATGCTTGACGCTAAACGTTAGGGGCTTAAATTCCCCTACGAAGCAACAGTCGAGCTAATTCTCCACAGAGAGCTGCCAGATGTAGTGGCCTTCCAGGAGACAGATATAAGGAAGCGGGAAAGGCAGGGATATAAACTGCAACACTACCCACACATCTACCACTCTAATGCCCAAGGATAGGTAGCTGGGGTGCTGATAGCAATACGCTCAGACCCAGATATCAAGATCCTGGACACCAGGGCTGATAACCAGTGGAGATACATTTTCCTAAAAATCCAGCGGGGTATAACAACACTTATAATAGCATCGATCTACGCCCCAAACACGGGACAGGATGTCTTTCTTAGAGCGGTTCTTACAGACCTAGAGGAATTCGGAAAGGGGGAGTCACTCTGGATGGGGGATCTTAATCTGGCGTTGAATCCGGGGAAAGATCATGGGAGAGACAGAAGCATGCGTACACACCATGGGCCGCCTCCCCCACTTGCAAGCTCTCGGCGCGAAGATGGAGCAACTGGCTCTGACTGACTCTTAGGTGGCTGTCAAAGGGAAGGGGTGAAATAAAGCAGTTAGAGGGGCGGATTTTAGGGGGCTGTGTGGCAAAGGACTAATATGAATCTATAATGCAACAAGAATAACAAAAAAACAACTACCCGCCTACACACGTGCCAGGTGTGTCTAGTTGCACAACGTGCTACCTTTCATGTCGATCAATTATTTGCGACAGAAAACAGAGAAATACATATTTTAATTCATGGATACAAAACACTTAGAAAAATTAAAAACAGGAGAGACAAAAATGCACATAACATTCCATAAGAGAACCTATACTAAAAAACAATTGTCCTTCAAGGACAGAAAAATTAACAAAGTCAAGGATAGTGAATTGCATCAAGGTTTCATTTAATAATAGGATGTCACCTTATTTGTTTACTAACCTCACTACATCACCAGTATCTGACAAATTTGTTCAGTTAAAACCAACTGGTCAAGACAATTGTTTTTCAGTATAGGTTCTCTTATGGAATGTTATGTGCATTTTTGTCTCTCCTGTTTTTAATTTTTCTAAGTGTTTTGTATCCATGAATTAAAATATGTATTTCTCTATGTTTTCTGTCGCAAATAATTGATCACAAAAGTGATGGGTGGAAGGTTTCGAATGAATCTAAACCACTGGCAATTGCTCTGGGCCAACCTTCCACACCACCGTTTTTTAGCCCATCTGCGCCATTGCAAAAGGGGACCAGCCATGTGCAAATCAGTCAGCAGCTGCCGCCACCGAAGGTAGCAGCCCAGCCCGAACTGCTAGGCCAGGTCCCCTCTGCACAGAAAACCAAGCAACCCCAGACATGTTTCGGCCTTGTTGGACCTCCTCAGTGAGGTGCAGCCTGGTTCCCTGTGGCGCAGCGAGCAAGGGACCCACGTCTGGGCATACCCTCTCTCAGAAGGAGAAACAAACTGACCACAAAAGTGATGGGTGGAAGGTTTCGAATGAATCTAAACCACTGGCAATTGCTCTGGGCCAACCTTCCACACCACCGTTTTTTAGCCCGTCTGCGCCATTGCAAAAGGGGACCAGCCATGTGCAAATCAGTCAGCAGCTGCCGCCACCGAAGGTAGCAGCCCAGCCCGAACTGCTAGGCCAGGTCCCCTCTGCACAGAAAACCAAGCAACCCCAGACATGTTTCGGCCTTGTTGGACCTCCTCAGTGAGGTGCAGCCTGGTTCCCTGTGGCGCAGCGAGCAAGGGACCCACGTCTGGGCATACCCTCTCTCAGAAGGAGAAACAAACTGACCACAAAAGTGATGGGTGGAAGGTTTCGAATGAATCTAAACCACTGGCAATTGCTCTGGGCCAACCTTCCACACCACCGTTTTTTAGCCCGTCTGCGCCATTGCAAAAGGGGACCAGCCATGTGCAAATCAGTCAGCAGCTGCCGCCACCGAAGGTAGCAGCCCAGCCCGAACTGCTAGGCCAGGTCCCCTCTGCACAGAAAACCAAGCAACCCCAGACATGTTTCGGCCTTGTTGGACCTCCTCAGTGAGGTGCAGCCTGGTTCCCTGTGGCGCAGCGAGCAAGGGACCCACGTCTGGGCATACCCTCTCTCAGAAGGAGAAACAAACTGACCACAAAAGTGATGGGTGGAAGGTTTCGAATGAATCTAAACCACTGGCAATTGCTCTGGGCCAACCTTCCACACCACCGTTTTTTAGCCCGTCTGCGCCATTGCAAAAGGGGACCAGCCATGTGCAAATCAGTCAGCAGCTGCCGCCACCGAAGGTAGCAGCCCAGCCCGAACTGCTAGGCCAGGTCCCCTCTGCACAGAAAACCAAGCAACCCCAGACATGTTTCGGCCTTGTTGGACCTCCTCAGTGAGGTGCAGCCTGGTTCCCTGTGGCGCAGCGAGCAAGGGACCCACGTCTGGGCATACCCTCTCTCAGAAGGAGAAACAAACTGACCACAAAAGTGATGGGTGGAAGGTTTCGAATGAATCTAAACCACTGGCAATTGCTCTGGGCCAACCTTCCACACCACCGTTTTTTAGCCCGTCTGCGCCATTGCAAAAGGGGACCAGCCATGTGCAAATCAGTCAGCAGCTGCCGCCACCGAAGGTAGCAGCCCAGCCCGAACTGCTAGGCCAGGTCCCCTCTGCACAGAAAACCAAGCAACCCCAGACATGTTTCGGCCTTGTTGGACCTCCTCAGTGAGGTGCAGCCTGGTTCCCTGTGGCGCAGCGAGCAAGGGACCCACGTCTGGGCATACCCTCTCTCAGAAGGAGAAACAAACTGACCACAAAAGTGATGGGTGGAAGGTTTCGAATGAATCTAAACCACTGGCAATTGCTCTGGGCCAACCTTCCACACCACCGTTTTTTAGCCCGTCTGCGCCATTGCAAAAGGGGACCAGCCATGTGCAAATCAGTCAGCAGCTGCCGCCACCGAAGGTAGCAGCCCAGCCCGAACTGCTAGGCCAGGTCCCCTCTGCACAGAAAACCAAGCAACCCCAGACATGTTTCGGCCTTGTTGGACCTCCTCAGTGAGGTGCAGCCTGGTTCCCTGTGGCGCAGCGAGCAAGGGACCCACGTCTGGGCATACCCTCTCTCAGAAGGAGAAACAAACTGACCACAAAAGTGATGGGTGGAAGGTTTCGAATGAATCTAAACCACTGGCAATTGCTCTGGGCCAACCTTCCACACCACCGTTTTTGAGCCCGTCTGCGCCATTGCAAAAGGGGACCAGCCAAATAATTGATCGACATGAAAGGTAGCACGTTGTGCAACTAGACACACCTGGCACGTGTGTAGGCGGGTAGCTGTTTTTGTGGTATTCTTGTTGCATGTCAAAGGGAAGGAGAATGGCTGCACATTCTTCTCGCACGTCTATAGATCCTTCTCCCATATTGACTATATTTGGTCTTCTGCTATCTTGTTGGACTCAATTAGGGAGATTAACCTTGGCACTATACAGATCTCAGACCACACCCTACTGAGTATAAGGCTAGACCTGCAGACATTGAGGAAAGACAACGGTGAGGAGAGGACTATGGATTTGGTCGTTCCCCCAGGAGCTCCTAGTGGATCAGGTACTGCGAGAGAACATCTAAAATTAAAGACTTTTTCGAATTCAACACCTCCCCGGAAGTCACAGAGCACTGCCTCCGGGATGCCTTCAAGGCGACCTTACGGAGAGATCTAATAGCAATGCACGCAGCATGGGTAAAAATACCTTTGCGCTCTAACATGAGATGGAGCGGATGCTCCAGGACGTTAAGCATAAAATGGAGACAGATGCCAGGATGCAACTCTGCAGAACATAAAGGGGCATTTGTGGAAAACTCGAGCTCCTCCATGCCAAAAAGGAGGAGAAAGGTCTGGTATGCCTCCAGCAGAAATATTATGTGAAAGCTTATAAGGCTGATCGACTACTAAGCGCCTATTAATAGAAAAAGGCGGCATCACAGACCATTCGCGGAATAACTGACCAATTTCCAAAATGCTACACTGCCCTATATACATCAGATGGCCCCAACAATGCCTTACAAGACGCTTGCCTCTACTCAGTCCCCATGCAAAAAATTACACTGGGAGAACATGAACAACTAGAGCAAGACATTACAGTTGAGGAGGTACTATGGGCAGGGAACTCTTCCCCACAATAAATCTCCCGGCCCTGATGTCTTTCGTCCGTTTTCTATAAAACCTTCCAGAAGGAACTCCCCCCGAGACTGACCAGCCTCTAACACATTCGGGAACCCGGATCCCATAGCCCCAACAATGGAAGAAGCAAAGCTGGTTCTGTTTCCGAAGTCGGCCAAGGATCCCACGCTTTGCGGGTCGTACCGGGCCATCGCCCTAATTAATACAGATGCCAAACTCTATGCAAACATCCTGGTGAATCGAATAGAGAAGATTAATTATTAAGAGGCGGCAGACATTTGACAACATAAGGAGGCTATACCACCTCGCTGAGAAAGCCGCAAGGATGGCTACTCCATCTGTGTTCCTCTCGCTTGATGCAGAAAAAGTGTTTGACCGTGTGGAGTGGTCCTTCTTATTCCGCACAATGGAGCTGATGGGGTTTGGCATTTTCCGCAAAAGGTCCACGCCAACTACAAGAAGCTGGCAGTTAGGCTATCAATTAACGGACAGTTATCCAAGACCATCCCGCTAGAAAGGGGAACCAAACAGGGCTGCCCCCGCTTTTGTACGCAATCCACTTAGAGCTATTCCGGAGTAAAATTAGATCCATGGGGGATATTCGAGGGATCCCAATTGGGGGCAAGGACCAAAAGGTTATGGCTTTTGCAGACGACATGCTCCTCACCCTCACTGATCCCGAGCATTCTCTTCCGCCGTAGTACAGGAAATAGAGGCGTTTGGGGCGGTAGGGGGATTGAAGGCTAACATTGCGAAGTTGTAAATCCTTTCAGGCGATGCATTGCTGCGGGCTGTGGAAAGCATCTCCTTTCGCTGGGTGCCGCAGGGCAATACACTTTTGAGGGTAACAATTACAAGGTCCCTGGAGGAGTTGTACAACGCAAATTATAAACCGCTGCTGGAGACAACCGAAACCCAGTTAGGTTGGTGGGCCCCCCTATCCGTCTCCTGGCTTGGGAAAATTAACACCATTAAAATGGTGATTCAGCCCAGACTCCTTTACTACTTTCAGGCACTCCCGATTCTCGTCCCCATGCAGTTCTTCCAAGTGCTACATAGGATGGTGGCAGCTTTTATGTGGAGCAACAAAAAGCAGAAGGTAGCCCTACATACAAGGATGGCTCTGGTGCGCAAGGGGGGGCTGGGTCTGGCGAATTTCTCCCTCTATTACAAGGTAGCACAACAGAGGTACATTAAGGACAGGTTCACAGAGAACCCAGAAAAATATGGGTGTGTATGGACAGGGCAGTGAAAGGCACCCCACCCGTGGAGGGTCTGTGGCTGAACAGAGGAGATAGACCACCAAACGTGCATAAGGGCGCTATTACAGGCATTCAGGCGGACACCTGGGACCAGGCAGTATGCCAATTTGGCATCACTACATTCCCATCTCGTTTTTCACCACTATTTCAAAACCCCCAATTTACCCCGGGGATGGAACCGGGAGCGTTCAGCGGTGGAAGGCCATGGGTGTACCAAGATGGGGATATGGTTCAGGGGCAGGAGATCAAGTTGTTTGAACAATGCAAAAGGGAGCTGGACCTGAGGGAAGGTGGCAGGCTGCAATACCTAAAGCTCAGGCACTAGTGACCCTCCCCCAAGGCAGCTGCAAAGCGGTTACTCACACCATTTGAAAAATATCACACTACCTACCCAGGAGATAAGAAACCTATCTCCAACATCGATACATTTCTGGCAGATAACATCCCTAGACCGCACAATTTATATGTGGCTAGGTGGAAGCGGACGCAGGGGGGCCCATTATATGGAGGAATGGTAACAGTTGTGGAGGGATATCCTGAGACTCATACGGGTGATTCAAACCAGGCAGGTATGGTACAAAGTCTTGACTCAGTGGTATTACACTCCAGAGTGGCTACACTCCATTAGCAGGAGATCTTCCCAGGACTGCTGGCCGTTATGTGGAGCATGAGGGTACTGGGCCCATATTTGGAAGGACTGCCCAAAACCAGCAAAATACTTGGAGACGATAAATGACAATATGAAGAGAATGTTTGGCGGTCAGATCAAGAAAGACATAAAAGAAAGCATATTGGGTTTGAGAGGCTCCGCAACTCTAGCTCGGCTGAAGGCTCAGAGGAAGGACGATGCAATACTAACCCTGGCCGTGCTCCTCGTAAAGCGCAGCACTGGAAAGCAAACGAGCCCCCGAACGAACAACACTGGAATGCCAAAGTGTGGCATTTTGTGGCCCTGGAGTGGCTGACATACTCCCTCCAGGGAGACAGCGCCAAGTTTGCAGCCGAGTGGAGGGTGGCCTCACTTTCCTGCAAGATGACCATCAGACCATCATGAGCCATACTGCCTGCAAAAGCAGCGCATCCTAGTAATTCACTAATAATCTCTCCAGTGCTGACTGATGGACACTCGTCAGTCCATTTGACCCTGTGGGGAGGGTGGCGGTGGTGGGAGGGGCTTTGCAAGCCAGGTAGGTAGGGAGGGAAGTTTGGGGGGAATTCTTTGCTACTGTTACTCGTGAAAATGGTAATAGACACATTTTTAAAAAGAAAATAGAAAAACACCCTATAGACCGAGTTCATTCATGCTTCTCTCCGTCGTAACCTGGAAAAGGGTGCTGCTATTCTGCAGTGGTGGAGGTAGTTGAGGTAGTTTTTGGTGCCAGGTAGAACAAGGTTTATAACAGGGTACCTCGAGTAAGAATAATAGATGGCCAGTGACAATTGTAGTTTTTTTCATTGATGGTGCATTGTTTCCCCGGAAATTTGCATGAGAAGCGGACGCAGGGAGGGAGCCTGTACCAGTGTCGGAAGGTTCGAGGTATGTTTCTCCAACTGACATATTTGTTTAAAGAATGGGTGAAAATGGTGCTCTTTAAAGTACATTTTTAGATTGAAAAAAGCCATACAATTTACAATTGATTCTGTGAAAGCAATCCTATTGATGGAAACCATGTCACAAAGTGTACACAGGGAATTGTGCAATACTTGCTGCATTGCCACTCCAAAGCACATGGCTGAGGCCTATATCTATGGTTTATGCTAGCATTGACCTATGAAAGACTTTTCCACTCTGCCTATGCCAGTATTGCCAGTGTGAGACACTTTAATTGATGGTACCCAACATATATGTCAGCACTGTCACTGTGAAGCATATGTTCATGGTGCCAACATCTATGAACCAGGTCAGCATTGCCTTTAAAACATGTTTTCATGTTGCCTGAGATGAAACGCAAACCAGTATTGCCACTCTAAAATACTTTCATGATAGTGTCCTGTTCATATTTGCTAGAACAGCAAATGTAAAGCACATGCTCATGTCAACTGTGTCTATGACTTATTCCAGCATTGGCATTTAACACTTTACAGTACCTGCGCCCAAACATATGTAAATATCACCACTGTAAAACACTTTCACGATGATGTCCAGACTATGTCAGACTGGTTCTGTAAATCCCATTCAAGGACCAGGCTCTCACCATTCCTGATGCAGTTGCCACACATACTAACATTCAGTCACACACTCTTTTAAGCTCCTTCTCGTTCTCTCTCTCTCTCTCTCATTCTCTCTCTCTCATTCTCTCTCTCTCTCATTAAAGACGATGCAGGTGGTTGTTAAGGATTTTAAAGAGGTGTCACACTCCAGACCAGGACTCTTTATACTGGCCTGGGATGCAGCGCACAATCAAAACGCTTTTATATTTCTGAATATGGATTCAGCTTTGAGAAGGCAGACAACCTGTCTCACACCCTTCTTAACATACACCCCGTGTCGCAATGGACTATGGTCCAGGCCGGTATGTAATGATAGAATATATATTTATTTTAATCAAACACATTCAATATAGGGCAGCAATCACCAGTGTGGTGATAATTACACAGGAAAATGATAGAATACACTTAGTTTAATCTTCAAGCACAGGAGACAATGCACAATTGAAAGAAAGCAAAATTACCTTTTGGGGTAGTGCTTTTAAATGGCACCCCAGTTAAGCATTCTCCCTGCAATATCCCCTCAAAACCCTGATAACCAAATTGTGTGTGGGTGAGGAGGAGTAGGAAGGAGTCAGGTATACTATGCACAAATCGGATTTAAAATCCGACCTACCACCCCTGAATGGGAGGCAAAAATCGTACTGAGCTCCCTTGAAAAATGAGTGAAATGGCACTCGGCATTACTAAACTGTTGTTTTACATGTGCGGTTGAAAGAATAAGGCAAGAATGTGTGTGGCTGTATCAAAGAAGCAAGAAAAATCGCAAGCTACAAGGCAATGTACTAACAATGGGCACACAGTTTAGAAAATCGACTTTGGAATGAAAAACACAATGCAGCAAGAATCACACGTGGCGTAATTTCACTTGTTTCATTTCACAGGTTTAAAATAGCAAAACTGCTTAGAAAATGAGCTAAACAGACAAAATCGGAATGCGGTTTTAATGCTGAGGGGCAAAGGCACATAGAAGATATGACATGAAGGTGAAAGGATGACTTTGGATGGATGGGAGTATGGAATTCTTAAAGGGAAAGAAAGCCCGATTTTTAAATGGGAACAATTTCACAGAACAACTTGGTTTTGTTAGTAAGGTGATTTCTTTTACTGAAACTATATTTTAGTGACTAGATTGTTAAAGAAAGACACAGTATGTGAGGAGGTTACTTGCAAAGGCAACCTATCCACACCGCGTTCAGCTGTATATGGTTTGGAAAGAATGGTTTTAACACATGGAGGTCAACACAGATTTTCCTAAGGACAAGATACACAGAGGATTCTGACAATTTAAGAATTTACATGGGTATTTATGGGGTTTCTTATAGGGTTTGACAAATAGCAAGTTATCAGAGCAAGGAATGCAGCTTTTTGGTAACTGGGGAAGGGAAATACTTACAAAGAGCCTTGGATGGGGTAGTTTGGACAGCAAACCGGTTTTCTGGAGCGGCAGCTCTCCTCTTGGAGTGGGACAGCTAGGCCTAGTCTGGTCACTGTAGACAACGGGGCGCCTCAGATGGGCAAATCAGGTAGCTGGGCAAAGCAGGTAGCTGGGCAAAGCAGAATAATCCAAAAAGGGTTCAGCAGCCTTCTGCCCTTTTTCCCTAAATTATTGGGATTTTTGTAGGGTTTAATTCTGGGTAAGAGGTTCAGCCTGGGTAAGAGGTTCTGCCTGGATCTGCGATCAGCTATCCCTGGCCTGGCATTGGAATCTGGAACCTTGCAGGATGAAGGTGGAATATCTGGATCCCTGGATGTTGATTTCTGAATGCTGGATTTTCTTGAAACTTGGATTTTGAATCTTGGATTTTTTTATCTCCTGACCTCCCCTAAGCTTCCTCCTTATAAAGGCCGGATGACATCAGAGGATTTTTACGATGTGGGCAGAACTAAGCTAGACCTACCTCTAAGAATCGGGTAAGAATAGGTCAGCCTGCGGATGTTGCCGCCTCCCTGTCAGCAGATTGGACTGAAGGAAGTGACTCAATTTTCTTGTGTGTTTTTTTACGATGTGGTTTGTTCTACCAAAGTTAGATTTGCCAAAATCAGTTGTGGAGCAAAACACTTATATTTACAAATGTCATCCTCAGGAAAATTAGATAGGCAGATTCCATATTTCACAAGGGACATGTCTGTCCAAACGCCAAGTTTGTGCAATAATGTTTAGTCATTTTGGCAATCTTTTAGCCATTTCCATGGAAAAATGTCCCCTAAAATTCTACAATTGTCTACATTCATACATATCACTGGGCATGTTATCATTAATTTTCAAAACCGTACCCTGTATGCTCTGTAGAGGAGGTCCCAGATATGGCCTGCACTCCGGCCACCCATTTTGAAATACCAGGATCATACTCGCCGAGATATGTGACATATGAGGAGCAGGTAAGCCAACAAAGAGCAGCACCAGGGCTCTGCCCAGTGCCCATCAGAAGAGTGATACCTGTTGAAGTGCCAATAACCAGACAACCATGGACAGCACGGTACCCATTGATCAATCAAAAGATGACACGCAAAGACGAAATATAAGGAATAATGATGTAATGGACTTAAAAGGAGAAACGATGCTGAACTATAAAGAAACGTAACCATAAAACAGGATGAAGATACGCAACTGGCTAACACCTGTAAATAAGCTTGGAATGCAAGTAGCTAAGGAAACAGTACTGCTTGCTATGCTTAGTAGAAGAATAGAGAGGCAAGCGCCAACTATATATCTACCTCAAAGAAACACATTATACAAGCGCAAATCCATTTTACAAAAGCAGAATTAAGCCCAGGATGATAGTGTGGTCAAACAGGATGGGATTCATATACCATCACAAAGCCAGACGAAAGAGCGGAATCGAAACTTAGTAAAAAGAAGCTCATGCCTGGGAATTCGAGGTCAACCTACGGAAGGGAGAAGAACGGCAACTTCGAAGAAACAAAACTTCAGAGCATAGCATCTTGCCCCGTGAAGGTCGAGATAAGGAGGCCCAGGCAGGTGGCAAGGCCTAATGGAGAATCAAATACACAAATAGAGGGAAAATTAAGCAGATTCACGGTGTACTGATACATGTCCAGCCAAGCGCGAAGAGGTACTAACGTCTGATGTCATCCAAAACCAGAGGGTGCCATAACTTCTCCTGATAAGAAGCTACAGTTTCGAGGCCACCCTCTGCCAACTAATTGATACATAGCCCAAAAGTACTGATTGACGGAAGGAAGGCAGGGTGAATCCTGGGGCATACCGCATCTGGGTGATCATTCTGCATGCTGCTAATTAAAGTGGAGATTTATGCCTAGGGGTGTAACCAACCCAATCACAATGGGCCAAATAATCTAGGGTCCTATAGCTAGTAGAACCAATGAGACGTTGTACTTGTAGTGACGTCTAGTACGAGTGATGTAGAGGGATGGGCGCAGACGCCCACCCGATAAGAGTTATCCAATCCTCACACTCTCTTACCATATACAGATATAGTACCTATACTTAAGTTACCTTTTCCAACCAATAGAATTGCATGACAAACTTTTGAGTTTTACACGTCAATGATGACGAGAATATGCTCTAACTATTGCTGTATGAATGAAGAAGGGGGAGTTGAAGCGAGACGGGCGATCGCATCACTGATTATTTCCTAATGTTTCCCTGTTTTTTGTACGCGTCATTAAACGGACTTCCCTTTGCCAAACCATTGAGTTGTCCTTATCGATTGGTGTTGGAATAAGAGAATCCTGCACCCCATCCACCTCAAGGTGCAGCTATCTTGTTTTAAAGTACTCGAGAGTGAGCTCTGATCCCATGGGCCTGTCAGAGGTTGCTCCGCCCTCCTGTACAGCTCTACCCAGAAATGACATTCTACTGGCGTTTGCGTCCACAACATGTCAGAAGAACCTACAATGTCTTATTTTAATGGCACAAAAATGACATTTAAATGGTTATAGTTTCACGTTACTGTTTCTTTAGGTTACTGAAATAAATACTTTCATATAAAAAAGTCCCTTAAATCAAAATGATGGCATCTGTCACTGGAGGGCAGTCCTTAAGATTTCCCCAGAACCTGTTCTGAGGGTCTCAAAGTAATTTTCTTTTTCTTTTCTTTTTTCTTTGAACAGAAACCAAGTCTTTTTGGGAGTACATATCATGTATATTTTAGAGCAAACCCCCATCTTCCATCACATTTCTGTGCAGGCACACGGCATCCTTTTAACATTTCACTTTCAAAAGGCATTTTCCTGCTTGGCAAAAGCACCATTTTACACGTGGGTTAATTTTTCTTGGATGTCACTTTACGATTGTGTTTTTTTCCTCACATCTTTATTCTGAACATTTCCATAGCCCTAGCCAATTTCAACTACACAGGAATCGGTTCAAAAACAAGGTTTCTTTGAAACTGAGATCTGAGATAAGCAAAGGGAGAGAGAGCGAGATTCTTGTGAGGTTTTTTGCCAGTGCCACTTTGGTTCAAAAGTAAAACGCTCACCGTACGGCCTGGTATACATTTCTCTGCTATTTCACAGACTCACACATGCTCTTCAGTGGGGACTGCCCTCCTTTGCTGGTGTACAACCTGAATATGGATGAACATAGAAGGGTCTTAATGGAACCAAATTGTGTAATGTTGAAGAAAAATGGAAATGGCATCAGTGCACAGCCATTTTAAACACTGAATATTTTCTTTTTCAGTGGGAAGTTTTGAGCTGGCAGCATAGCAGCGCTGCCTTTGAATTGTTTTCTTTGGTGCACATGAAGAAAACACTTGCAGCCATTCTCGGGGTGTTCTAGGTTCCATCTCGATCCATATGTTCGACAGAGCCAGCGCAGCCATTATTTTTGTAACTGCAAAGCGCAGATTTGATGCAAGGGTATAGTGCTCCGCAGATCCGGCGCAGCCATTCTTCTTGGAACTGCTGAAGATGCAGTTGGGTGATGTACGGTAAGTTCTGCTGGGCTGGTAAATGTACCACATAGATCGCCACCCCCCCCCCGGTTTACCGAGTCCTCTTGTTAAGAGAGAGTACGGCAAAGTGGGATTCATCTAGTGGAGTTCTTTTTTCATTTAGCAGTGGCAGGCCAAGATCTTCATTCGGTCTTTTGTTGGAAAGTGTGGAGCGACACCCCTTTCCATGTCCCCAGGGAGGTCCTCATCGGTCTAAGAGGGAATGGAATTAGTACTCTAATAGAAGTTAGAAAAGACAGGTTTTATTTATTTTACATTTTTAAAGTGCTCACACAGCCCGCGGGCATTGAGGCGCTGTTACAGGAATTGTTTTCGTTTCTTTAGTTGCGTAATTGTTTTTGTCTTAGTTGCGTATTCATAACGAGCTTAAACACACAGAGGTTTCTAAGCACGCACCCGGGGATAGAACCTGTGTTGTTTCATGTAGTCTTGCTTTCAAGGCGCGCACGTTGCCGCTGAGCTATCCTCCCGACTCTTTCACTGACAGTCTTCCAGGAAGGTTGACATCAGTGGAACAAAACATATATTTACATTTCATTAAGTACTTGAACAATTTCAGCAATTACTTAACAATGCAAAGACATGATTGAACATTTACACTATAGTTTTGTGATCAATAAAAATGAAAAGTACTCCGTGTTACATAGATATAACTATGGAACTACCTATTCCCTTCTGCTTTCTCTTTTTCTTGCTTCTTATTCTCCAAGGGTTTCCTCTATTTGACTTTCCTTGGGCTCCTCCATCAGCTGCAAAGTGTGTCTGGGTTGACAACTTTTTAACTGGATAATGTGGATCCATTTCTCTTCTGACCTTTGGGGATGCGGATTCTGTAAACGACAGGCGAAATTTTGTCTACAATTTCAAAGCGACTGTCCTTAGTCTGGTTCCCCTGAAAATTGTACAAGTAGACCCTGTCTCCTACTTGGTATTCCTTTTTGGTTGTTTTTAAATCATATTGAGTTTTCATCCCCTCTGCCGATTTCTCCAGATTCTGCTGAGCGTACGAAAAAGTATGCTGAAGGTGTTTTTCCTCAACATATTCATGAGTTGTGGAGGCGCATATCAGTTTCTGCTCATGTTCTATACAGCAGTCCAGTCATTAGCTCAAATGGAGACATTTTGGTCGCAGAAGATGGTGTAGATCTGATGGCCATCAAGACAAGCAGTAATTGGATGTCCGAACTCGGTCCAGAATCTGCCACAAACTTCTTTAGAATATTCACAATGGTTTTATTGTACCTCTCAACTCCCCCACTAGAGGATTGTCGCTATGCAAAATGAAGTTTCCTTTTTACCCCTAGTTTCTCCCACATCTTTGTCATCACTTCGCTGGTGAAGTGAATTCCTTGGTCTGACTCAATCCTTTGGGGTAGGCCAAAACACGAGAAGATGTGGTTGATCATCAGGGCAGCTGCTGTTTCTGCCTTGCAATTTGGGGTCGGGAGACATTCCACCCATTTGGTGAACAAGCACGTTACTATTAACATGTACTTGTTCCCCCTAGAGGAACGAATCACGGGCCCGATGAAATCTACTTGTAAATGTGACCAAGGCAAAGTCATCTCCCGCTTATGTAGGGGAGCTTGGTGTGTGAGTGAACTTGGTTGAAAATTGTGCACACACAAGACACCCCTTCAAATATTGGTCGAGGCCCTGCCCCATGTATGGCCAGTATGCAACCTCCCGCAAGATTTCTAGAGTAGTATGAAACTCCCGATGACCGGCTGTGGCCGCGTCATGGGCGTGACTTAGCATCAGGCTTCGGAATGAGGTCGGTACCACCCACTGGTCACAACCGGAGATGGATCTCCTTACCAAAAAACCATCTTGGATTCTGAACATTTTGCAACACTTCATCCACACTCTGAGGTTCTCTTTCCCAATGTAATCGGTTTCCGTCAGAGGAAAGTTCAAAGTGTTGGTAAAATTCCCCAATAATCAGATCCCCTTTTTATTGCTGTGTTTAAATCAGCATCTGGGGTCTCCTTACACAGCTGGACAGTTAAGAGTTCATTGTGAGCATTTGTCTGGGACCTGGTGACAACAGTGACCTGGATCTTCCCCAAGGAGATCCCCCTGGATGGCTCCGGTTTTGGCCAGCTGACTAGCCAGGTTGTTTCCAGTTTTGTCTGTCCCCTCTATTCTGGAATGACCCTTAATCTTTTTCCAATAGTTCGTCATCCCATTAGAGATGACCAGATCATCAATATTCTGTATGAGCTTGCCATGTTTAAGTGGTTTGTTATTTGCACACAGCATGCCTCTGGTTCTCCAATTGATCAGGTGCTCCACAAACCCGTTCGGACATAATCTGAATCACTGATTATGACCAGTTTGTGGGGTTGGTGTTGCACGGCAGTAAGGATGGCCTGATGGATTGTCATCAATTCTGCCACCTGACTGCTGCAGGGATCGATTTTGTACCCAGCAGAGGGTTCCGGGGCATCATTCACCCAGGCATTCCCAACGCTGGCCACCAGTTCCTTTTCCCCGTTGTTGTCAACATGGTAGGAGAACCCGTCCTCAAACTGTGGGCATCCCCTCGCACTTGTCTTCTTCATAGACTTTGTGCAGGGAATTCTGGTACGCCTCCATGTTCTCCTGAGTTTTGAGACTTTCGTCCTAGAGACAGTTTTCTCTAGCACAATCATGCAAGTCAGCCAGACCTTGCGTGAGGGGACTCTTATTGTTTTGGCCATCAAAGGAAAACCTTGCATGGACAGAATCCAGGAGGTAATTCGAGAATTACTTACATTTCTTGTGCGGATTCTGTAACTTTGGAGTTATTGCAAAGGCTAGTGTGGAGTCTCCACTATGATGTGCTCCCCCTGGATGAATGGGCGGTAATTTTTAAATGCCCACACTGTTGCCAGGAGTGCCTTCTCACAATCGTTGATTTTTTCCTCCACAGAGGATTAAGTCTAACTTACATAGGAGATAACTTTATTGACCATGTCATGCTTTTGGTATAATACTGCTGACTGCTGTCAATAATGTATTGTCTCCAAGAAGAACTCCTTGTTTTTGATGGGGTAAGCTAGGCAAGGCACTTGTGAGAGACTTCTTTTGAGTTATTTTACTGCCATGGCTTGTTCTGGACCCCGCTCCCACTTGACCCCCCCTTCTAATCCTCAATGAACTTCCTACTGTAGTTAGTCAGTCCAAGGAGGCTTCGTAGCTCATGCAGAGTTGTGGGGTCTTTTAGTTTTAGTAGTGCTTCCACTTTCTTCGCCTGGGGCAGGGACCCTCAGTGGTTATTTCAAGTCCCAAGAAGTTGACATGGGTCCTGCACCACTCTGCCTTCTGGAAGGACAGTTTTTCTCCGGCAACCCAAAACTGGGTCGGAACATAGCAGATATCTGCTATGTGTTCCTCCACAGTTGAGCTTTTAATCAAGCCATAACCCACATAGGCCAGGTTACCCCTTTCACCCAAGTCAGGCCTGGCCTTGTGTAAGAAGATGTTAAATTTGTTGCCAGAGTTTATGTATCCGAAGGGAGTCCGGGTCCATGTGTACTGCTGCCCCCCAAAGGTAAAGGCCAGCTTGTACTGGTCCTCCCTACTTACAGGCACAGTCCAGTATCTGATTTGTCAGGTCAATGGTGGTGTACATCTTTGACCCCTGGATCTGGGCCAGCCCCTGGTCAATGTAGGGAAGAGGCCATCGGGACACGTGGACCCGTTTGATCAGCTCCCTAAGGTCTGCGCAAAGTCTCCATTGGCCATTTGGTTTTAAAATCCCCAGCACCAGATTATTAAAGGTGCTTTGGACTGGACAAATTATCCCATTGGACTCTAGGTTTTTCATTATTCCCGTCAGGGACTCCATAGATGTGAGAGTCAAGCGATATTGCTTCACAAACACAGGAGTCATCCCAGGGTCCGTGGGAATTGAGGTAGAATGTATCTTGGTGCGCCACAATCGTACAAATCCACAACAAAGATATCTTGGAAATCTAAGACCACCGGTTACAACTTTTGCTTTTGTTCCTCAGTCTCACAGGCATCGGCTTCTTCAACCATTTGCCTGAGCCTGGAAAGACATTGGGTTTAGCTATCTCAGCGGCCTCCTCCAGCTGGGTGGAGAGGTCTCTGGTTAGGGTGTTGACCTGGACAGAGGGACTCAGGTAGGAGAGGCTGTCATTGTGGACCTGGAAGATCACCTCATCCTTCCTGATGTCACAGGTCACCTCTTCCCCCCTGTAAGGGCAAGAAGAGTACACCATGAATTCCCCCCTTGCCGGATGAAAATCCTTTCTGGTGGTATGTCATCATCTTTGTCATAGCAGTCATTGGGGATTGGTCCCATCAGTTAATTTCCTAGATCCATGGAAAAATGTAGGTCATAAACCCCCATGCCAATAACAGTACCTGCGCCCAGAGTGATACTCCTGAGGTCACTGTTATCCACCACTATTGGAATGGTGTTGTGTTCTGCCTTGACTAATGGTGTTGGGTTTAACCCCAACCCTGCCGTTGGAGATGGGCCTTGAGCTGTACATATGCGTCTGGATCTTGTAGTTTCTGTCCTCTTAATTTTTAAATCAAGTGGGAATTGTCAGGTCCCTCCTGGGATGGTGACCTCCTCTGCAATTTGAACTTCAACCGCATACGGCAGCAATTGAGCCGCCCGAAATGCCTTTTCAGAATCATCAAAGCCCATGGGATTGCCACCCAGTCGGGACCAGGCCTTGTAATTTATAAGGTCCAAATGAATTGCAAACCGATTGAGAATGTAACTGCCTAAATAGAATGCAGCAGGGACATCTCGCACAACACAACAATTATGCTTTTGTCGCCTAAGGACATTTTGAGTATACACCTGCTATGCAGGAGATGTTGGGAATTGGGAGTTTCCAGGCCCATTTCCCACTTATCAATCAATTTAAATGTGGGAATTGTTGGGTCTTTTGGGAGTTTCCTGAACATGGCTTCGCTGATAAAGCTCTTTCCGTTGTTCAAGCAGACTCTGGCGAGAACAGGCTCCTTCCCCTCATTTAACTTAATAGGGAGGAACAGCTGTTCTCTTATTTTCTATTTTCTGAATGTCAGCTAAGCTTTGAGCTGGTTTTTCATCACTTTTGACTATAGAATTTGGATTTTCAGATTGTGAATTGGTATAAAATTTCAAACTATTTCCTTCCAGTGTGGAATGCCACTTGAAACTGGAAGGAAGGTTGATTTTCAGGAATGGAGAGGAGTTCCCATCACCAGTTTGTTGTCCTACGGCAATTACTGTAATGTCAGGTATTAGATTATTTCGGAAATGAAACTCAATTTGATCAGATTTTTGTTCAACCATGTGGCATGTGGTTGACCCTTTGTTTTAATTTTATTGGCCGGTGAGTCTGAGTCCAGAGGACCTTTTTTTTTTAAACGTATTTTATTGGCATTTCGTCATATAGACGTTATTTGGCATGTGACAAATTAGGAATTGGCAATACGTCTAATTATTGTATACAATAACATTTAACAAATAATAACATAACGAACAATTAAGCAAAACAGTCTTCATTTGGCGCTATGGTGTCTTCAGCGTCTATTCAGGGATAGGGATATAAGAGAGCAAAGGTTCAGGTGCCGAGAGAGGTCCAAGTCGGGCATCTCCAGTAGTGTGGGTAAGTCTTTTCTATGCATTGTACTGATTTGGGAGGTCCCTTCAGGGGGGTTTGTGGTCCGCGGAGAAGGGTATGTCTCGCAGAAGGGCTTTCCATGATTCGAGGGTGTCGTTTGTGTCATCCACTCCAGTGTTGGCCCCGTCTTGCCAAGCTCTGGTTTCTGCTTCGGTTCACCTTTCCAACTCCTTGATCCATCGTTCATATCTCGGACCCCCAGGTGACTTCCAAGCCATTGCTATGGTTCTTTTTGCAAGGATGCAGGAGATGTCCATCAACTTGACTACATGCTTGTACTTGCTCATTCTGGGGTGGGCTCCTAATAAGCATTCCTTCGGGTCCTATTTGTATCTGGTAATGCCCGCGCCAGTGCAGGTCTGCTTTACTTTGGACCAGAGTTTCATCGTTTTGCTACAAGTCCAGAACATATGGAGCAGGTCAGCTGCGTCGCTGGCACACCAGAGGCATTTCGACGATGCCTTTTTGTTGAAGCTGGCCACCCGCTGTGGGGTCATATACGTCCTATAAAGGACATTTAGTTGCATCTGCCTGAATCTGGCGTTTCTAGACACCTCCTTGGGGTAGAGTAGTATTCTTTCCCATTCTTTGTCCGTCAGTGATCAGATCAGCTTCCCACCTTTCCTTCAGTGCTGCACTTTTGGGGTTGGGTCTGTCCATCAATCGGCTGTAGAGCCGGGTCACCGGTTTCCAGCCATCTGCTAGTTTGTGCATTTCTTGTAGTAAAGGATCTGGGATGGGTTCCTCAGGCCAGTCGCCCCATTTTTTCTTAGCAATCTGAGTCGATGGTACCACAAGAATTGGCCACTCGCGAGTCCCTCTGTCATCTGCATTGATTCAAAGTCTCTGAATTTGCCATCGTCGAACATGTCCCCCCATACGTAGATTCCAGCTCTCTCCCAGCTTCTCGCCACCGTGAGGTCTGTGCAGTTTTGCATGCATCCGCCAGGATGGGGGTACTGGGTGAATATGGATGACTCAATAGCAGGAAGGAGCAGGTTCTGGTCTAGATCTGTCTGCCTAATTTTGCGATCATGGGGACATCTTGTGTCTGTTTCAGTGGGTTCCAGAGTGTCTCTTTAGGGAACAGATTAGAGGGTATCGGTCTTAATAATTCTGACTCAGTGTTTGACTTGTCCTGAAGCCACCTCGTCACATGGCTGAGCTGTGCTGCTAGGTAATACATGTGAAAGTCGGGGAGTTGCACCCCACCTTCTTTGTGACGCAACGTGAGAATTGATAGGGGCAGTTTGTGCCTGGATGGACCCCATAGGAAATCCCTGATTAGTGTTTATAGCTTCTTGAAAAAGGGTGGACGGATATAGTAGCAGATGTTTATGAAGTAGTACAAAAATCGAGGGAGGATTATCATTTTTACAAGGGCTGCTCTGCCCATCATTGCGAGTGGTAATTTTGACCAGAATTTCATGGATTTGCGAAGTCCTTTCATTGCTATTTCAGTGTTATGGTCATGTGTAAGCTCCGGAGTGTGTTTCATGTTGATTCCCAGGTATCGAAATACTTCAGGCTGCCATTTTATCCCCACACCCGGTAAGTCGGTTTCTTCCAGGCCCCTGAGTCTAGCCAGTGGGAATGCACAGGATTTCAGTCTGCCGAACTTGATCCCTGAGTAAAGTGCGTAGTTGTCAAGGACGTCTAATATGACTTGTGCATTTACATGTGGGTCCTTCAAATATAAGAGCACGTCGTCCGCGTATAGGGATATTATGGAGTGTTGGTTGCCCAGTTTTGTGCCCGCGTCGAAGAACTGCTTTCTGAAATAGATAGCAATCGGTTCCAGGCTTAAGATGTATAACATCGGTGACAATGGGCATCCCTGCCTGGTGCCTCGCTGTATCGCCCAGGGTTTTGAAATCGTTCCGCCAGTTTTCACTCTTGCCATAGGCGAGTTGTAGAGTACTTTAATCCATCTCACAAAGCCTTCCCCGAATCCAATATCTCTCAGCACCTCAACCAGCCATTCCCAGAATATGGAATCAAAGGCCTTGACAGCGTCGAGTGAAAGCACCGCTAGATCTTCGTCTCTTGTGTGGGTTTCCGCCACAATATGCTGAAACCTTCTCAGGTTAGCCGTAGTGTTGCATCCTGGGACAACGCCGTTCTGGTCATCATGAATTAAGGTTCCCACCACCTTCGCAAGTCTCTTGGCTAGAATAGTGGTCAGGATCTTACTATCGTAGTTCAACATCGCTAGTGGGCGATAGGCGTCACAGTCGTTGGGTGGTTTGTTCGGCTTAAGCATGAGGACTATGATCGTTTCCTTCATGGTGTTGGGGAGAATTCCATTCTTGTATGCAGCCATAAAAACCTCTTGTAGTATTGGGGTGATAGTTGCTTCATACGTTTTATAGAATTCGGGTGGGAGGCCGTCACTACCGGGAGTCTTGCAAGTGGCTAGGGATCTGATTGCTTCCGTAACATCTTCTGTGGTGATCTCCGTTTCTAATGCGTCTCTATGTTCCTCGGATAGTTTCGGGAGCCCAATCTCTTCCAGGGTGGCCTTGATTTCCTCTCTGGGTATTTATTTGTCGTGGGAGTAGAGTCTGGAGTAGAACTCCGCAAAATCGTTATTGATGTCCTGTTGTGACTTATGTGTTCTCCCGCTTTCGTCCGTAATCTCTGTTGGAAGGTGTCTTGGTTGTTCGTGCTTGCACAACCAAGCTAGTAGTCTGCCTGGTTTATCGGCTTCCTTGTGGGCCCTGGCGGTGTTCGTTGTGAAATCAAATTTGGCTAATCTGTCCCAGGCTATTCAGCATTCCTCACAAAGTTCTTGCAGAGTCGCCTCCACCTCCGGCGTGGCGTCAGAGCAGGTTGCCAGGCGCGATATTTCCACTTCTCGTTCCTCTAGTGCCGCCATCAGATGCTTCCGGATACCTCCCGCTCCTGATATTGCCTCGCCACGCGTCACTACTTTCATCGCCTCCCATAGCATGCTCCAGCTTGTTACAGAGCCTTTGTTGTTGTCTATAAAGTCCTTCAGTTTGGTGCCAAGGTCTTCTCTGAATCCATGATCGGTGAGTGCTGCGGTGGGCATTCTCCATGTCAGAATTGGTGGTCTGGGTCCTCTTAGTTTCCATTGCATGATTAACGGTGAGTGATCGGAGATCGATCTGCCTAAGTATGCTGTAGTGTCTGCCAATAAGATTTGTTCTCGGTCAATGAACAAATAATCTATCCTTGTGTGGATCTTGTTTGGGGCTGAGTAGAATGAATAACTTCTCTTGTTAGGGTGTTGTTCTCTTCAAATGTCCACCAAGTTGAGATATTCCAACGTGTTATTAAGTGCTTGGGTGGCAGCGTTATGTGGATGTCGGGGAGGTACTGATCTATCTATGGTTCCATTTCTAACGCAATTGTAATCGCCTCCCCATATGAAGGTTCCTTCCCTGTGGTGCGCCATTTTAGCGCATAGCGTTTTGAGGTGTGAGGGTATTCCATGATGAGGAAAGTAGGAGTTCACTAGGCAGACCGTGGTGTGCTCGATAGTTCCCCACAATATTAGGTACCTGCCTTCTCCGTCGGCCTCCATGCCTAGTAACTGGAATGGTACGTCCATGAGCGTAGCTAGACTAGGGTGCTCCTTTTCCGATTCCTCGCCATCATTCTGCTAGCTTGGATGAGGACTCCTCCGATAGGTGGGTCTCTTGTAGCATTGCAATCAAAATCTTCTTTCTGCTGAGATAGAATTGAATCCGTACATTCCACGTCATCACTTTCAGTTGTATTGCCATTGGGATGAAGTGGTGTGTCCTTCGTTTCTACCCATTCTGACATTACTCGGTGGTCTCTGTTTCCTGTCGGTGGGTCTCCATTCTCGGTACTCAGTTCTGCCTGTGTTCAGTGTTAGGCAGAAACCTGTGCAGTTCCCTCTGGGACCACTGCAAAAGATTTAAGACTACAGGTGTTTGGCAGTAAACCCACTTGGTAGCAGTCTGTACCACACAGATTCACTTGGTAGCTTTGGCTGAGCAGTCATACTTCCCTCAAGAAGAGTTAGGCAGTACACAGAGTATTCACAATAGGTCAAGAGAACAGAGTAGAACAAGTAAAACACTGACCAGAGCTTGGTGTAAAAGAGATATAATTATTTATTTAAAACCACATCTAGAAAAACACACAGGCACTAATAGTAAGCAATTCAAAAACACGGTCACTAAAAGATATACACTCCCTTAGAAGACCATTAGACATGTCTTAAGTAAAGCCCCACTTATTTTCAGACAGCGGTGAGCGCTTAACGCAGATGGCACTCTAATAATTCATTTTAAAAGGGAGAGAAAAGCAGAGAATAATTTGAAACAGGTCCCAACACTTTTACAAGAACACAACAAGAGAGAAAGGCAAAGTAAAACCGTGAAGTTAGAGTTCAATAGGCGGGATCCACTTTAAGAGGATCAAACGAAATGTGTCCAAGGTCACACGGTTGCAGTGCACAAAAGTATTGAAAAGGTTCAAAAAGGAGTTGGACCAAAGAAAGGGACCAGTTAGAAGGTCAAGGCGGCCAGCCCAGTCCAGAAGGTTAAGGGATTATTATTACTTTGTAGCAATCTTTAGAAAGGGAGGCCTGGCGGACACGGTACCTTAAAGTGGTGAGAATACTCCAGCGGGGGCAGTTGTTCCTGGCAGCAAGTCGGTGCTTCGTCCGGGGATGAGAGGTTCTCGTCGGGGAGGAAGACAGGAGTCCGTTGCACTACCAGGGAAGAAACCAGCCGCAGAGTTTCTCAGGTAAAAGGAGCGGTCCTTTGGTTCGCGGTCCAGTAGTAAGTAGCTATCCGGCTGCCGGAGTGCTTGGTACGGTCAATTCGATCACAAGCCGGTCTGGGGTGCGAAGAGAAGAAGGTAAACTGGTTGTGCCCACCAGTCAGGGGAAGAAGCCTCTCCAGCCGGGAGATCTTCTCTGTCGTCGGGAAGTGGTGAGTCGGTTCCGCAGGGCTCCACCGGCGGTGTCGTCTTGGTAGGTCGGCTCAGCTTCTCCCTCGTCGGATTCTCAGGTTTTGTGGCGACTTCTGACGTTCCAGTCCCCAAAGCCCTGCTTTTATGCAGCACACCCCCATTCACTCAGCCTAGCTGTCAATCAAACATGCTAAGTGGTGAGCCGGCCGGCACACCACTTGGGCCAATCACACAAGAGTGCGACTTGAGTTACCAAGGTAACTCAGTCCAAGGTGCCTAAACCCCCTCCCACACCCCCTGTACCCAGACCCCCTGTACCCAGACAGAGTGGCACCACTTTTGGAGGCTTCTGTGGAGAAGCTCGCCAAAAAGTGGAACAAAGGGCTCGACTTGGGTTGGAGTCACAGAAAAGAACACAAACGGCATTTTAGAATCGAGTCCTGGCAAAAAATACCAACCGGCAAATTAATATTAAATAAATAAACCGGCGGTATGTTCGAGGCTATGAGAATTAAATAATTTAAGTTGGTAGCCTCGAACAATGGGAAAATCCCATAGGGATATATTCGCGGTCGAATATAAAAAGTAGTTTCCACTGCCACCAGCCAAAACTCGATCAGGGGGGACGGAGACGTGCCCCCTCGACTAACAGACCCCGGGGCAATCGAATTGCATCGACCAGTACGTCCACAATATGATGGTTTTGTCATGATCACTGCTTCCAAGGAGCCAGGACCAGCCCAACGTCCTTGGAAGCAGGCCCCTAACCCTAATCCTAGGCACCAGCCGGTCCCCACTGGGACCTTTTGGACCTTGTCCTGGCGCCGGTGGCACCAGGCTCATCAAAACCATTGGTCCCAGCACTGGAAGCGCCGGGCTCATAGTAGGTGTGAAGATGCTTGGGTGGACTTACCTGCAGCAGACCATGCTGCTTACTTACCAGCCACTTAGAAGCCATCTGTGAACAGGAACTACTTTCTTACCTGGGTGGGGCAGCTCCACTCCCTGGATACAGCACTGGAACTCTTCTGGAAACTGGAACTCTTTTCTTACCTAGGCAGGGCCATGGAAGAAGACGCCTCATCACTCCAAGGCTATTTAAACCACACCCGATAGATGAAGCGTGCTTCGCGTTATTCTGCATCTGCAGCAGAACGCTCACCGAGTCTGCTCCGGCCTTTCTTCTTCCGATCCTGAACCTGCAAGAATCCTACTTACCATTTCTGTATCCAGACAACATCAGCACCTGTAAAGAACGGAAACAACAGGTTAGCAAGACGAACTTTACACGCAGTGCTTACTTACCTGTTCCATCGGCTGCGGCCGTTTCTTCACGCCGCATCTCCACCTGCAAAGACAAAAGCATTGCCATACTTACCGGCACGCTGTGAATTCCGGATTTCTTCGTTCTGCATCGCCGCCTGTGAAGACAAAGTATTGTTAAAAACTTACTGGCATTCCGCGGACTCCGGCGCTGCAAACCAACATCTGAAAGACAAAAGAAAAGACATTAAGCAGGTATTTACTTACGTCCATCACGCTCGTCGCAATAAAACGCCTGCGAATACTCCGGCGTCTCTTTAACACAAACTAAGCTGCAAGGAAAGAGACAGTTAGAGCGCTTGCCATACTTCTGAACTTCCAGGCACTTCACTTCATCTTCCATCTCAAGAGCCCTACAATACATAAGGGAAAAGCATTATACAGAGTCTTCAATATTAACGTGCCACGCATTTAAAGACTGTAAAGACAAAAGGTGCCCAGAAACTCACCGCTCATGCAGATAACGACGGTAACCATCCTCTGAATTCAAGAGGCCTATGTTTCACCAGTGAAGGAACTGGCAACGGCACCCTGCACCAGACGCAGATGGAGAGCCCAGCATTCACCTATATAAGGTGAGCACGTTGACCTGGGGGCTCTACGAAAAAGCTGGGAAGAGAGAGAGAGAGAGAGGGACATTCAACAACCCAGACCATTAACCCCCATATTCTTTCACCTGCAGAAACCTCACTCTTCGAGTCTGACACACAGTGCGAAGAGGTTCAACCCCAGAGGCCAATCGAGTCCTGCACATCACTTTTCGAGTCACAGACAGCTTCCTGCCAAGACCCGCGCCTCCGTGGGAATCAGGTGAGCGTTACAGGTTTGTACTGGTTTCTGTTCAAAATTTGGGACTAGTAAAGCCACTGGTGACTTTACATGCCCTGGGAGACAGTAGTCAGTCCCAGGGTATGGAGTCTATGGTGGGGTGTCACTATGACACCCCTGTGTCACTGCACGGAGGGTGCTGTGTAACACACGTAGTAAAAACACATGAGACCCTATGGAGTAAAGGAACCCATAGCCCATAAAACACATTAACAGTCAAAGGAACACCATAAATCATGTCCAAGAGTTAGAGAAAAAGAGTCTCACTCTTGGCAGGAGAAAAAAACGAACTCCAGAAGTCCAGCAAAGCTGCTGGGGGACTCACTAGGTTAGGAAATTCCGCCTAAAGAGAGAATTCTCCCTAACATTCAGGATCTGTGGTAGTCCTATCCTCTGCCTTTTCGATTGTGGTGGTATGAAGACTGTATAACCAACAAAACAATTAACGTAACTTGAACTGGTGCGCCTAGCGACTGCATTCTTCTTGCGGTGCGCAGGCGCTCTTGCGCCGTCAGGATCCATCCGGGTATCAGGCTCGAGTGGGGTCGGTCAGGCAACTGGCCTGTCCTGGTCTGTTCGTGGGGGTTAAGTCCCGTGCCTGGTGTGAGGCCAAGCGAGGGCCGCATCTATTTGGCTAACTGTAGTGTGAGTTACTTCCCTGGTTGCAGATTGCATACGTTTACGTTGGGGTTGTGATTCAGCAGGTGCTCGCATTTCATGCGTATCGTTCCATGGTTTTTCTCATTTGTCCCTGGGGTGGGTGTCTCCGCCTTCTGCGAGGTTATTGTCTTCCATCCACATATTGGCAGCTGCTGGGGACTCTAGGAAGATTGCACGGCCCTTGAAGATGACCTTTAACCTTGATGGGTAGAGCAGCATATATTTCAGGTTTAATTGCCAGAGCCCAGCCTTATTTTGTACCTTTGGGGTATAATCTGGATAAATGGTTATTTTGGAGTTGCCGCGTTCTATCGGGCCCCCCTCCCTGGAATATCTAAGGATGGTTTCTCTGTCCTGGAAATTGAGTATTTTGGCGATTATAGGGCGAGGATGTGAGCCATGGGGGGTTTCTTTTGGAGGGACCTGTGTGCCCTTTCTAGTGCGAATCCTTGTGTAAATTTTTCGGCGCCTATTTCCTGTTTTAGCAGCCACTCTATGTATGCTGTTGGGTTCGAGCCTTCGTCACCTTCTGGTATTCCCAGTATTCTGATGTTGCCCCATCTGGCTCGTCCTTCAGCCTCTTCGGCCCTCGCCTCAAGTATGGCACCTTTCCTCTCGAGGTCCACAACCTTGGTCTTTAGTTCCACAGTGTCTTCCGTTGTCTCCCTTATAGTTGCTTCAGAGTTTGTCACTCTTTCCGTTAAATTCCTGGCATCCTGACGCACAAGTTTGATATCAGATCTAAATTTGTCTATCTTTGAGTCTATGAATGTGCACAGTGATGCTATGGCTTCTAGCACTTGGGATTGACTCTCAGTAGAGTCCACTCCTTTTGTCTGTGTAGGTTCGGGAGTGGAAGGGTGTGAATTGGTTGAGTTCTTCGCTTTAGCTGTGACATAAGTGTCCATTGTGGCAGGTTTCATTTTGCTTCTGGCGGCCATGGTAAAGTGCTTAGTGTCATGATCTCTGCTTCCAAAAGGTCAGGGTTTTCCCAACTCCCTTGGAAGCAGATCCATAACCCAGGTTCCGAGTGCCAACCAGTCCCAATTGGGACCTTTTGGACCCAGTCCTGGCACCAGTGGCACCAGGCTCATAAATATGCCCAGTCCCAGCGCTGGAAGCGCCGGGCTCATAATGCTTGGGTGGACTTACCTGCAGCAGACCATGCTGCTTACTTGCCTGCCAGTTGAGCCTCTGATCCTCTTCTGTTTGGAACTACTTTTCCTGTTGGGTGGGGCAGGAGCCACTCCCTAGATTCAGAACACTGGAACTCTTCTGGAAAGCAGGAACTCTTTTCTTACCTAGGCGTGGCTGGGGAAGGAGACACCTAAGCACTACAGGAGGCTATTTAAACCACACCCGATGGATGAATCTTGCTTTGCGTATTCTGCATCCTCTGCAGCAGAACGCTCATCGTGTCTTCTGCATCTGATCCTGGGCCTAAGGAAAAAGGCTTACCATCCTGAATCGAGTCTTCAGCAACACCTATAAAGACAAGAAAGAACAGGTTAGCATTACGGTCTTCAGTGACAGCTCTTCACTTACCTGGTCCATCGGCTGTCACCAACGTCTCGCGCTGCATTCCGGCATCTGAAAGACAAAGGCTTACCAACTCTTCGCACGCTCCGGAGGCCTTCGGCGCTGCATCCCGCATCTGAAAGACAAAACAAGGTGCGTTTAAAGACATTGGGGAACTTTAATATTCACGTGCCATTACTCCTTTCCACATCTAACCCAGTGGGTATTCCGGCACCCTGCAGCCGCTCCGAACTTGTACCTGCAAAATAAAAAGACAGTTAGAGCGCATCGTGAAGCAGGCAACAAGCGCTTACTTACGTGCTTCCAGGCGCTTCTATTCATCACACGGGCTCCATCTTCAATTCGCTTCAGCCCGCCATCCGCCATCGCCGGAACCCTGCAAAACAAGAGACATCATTACTAAAGACTTTAAAGACATTAGAATTACTCGAAACTTACCGTTCGTGCAGTAAACGACGGACAGCAGTCCTCTGAAGTCAAGAGGCCTGCTCCCCTTATCCAGTGAAGAAACTGGTTACAGCACCCTGCCCCGAGGCAGATGGAGAGCACGGCGTTCACTTACCTAAGGTGAGAGCGTTAACCTTTGGGGTTCTACAGGAGAAGAGAAAGGGAAGAAGAGAGAGACATTCAATAACCCAGTTCATTAATCCCATATTTTCTATCTGCAGACATCTTACCCTTCGAGTCAGACATACAGTGCACAGAGGTCCAGCCCAAAGAGCCAGCCGTGTGTTACACATCACCTTTGAAGATACGGTATACGCCCAGTCAAGACCGGCGCCTCTACGGGAATCAGGTGAGCGTTACACTTAGCTTGTCTCGGGAGGAGTGTATTTCAGCTCCTAATGTAAGTCTAGTTGGAGGATCGTGGGGTCTGGTGAGTGTGTTGGGCTCAATCTGTTGCGGTCTCTTGGTGAAATGTGAGCCACTCGTGGCTTGCAGCACCTACAGCGCTCAGTTTTAACGTGCCAAATGTCCCAAATGTCCCTCTGGCACCGCAACGTGGCGTGGAGAGTTCCCACGTTGGGGGCACTGTGTTACCCACGACCGCACGGGGTCAAAGTCGTCGTCCTCCTCCTCCTGATCAGTTCTCGGGGGAGCAATCTGGGCATGTAATTGGTGTGCTTCGTTCCGATGTACGCTCTCGCACGCATCCGTCAGGCTTGAGCGGCTGCAGGGGTGGTCGCTCCCGGCTTGAGTGGCTGTGTCTTTTGTAGGTCCCCAGCGTACTACGGGCAGGGCAGCCTCTTCTCACGGGAGCGGCTCCCGGCGGCAGCTTGTGGTGCAGTTTGGGTTGCTGGGGTTGAAGGGACCCAGCGTTCGTCGGTGCCATCGCAGGGGGTGTGATTCTCTGCAGTCGTGGCCCCCGCCTGTCTCTCCCTCGTGTGTGCGTTGTGGTGGAGGCGGCCGGCTTCTACTTCCCGACTGGCACTAGTGTCAAGGGATGGCCGCTATCTTGGGTGCAGGCGGAGACAGGGGGGAAGGTCAGTAAGAACAAGTTTTCATGTGTTCCTTTGCTCTGATTCTTCTGCCAAATTGCCATCCCATGCTGGGGTTCGGTTTCTCCACCGTCGTGGCTGATTTCTATGTCGGAGGAGTGTCAGCATCCAGCTAAAACGGATCGAGATGCGGCGTCCCGGCCAGAGCTCGGCGCCTTAGCCTCTATCCACCATGAGCTCCAGGCCACGTCCCCTCCAGAGGACCTTATTTACACAGTCTACCCGGGGTGACAACCTCCGGAGAAGGTCATTACCTAATAGACATAGGGTCAACTCTGGAGTCACGACTATGACTGGGTGCTTCACCTTATGTCGCCCTATTTTAATTTTCATATCCGCAGTCCCCTCAATGGGAATTTCATTCCTCTCGAAGTTCTGGAATTGTCCAGGAAGAGGGGTGAGAGGGATCTGGTGTCTCTCCCCCCTTCCTGAATTTAGCTGCACAAAGGTCTTTTTAGAAAGAAGAGTGGCTTGGGATTCGGTGTCCACCAGTGCTAAAAATGAACATTGCCCTTGCACTCGGACGGGGCGTAGAATCTACCTGCTTTCTCCTCCAATGGGCAAAGGTAATGGGTATTATGAGCCAGCTGGGTGGTTAACTTCTTTATTTTGGACTCCAAAACTGTGGGATTTTGGACAGTATTCTGTGTCGGAGTTGTTTGGGAATCAGAAAGCAAAATTTGACATTCTGATATTTGGGGAATTTCGGGTCCCCCTTTCTCTCTGGATTCTGTGCTGTCCCCCTCTCCTCGACACAGTCACCAGAATTGGTTTTGGAAGTTTGGGAATCCTCTTTTTCTGCTTCTGGGCCACCCCAGCCCCTTCTTGGAGGCAGTCACCAGAATTGGTCTGTGAGGTTTGGGGATCCCCTTTTTCCTCCGATCCTGGGTTGCACCCCCCTTTCTTGAAGACAGTCACCAGAATTGGTTTGTGAGAGGGATCCCTCATTCAATATTTTATTCTCTGGATGACCATTCAGGGGTTCAGGGATGGGCAACACTGCATCAGTCCCCAAACCTACCCAGTCCAAGTTCTGGTCTCTTGGGACCCATTTTTCTTTGGGAGGAATTCCCCCATCCCTAAAGGGATTTTAGTTGACTCTCTTTCAGGGAATCAACCTTTTCCTGACATTCCACTTTTAATGTAGCTAATCGGGTCTCTTGTTCTGAATTACTTTGTTGTTGGAGAGCCAAGTCCTCTTTTAGCTGATTGATGTAATTTTCTAATTGAACCTCAGAATCTTGGCTCTTTTGCAATTTCTCTCCTACTAGTTTTAGTTCAGTCTGGATGTGGGTTAAGAGTTCAGACTGGTTTTGCGCAAGGGTTCTATTTTCTTCATATTATTCCTCCATAACTCCCATGTGGATATATATGTAGGCTGTGATTCTGACCATTTTAATCTGCGCCTCTTTAATTTTCGAAGTCATATAAAACTTGCTCAAGGCTTGATGTAATAGGCCACGGTCTTGCCACACATCCATGTTCATGGCGGTGACCTGTTGCATCATTTCCCCTAGCCAGGCCTCCTCATCTTGCTGTGGCCATTCCCCTCAAACAAATAATGTGTGCAGAAGGTGCTGCCTAGCCATGTTTATCTCTACTGTGGTCATTATGAAGAGTGTTCTTCCTTTATTCAATTATTTATATAAGGGGTACATCTGTATTATGTTGCTTTTTGTCTAGTTCAGGGTCAATTTGACTTTATTTTTACACACAGGCCTGATACTTAGGGTCTATGTTTTGGGAAGATGCTTTCAGAGTGTAACACAGCTTTCTAACCACAAAAGTTTCACTACTTCTACGGTTAGCCTGCTGCGTTCAGCTGTCACGGGTGGAAACACTATCTCAATCCCAGACAAGCCCCCACTGTGTTAAGGATTTTAAAGGGGCGTCACACTCCAGACCAGAACTCTTTATACTGGCAAGGGATGCAGCGCACAACCAAATGCTTTTACATTTCTGAATATGGATTCAGCTTTATGAAGGCAGCCAACCTGTCTCACACCCCTCTTAACGTACACCCCGTGTCGCAATGGACCACGAACCAAGCCGGTGTGTAATGATAGAACATTTATTTTTCATTATGAATAAAATCAAACACATTCAATATAAGGCAGCAATCACTATTGTAGTGATAATTACACAGGAAAATGATAGAATACACTTAGTTTAACCTTCTAGCACAGGAGACACAATGCACAATTTAAAGAAAGTGAAATTACCTTTTGGGGTAGTGCTTTTAAATGGCACCACAGTTAAGCATTCCCACTGCAACACCCCCTCAAGCCTCTCTTAACCAAATGTGTGTGTGGGTGGAGAGGAGTAGAAACGTATCAGGTATACTATGCAAAAATCGGATTGAAAATTCGACCTACCACTCCTGAAAGGGAGGCAAAAATCGGATTGAGCTCCCTTGAAAAATAAGTAAAATGGCACTCGGAATTACTAAACTGTTTTACATGTGCGGTTGAATGAATAAGGCAAGAATGTGTGTGGCTGTATCAAAGAAGCAAGAAAACTCACAAGCTACAAGGCAATGTACTAACAACGGGCATACCGTTTAGAAAATCGACTTTGGAATGAAAAACACAATGCAGCAAGTATCGCACGTGGCAAAATTTCACTTGTTTCGTTTCACAGGTTTAAAATAGCAAAACTGCTTGGAAAATGAGCTAAACAGACAAAATCGGAATGCGGTTTTAATGCTGAGGGACAAAGGCACATAACAGATGATATGAAGGTGAAAGGGTGACTTTGGATGGATGACAGTATGGAATTCTTAAAGGGAAAAGAAACTCAGTTTTTAAACGGGAACAATTGCACGGGACAACTAGGTTTTGTTAGTAAGGTGATTTCTTTTACTGAAAGAATATTTTTGTGACTAGATTGTTAAAGAAAGACACGGCATGTGAGGGGGATACTTGCAAAGGCAACCTATCCACGCCGCTTTCAGCTCTATATGGGAATTAATTAAATTATTCAAAATAGTATTAAGGACTTACACAAGGACTGAAATGGTTTGGAAAGAATGGCGCTAACACATGGAGATCAACACAGATTTTGCTAAGGACAGGATACACCGAGGATTCTGACAATTTAAGAATTTACTTGGGTATTTATGGGATTTCTTATAGGGTTTCATATAGGGTTTGACAAATGGCAAGGTAACAGAGCCTTGAATGGGGTAGTTTGGACAGCAAACCGGGTTTCTGGACAGCAGAACAGGGGTCTGGTCACTATGCAGCAGCGGATCTCCTCTTGGAGTGGGACAGCTGGGCTTAGTCTGGACACTGTAGACAACGGGGTGCCTCAGCTGGGCAAAGCAGGTAGCTAGGCAAAGCAGAATAATGCCAAAAGGGTTCCGCAGCCTTCTCCCCTTTTTCCCTAAATTATTGCGATTTTTGTAGGGTTTACTTCTGGATAAGAGGTTCAGCCTGGGTAAGAGGTTCTGTCTGGATCTGCTATCAGCTACCCCTGACCAGGCACTGGAATCTGGACACTTGCAGGGTGAATATGGAATGTCTGGATCCCTGGATGTTGATTTATGAATGCTGGATTTTCTTGAATCTTGGATTTTTGAAACTCCTGACTCCCCCTATGCTTTCTCCTTATAAAGGCCGAATGACATCAGAGGATTTTTACGATGTGGGCAAACTAAGGTAGACCTACCTCTAAAAATTGAATAGGTCAGCCTGTGGATGTCGCTGCCTCCCTGTCAGCAGATTGACTGAATGAAGTGACTCAATTTTATTTTGTGTGTTTTTACAATGTGCCTTGTTCTACCAAATTTACTTTTGCCAAAATCAGTTACGGAGCAAAACACTTATATTTACAAATGTCATCCTCAGGAAAATTAGATAGGTAGATGCCATATTTCACAAGGGACATGATCTGTCCAAACGCCAAGTTTGCGCGATATTGTTTAGTCATTCTGGCAATCTTTCGACATTTCCATGGAAACATTTCACCTAAAATTCTACAATTGTCTACATATGGGATACATTACTCACCGTAATCATATTTCTGATGCTTGTATCTGCTTAGATTCACATGCTGTGCATAGGCCGACATCTAGTGGAAGCTGTGGAGTATTACAGTTTGTTTTTCGAAACTCGAAAATGGGCGTCGACACAGGGCGTGCCAGTAATACTATCCCTAATGTGACGTCCACTGTACCCAAGATCCCTCACGCGTCTAGGATCCTCAGATTGTATTTTTTCTGACATGAGGTAGCATGAGGAGTAGCGTGAGTACAGATAATCCAAGCAGATAGATAGAAAGGTAAGACTACAAGCAACCATGCGCCTTCTCCCAGAGGGGAGGAAGGGTGGGTCGCATGTGAATCTAAGCAGATACAAGCATCAGAAATACAATTACGGTGAGTAATGTATCCCTTCTGAGGCTTGTGGAATCTGCTTAGATCACATGCTGTGCATAGATTAGCGAGCAGTACCTGAAGGAGGAGGTGGGATGTGAGAAGGGTCATGAGCAAATAAGTGTCTTAGAACCGCTTGTCCCACTTGTGTATCTGCCTTGGAATGGGTGTCAATGCAGTACTGCTGAGTAAAAGTGTGAATAGAGCTCCAAGTAGCTGCTTTGCAAATGGTGTCAAGGGGTACATTTGCAATGAAAGCCAGAGTGGCCCCAATGCCTCTAGTAGAGTGGGCTCTTGGCGTGAAAGGTAGAGTTCTTTCAGAGAGTGAGTAACACAGCTGGATACAGTTAATAATCCACTTCGAGATGGCACCTTTAGAGACGCGATCCCCCTCTCTGCCTGTAGCTACGGAGACAAACAGTTGATCTGTTTTCCTTAGCGGTCTGGTTTTATTTACATAGTAGAGGACCGCCCTAGGCACATCTAGGGTGTGTAGTTTCACCTCAGCCAAGCTTTGAGGGTCCTGGAAGAAAGCCGGAAGCTCGATGGACTGGTTTATGTGGAATTCAGATATAAACTTAGGTGAGAACCTAGGGTGTGTGCGTAAAACCAGTTTATCTTTATGGACAGTAAAGAAGGGATCCTGCACTGACAGTGCCTGAATTTCACTGACCCTTCTTATAGAAGTAATAGCTACTAAGAAGGCTGTTTCATAAGTCAGGTGTTTGAGACTGCTTTTATGCATGGGCTGGAAAGGGGGGCCCATGAGCTTAGATAGCACCACATTAAGGTCCCACCCTGGTGGTGGGATCGAAATAGGAGGGTGAAGTCTCTTTACTCCTTCCATGAAGGCTTTAACTACTGGTACTTTCCACCAGGACACCTTGTTATGGGAAGTGTTGTATGCCGACAGGGCTGCCAGGTGTACTTTCAGTGAGTTAAAAACCAATCCTGCATCTAGCAGGTGGAGCATGTATGTAACAATAGTGGAAGGCGTGCAATCAACTGGGTTGATTTGTCTACTCTGGCACCAGATAACAAATCTCTTCCACTTGTCGAAGTAACAGTGCCTTGTGTTTGGTTTCCTAGATTCCTTTAGGATGTCCATACACCTCTGTGGTAAATTGAGATGTCCAAACTCTATGACCTCAGGAGCCATGCTGCCAGGTTCATTGAGTTTGGTTGCTGATGCACTGTTTGACCTTGGTGCTGGGACAGTAGGTTGTACCAGGCTGGAAGTTTGATGGGCTCGCACACCGCCATCCTGCGTAGGTGTGGGAACCACGGTTGTCTTTCCCACATGGGAGCAACTAGGACGAGCGTCATCGACTCTCTGTTCATCTTGTTCACCACCTTCCTGATGAGGAGCTGGTGGAAAAGCGTACGCAAACATCCCTGACCAGTTCATCCACAGGGCGTTCCCCTGGGAGTCTGGTTGGGGGAACCTGGATGCAAATCCTGGGCATTGTCTGTTTTCGCTTGTGGCGAATAAGTCTATAGTGGGGAAACCCCACTGAGAGAAGATATCTTCTACGACCTCTCTGTGTAGAACCCATTTGTGTTCCTCTGGGAGGGAGTCTCTGCTCAGAGCATCCGCTAGGGAATTGAGCTCCCCTGGAACATGTTGTGATGACAGGAAGATGTTCCGTCTGAGTGCCCATATCCAGATTTTCTGTGCAAGCTTGGACAGATTTGGCGAACGAGTCCGTCCTTGCTTGTTCAGGTAGAACATGGCTGTCGTGCTGTCCGTCCGGATTTGCACTGACAGGTTTAGTAGGTAGGGCTCGAATGCTTGAAGCGCTCTGAATACTGCCAGAAGCTCTAGCAGGTTGATGTGGTTCTTGGCCACTGAGGGAGACCAGAGACCCTGTGCTGTGTGGTGGAGATGGTGAGCTCCCCACCCCGTCAGACATGCATCGGTAGTGACTACTGCCTGTACTTCGGGATCCTATAAGGGCTATCCCTGTGCAAGATTCTCTCTTGTCCACCAGTGAAGGCTTTGTACTAGTGTTGGCGAAACGACCACTAGATCGTCCCACTGACCACTCGCCTGAGACCACTGTTTCGCCAACCATTCCTGCATGGGACGCATGCGCAGGCGCGGGTGGGGGACCAGGTAAATACATGACGCCATCATGCCCAGTAAACACATTGCTTTGCGTACCGTTATTTGGTGACCGGACTGATATTGCGGAATTTGCAGTAGTATATTCCGAATTCTTTCCTTTGAAGGAAAGGTCAACCCCTCTTGAGTATCTAGGATTGCTCCTAGGAACTGTTTGGAGGTGCTTGGCACCAGGCTTGACTTTTTCTCGTTGATTGAGAAGCCTAATTCGTGGAGGAGGTCGATAGTCCTTTGAATGTTTGTACTGCAAATTACTGGGGTTTCCCCCGTTATGAACCAGTCTTCCAGATAAGGGTACACCGGGATTGCCTCTCTGCGTAGGTGTGCAGCCGCCACCGCCAGTACCTTGGTGAATACCCTTGGTGCCGAAGCTATCCCAAAGGGCAGTAGCTTGAATTGGTAGTGCCGACTGTCCACCTTGAAGCGCAAGTACCTTCTGTGCGCTAGGAACATGGAAATATGAAAAGAGGCATCTTTCATATCCAAGGTTGCCATGTAATTCCCCTTTTTTAGGAGGGGGATTACCTCTTGTAGCGTAGTCATACGAAACTTTTGGGGCTTGACATACTTGTTGGCAGGCCGTAAGTCCAATACTGGGCGCATTGTCAAATCTTTTTTTGGCACAAGGAAGTAAGTTGAATAAATACCGTTGTTTACCTGGTGTCCCGGGACGAGTTCTATCGCGTCCTTTGCTAGCAGAATGGCGATCTCCTCGAGGAGAATCTTCTGATGTTCTAATGAGTGTACTTTTTGTCGTGGAGGATGGTTCCGGGGACGCTGCAGTAGTTCTATACAGTACCCTGTGGATAATGTTGACAGCACCCATCTGTCTGATGTGATCCCTTCCCAAGCCTGGGTGAAGTTGGAAATGCGTCCCCCTACTGGGGTTGCGTGAGAAGGGACCCTGAACTGAGCATCACTGCTTTGGTGGAGGCGTGCCGCCTCCTTTGCTGGGGCTGCCTCTGCCTTTACCACGTCCTCTCCTATTAACCCTGCCGTAACCCTGGGTAGACTGTTGGCTGTTGTTCCACTGTGTACCCTGCCCCTGGGAATAGTTAGATCCTCTCTGGGAATATTGGCCGTGTGGGCGACGAAAATTACTATTCCCTCTCTGGTTAGGGGGTTTATTGGTTAACTGGCCAAGGGGCTTGAGTGTCTCGTATTCGTCCTTGGCATTCTTCAGTGCGTCCTCGACCGCCTTACCAAACAACAGATCGGCTTCCACCGGTTTGTCCAACAATGATGCCTGGGTTTCTGCCTTAAAACCAGACTGCCGTAACCACCATGTCTCTTGATAACAGTACCTTCTGCTATCAATCTGCCTGCGTTGTCCGCGGCGTCAAAGGTTGCTTTTAAAATGCAACCAGACACGGCTCTACCCTCTGCGGAAATCCGAGCTAACTGGCCCTTTAAGGGTTCTGGTGCAGAGGCTATGAGTGCCGCGACTTCTTCCCACTGATGGCAGTTGTAGCTGGCCAACAGGGTGGTGGAGTTTGCAATCCTTGCCTGATAGGCGGACGTTGAGGCTACTTTCCTGCCGAAACCATATAGTTTTTTGCTCTCATTGTCTGGAGGAGCTTCGGACGATGACAAGGGTGTTCCAGCCCTCTTACAAGTATTAGTGACAACCAGGGAGTCTGGCTTCAGATGTCCTCTTAAAAGCCAGGAAGTCCGACTAGGTGGCCACATTCAACACCTTGGCCCCTTTCATGTGCCATGGGGCTGGTCCACTTGGGGAAAAAAATTCTGTTCCCAGGGGAGGCAGGGCTCTTTGAAGCCAGTGCCTGCCAAACCTGTTCTGCTGGTCTCAAAGTATATTTTTTTCTTTAACAAGACTTTTTGGGAGTACATATCATGTATATTTTTATCATTTTTTTTTATTTTATTGTATATGGTTTGCAAGAAACCTTTACAAAAAAAAAAGACTAAGAAGTAAAAAGACATTCATTACATTTAAATTTCAATTATACTAACAGGCATTAAAACATAGATCCAATTTCCAATTAAAATTTCCAGAGAATAAGGGACAGATTTGAATTTAGATTTGAAAGGTTCAGTGCGAAATACATTGCCACATTAAAGAATATAACGACATTAAAATTTTAAACTTTTCAAAATTCTAATAGAAATAAACCTGCAGAAAGTAAAAAAAAAAATTAAAAAAGACAAGCATAATCATAACAGGCATAATCATAACACCGGGGCATATAAATCTAAAGCTTTGATAAAACCAGCCACAGCAAGTCCATCCTTAATATTTGAAATAGAGAGACACTGTGACCAGACCAGATTGTCTGCCCCCATTTCCCCCATTACATTAAAACGACCTAAATATTTGTCCCTTAAAAATGTCAAAGCAGTACAGTCTAAAAAGAGATGCCGAACAGTTTCAATCACCCCCAGAGTTTTGCAAAAACGACAGATAGGATCTAAATCAGAAAACTACTTCCTTTTATGTAGAACTTCCCGAGTCGGAAGGAGATTCCATCTGAGTTTAATGAGAAGGGAGTGATAATATCTGTTGGGAAATTGATTCAGAATAAAAGACAGCAGGCCTCTTTTCTTATGGTCAAATTGTAAATCACTCAAAGAGGAATACAAATGTAATTTTTCAATAGTGTTACTCCAGTCATGACTGAAAAGACACTCCTTGACCTTGTTGGGATTCGTTAGTAGGGTATCCCTATCAGACGAAATATCCAGCAAGGTCTTGTCACAGAGATCACTAAAAGCGTTAAGATATTGATTCTGGACTAAAGGTCCCTGAGAAGAAATCAAGTGGTCCACATCAGCATAGAGAGTATCGGGTTTAGGGGTTTAGGGGAGAGCAAAGCTGAAAAAAGTGAAAGAATCCTGGCTCGGAATGAGACTAACCCTAGTTCAATACCTAATAGCCACTGTTTGAATGGAATTTGGCAGTTTCAGAATTTTCCTCCAATAGATACCCTCCAGAGAGAGTCCCAAAAAAATCAAAAGTGCCGAGTAGTGGAGTTCCATTCCATACAGAAGCTTTGGAGTAACCTTACCCTTAAAGAAGTCTACTACGGGCTTAAGGGAGAACATGCCATATTTATTGTCTAGTCTAAGGGATTGGGAGATGAGTGGGAGCAATTTGTGTCTAAGAAATCGTCTAAGTTCGATCGCCGAGGGTTGGGCCAAAATCAAATAACCAAGATAGACTATTTTATTTGCTCTGATTATATTTTCACCACCTGTTTTCCATACTTTGTTATTCCCCATTCTCCCCTTTGAGAAGACCATAGTACGGGTTTTGCTTGGGTTAATCTTAAGCCCATTAAAGGATAGTTCCGGGACTTTTTTTTTATTGTCCCTACGGGTCGGCCATGTGTTTGTAAGCATAAATCGGTAGATCGTAGGAAACTTTCCTATGGACCTTACCCGACTTTTCGCCCATTATCGCACTCGAAATCAGCCTCCATTTTGTGATAATCCTATCATTTCGCCCCATCGACCTGGCTCACCTGCCTTTGCGGCACTAAATCAAATCCCCCGCCCCTGAGCCTGACATCAGCAGACGCGTACTGCCTATTTCAAGCACGTCTCGTGTCAACAATCGCTGCGCCTCAGCTATTGACGTGTTGCCATGGAAATGGCAGGACGCCTCTTTCCCCAATAAGTATAAACAGACCGTTTCACAACATACAGCAGCAGATTTTCGATTCCATTCCTCTCTCTGTGTTACTTTGAGTATTCTGTGACTCGTTTCAGTGCTCTGGTCAGCTACCTTCGCCGCTTGTAGCCCGTGTGAACACCTGTACCATCTCTGTAAATTATTTTACTATCTTTACCGCACAATGGCCACAATAATGCTGTATATGTACGAGCCCGAGTACACCGAGGAGGAACTACTGGAAAGGCAAGCACGCGAAAACGATGGGGATTCGGACGGCAGTTGGGAGGACCAGTCAACGGATGAAGAGCCTGGACCATGTCGCATGGACGGCGTCTCCACCTGGTGCACGTGCAATCGGTGCGAGCTAATGCCAACTGAGGAGGAGAACTGCTGCTGCCGTGAAAATTCCGGGTGCTTGGCCTACATTTCGGAAAGCGAGCAAAGTCTGCAGGAAGGCGAGCAAAGTCCGCAATGCATCACCGAGCTGCCAGAGTTCAGGGAAGCCTGCCTCTCACGGACAGTGTTGAGGATGATGATGGTGCTTATGCACGAACTTCGTGGCACTGTTCGTCCGCGTAATCCGAGTAACGAGTAAGTATACTCTGTTTGTGATGTCAGTGATGCCACCACTATTTCATGGTCGTCTCCCACATATAAAATTACATTTACATATCATTCGAACGCATGTAAATTGGTTCCATATAGTGCATTTTCTAGATATAATTTTTTTCTAAGAAAAATGACATGTGTTACCTGAATCGACATTGATAAGAAAGTTTGGTCAGTTTAATACAGTTTGCATCTTTTTTTTTCACAGGTGGTACAGGCTGGTGGCCTATCGTTGCTTCACTTGGTGGCTTCACGGGAGGCTCGGACACCGCGTTCGGAGAGTAATACCTGCCTGTGCGGTACTTGCCATTAGACAACATTTCCCCAGTGACAGTGGACAATACCGCGGATTTTCCCTCGATGTGCTGCAACCTCAACTTTACAATGTGTAATGTTTATTATTTATGTTTAATTAAAATCTAAAATAAAGCCCAACATATATTTTAACAATGGTTGTTTTGATTTTTTAAATGAATCTAGTGTGTCTCCGTTGAATAGCCTTCCAGTGCCTTGTCTTGTCACACCACATGTCTCCGGCCAGCATCCTCCCTCACGCTGGCCGCACACCTTCAATCCACATAACCGTTGAACCCATATATGCAGCAGTCATACATATATTATTTTGTGGGTTGGCATCAAGCGTTGGCAATAAAAAGCTGTTGGATTTTATTGATACAAAACATGGTTATAGGTAAATAATAAATATGGTTGATCATAATAAATCCTCTTTTTGGGCACCGGGTACAGAGATGAACCCCATATATTCTCCTGGGAGGGTGAGGTATTTATAAACTCACCCCCCTGCCTTCCATGTAGTAGATCCTGCAGCCATCCTCTTACATTCAGTTAGATGGCCTCTCCTTGGTGAGGCCCTGCGGCAAACGGGTCTTGTTTGCACGACCACCGCCCCGATCCACCCCCCGCCCTATCAAAGGCAGTTCGCACCAGGGTACTTGCGCTGCTGGCAAGTGGAGCTGTCAGGGAGCGATAAAGGCCAAGAGGTGCCAAAGACCATGTACACTTCAAAGTGGTCTATAGAGCATGGGTTGTTGTTCCCATGTCTACCTCCAGACCCCGTGTCTCCTGCCAAGCATCCCCCCTCACGCTGGACGCCCCCCTGCAATCCACATAAGTGTGTCTCCATTCACGAGTCTTCCTGTGTCTTGTCTGCACGACCACCGCCCCGATCCACCCCCCGCCCTATCAAAGGCAGTTCGCACCAGGGTACTTGCGCTGCTGGCAAGTGGAGCTGTCAGGGAGCGATAAAGGCCAAGAGGTGCCAAAGAGCATGTACACTTCAAAGTGGTCTATAGAGCATGGGTTGTTGTTCCCATGTCTACCTCCAGACCCCGTGTCTCCTGCCAAGCATCCCCCCTCACGCTGGACACCCCCCTGCAATCCACATAAGTGTGTCTCCATTCACGAGTCTTCCTGTGTCTTGTCTGCACGACCACCGCCCCGATCCACCCCCCGCCCTATCAAAGGCAGTTCGCACCAGGGTACTTGCGCTGCTGGCAAGTGGAGCTGTCAGGGAGCGATAAAGGCCAAGAGGTGCCAAAGACCATGTACACTTCAAAGTGGTCTATAGAGCATGGGTTGTTGTTCCCATGTCTACCTCCAGACCCCGTGTCTCCTGCCAAGCATCCCCCCTCACGCTGGACGCCCCCCTGCAATCCACATAAGTGTGTCTCCATTCACGAGTCTTCCTGTGTCTTGTCTGCACGACCACCGCCCCGATCCACCCCCCGCCCTATCAAAGGCAGTTCGCACCAGGGTACTTGCGCTGCTGGCAAGTGGAGCTGTCAGGGAGCGATAAAGGCCAAGAGGTGCCAAAGACCATGTACACTTCAAAGTGGTCTATAGAGCATGGGTTGTTGTTCCCATGTCTACCTCCAGACCCCGTGTCTCCTGCCAAGCATCCCCCCTCACGCTGGACGCCCCCCTGCAATCCACATAAGTGTGTCTCCATTCACGAGTCTTCCTGTGTCTTGTCTGCACGACCACCGCCCCGATCCACCCCCCGCCCTATCAAAGGCAGTTCGCACCAGGGTACTTGCGCTGCTGGCAAGTGGAGCTGTCAGGGAGCGATAAAGGCCAAGAGGTGCCAAAGACCATGTACACTTCAAAGTGGTCTATAGAGCATGGGTTGTTGTTCCCATGTCTACCTCCAGACCCCGTGTCTCCTGCCAAGCATCCCCCCTCACGCTGGACGCCCCCCTGCAATCCGCATAATGCCACGACATATACACGTCATTCATTCACAAAAACACCCCTGTTTCGAATTCTTTATAACCCACTTCATATTTCTAATGAGAACTTCTTTGCGCTTTGCTAGTCAACCCGTGAAGGTGCTGGTTATCTGCTCTTCGTCTCTGTGAACTTCCGTGACCACTTTGAGCAAACTCGTCAGTTTGCAACCTGTGAACTGCTCCCTGTTCTACGACAAGAAACTACTCTTATCCCTGCATCTAACTGTTTGTTCGTCAAGGTAAGTCCATGTACCATAATCATTTTGCGTCCAATTTTTTAATTTATATCTATTTGCTAGTAGTCATCAAATTGCATCCATGTTTTCTTTTCGTTCACGACAGTACATGCAAGGAACTAGTCACATGTTCTGAGTTTAGTCAAATTACTTTTTCTATTTTTTGAAAGTTATTGAAATACTTATCCGCATGTGAATAACGTGTATAGTTCCAAGAACCAAAACGGACCTTGCATTGAACCTTTTATGTGTCATTTAATGTTTTAACACATTGGTATTCATAGAGAATTGTTGATCTTTACTTTTCAGAACTTTCCATAATGCCTGCCTGTTCCATTGGCGGTTGCCCTTCGAAGACCCATAACAAATCTGAAGGTACTATAATGCATGTTTTCCCTAAGACAATAGATCAGATAAGAGAATGGGTCCGATATTGCGGATATCCAGCCTCTGAGATAGAAAGTAGAGTCCTAGAAGTCTTTGCGGACAAGAGGGGTGATCGATACCGCATCTGCAGCAGGCACTTTAGCCCAGACATGTACTCCACATCATTGCTAATAAAGAAGAAAACACCGCGAGCGAGGCGAAAATTGCTCTCAACCGCTATTCCCACTCTATTCGTCCACATCCCTCCACTGGTGAGTCAAGTTTACGTATTTATCTCTCGGCATTGCGGTAGTGTGTAGCATTAGCTAACAATAATTTCCCCATTTATGTATCCACTCAATATGAAGGCGGAAGATTCTCCATCCGTGTCGTTATTGCAGTCATCAGCCACTTCAAGCGCCTATCGGGTAATCTTACTTAGCTATTCTGACACTGACTTGTTTTAGGCATGTAAATCAATAGTTTTAATTGATCGTGTAATTATTTTACCTAATGGTACACCACAGTACTCGTCCTCTAGTCTTTGTTTTCAGTTATAATTATTGTTATCCAAAATAATGCAAGTACTGTCTTTCAGGGAGATGCTGAGGAGTCCAACGCATTGACGACAACCGTAGATGTCACTCAGATGCTCGAGGTACGTTTCCGGACAGTTCCATCGATGGAGATCATCAGATCTTGCATTCTTGTAGCGTGATTGTTACACACAATGTTTCTTTCGTTTTTAGCCATTGGTATGTCCTTCTGTCGTCGCCCTCCTATGTGTCTTCTTTTTTCAATATTGTGTTCATTACTAATGAAAGTCCTACGTTTCAGGGAGTCGATGGAGCATTAGTCCAAGAAGAAGGGGGAGCATGCAGTTACGGGTCGGCGCAACAGCTTGCAGAAGTGTGCACCGCAGTTACAGCGTCCCTTGATGTTCTTATGCATTTCGAGGTATGGATACTGACAGATCAATCATGCGAGATCAAATGACGTGATTACATCCGCTATACTTCCTTCTTTATTAACGCAAGTACTATGTTTCAGGGAGCTGACGGAGCTTCTTCAACAAGAACATCACCCCTAGTAGTTGATGCAGATCTCTGGGTGGTGACACTTCCAACGATGGAGCAAATCGAATAATATTTAGATATCCATTATTTATTTTAGACAACTGATCATTTGTGCAGGTCTATTTAGATGAGCCGTTGACGCCTGCAGAAAGTTTATGTTCTTTTAAACAAAATAGAAAACCATACTAATGCAATTACTGTGTTTCAGGGAGTTACTGAAGCATCATCTTCAATAATATCATCAATGGAAGTCTATGCGGAGCCCGAGGTATGGATCTTGACAGTTCAATCTAACTAGATCAACAATGCGTGAACTATTGTCGTTTGAATGTTCTACACAATGCGTTCATTCGTGTTTTGCTATTGAGATGTACGTATGGGTATTGGTCCCCAAGTACATTTTGTGTTTTCAATATTATTATACATACTAATGAAAGTTCTATGTTTCAGGGAGTCGATGGAGCCTCAGTGAGTGATGGATGTGCTTATCATGAAAATATAGTCGTTGCAGCGCGAGAGGAAGTGGAGACATGCACACACGAGTCGGAGCAACAGCGTCCAGATGTTGAAGTTCGAGGCAAGAAAGTTTCAAAGAAAAGAAAGCAAAAGAAGGTTAGTGTCCTGTTCACTATATTATGTTGTCTTTCACTGTCAATAGTTCAATACTGTAAGTTGTGTTTAAACTGAACATCCCTTTTCTAATCTGTCCTCTAGTTGCGAGTGGGTGTAAGAACTAGATCTACACAGACAGTGAAGCGAACGAGAGATGTTGCTTGTCAAACCTTTTGGCAGGGACTTGAGACTGGAGATGCATCGTGCCAATGGGAAGAATATGAAGTGATTGACAACGGAGCTATACCACCACCAGCCATTGATAGTGAATGTCCTCCTGGTAGTTTGGATGCAGTCGGAGATCAATTCACAGAATCCACACCCGCAAAAAATAAGAGCGCGCGAAAGTTGAAGACATTGTTTTTTTCTCCCATCTCCGGACAAGGAACAGTTGTTGCAGTGGAAGAGAATGACATGGACGACAATGAAAAACCATCAATATCACTCAGCATAGCGGAAGACGATATCAGAGATTGTACCTTTCATGCGAGTGACATGTCCTCAACGTTACAGGCCGAACCAGCTGGGATGCAGAGTGACAGTATAAGGAAAGAGGCCAAATTCATTGTATTCGATAGCTGTTTGATGGATATTATTATGATGATGAAATGTGGGCATTGGGTTGGTGGGGAAGTATGTGGGGAGCCATTGATTAATGTGACTCGTGCAATTCGAGGCACTAACCTTAAAATACATGCCACCTGTACACAATATCATCCGTTCGCATGGTCTGCACAACCCATGCTGGGGCAACTGCCAGCAGGCAATCTACTTTGTGCAGCGGCCGCACTTTTTAGTGGTTCAAGTTTTAAAAAGTTACAGTATTTCTTTCAGTTTGTGGGAATCCATTTCATTGCGAAAACTCAGTTCTACAAATACCAAACCGATTATCTATTTCCAGCCATCAGCGAAGCTTGGAGAATGGAAAAAATGTCAATGGAAAGTACATTCGCGGGCAAACGCTTCAGGCTAGCCGGTGATGGACAGTGCGACAGCCCAGGATTTTCAGCCAAGTACTGCACCTACCACTTTCAGGACATGGAAAGTAAGAAAATTGTGAGTTCGGTGGTCGTGCAGGTGTCACAAAGTACATCCTCAGTGGCCATGGAGAAAGTTGGCTTTGTAGCATCATTGCAAGAACTACAATCGCGGGGAATGGTGATCGACCTGATAGCCACGGACAGACACGTTTCAATTGCCAAGACAATGAGAGAAGAGTACAAAAATATAAATCACCAATTTGACGTATGGCATCTTGCAAAAACAATCAATAAAAAATTGTCGGCTGCAGGAAAAAAAAAAGATATGCAAGGTATTTCACAGTGGTCCAAGTCAATCAGCAACCATCTTTGGTGGAGCTCAAAAACATGTGAAGGGTCGTTGGAAATTCTACTGGAAAAATGGCGGTCAGTAATGTTGCACTGTAGCAACGTACATCGATGGTCGACAAATGAACATTTCCACAAATGTGAACATGGCCATTTGTCCACAGAGGAGGCACGGAAGAAGAAGTGGTTGATTCCTTCATCACCCACTCACAAGGCCATTGAAAAGATTGTATTTGATAAAACTATAACAAGAGATTTGAGGGGACTCACGGAATTCTGCCACACAGGAGATTTGGAGGTGTTCCACAATATGTGCCTAAAGTACAGGCCCAAAAGATTGCATTTTGGCATGGAAGGCATGATAAATCGGACTCTTCTAGCGGTCTTGGCACATAACCATAATGTTGGCCGTCAACAAAGTAGGACGACCGGAACTTTAGGGACGCTTCGCTACAATAAGGCCTTCACTAAAAGAAGTAAACAATGGGTGATCAAACCAGTGTTTGAGGATATGCAATATGAGTTTATTGAGAGACTTATCGTAGATGTCCTCGATAGGCACATACATGGAGTGGTGAACGAACCTATGCAGGGGACAACTGCATTGCCACCCAACATTGCCTCTGTTCCATGTCCACCTAAAGCAGAGCTCATTGAGAAATACACATCACGGTTTAAATGATTGTAATTTGATTGTCTGTTCTCTCGAGTCTCCTCATGTTGCAGGCCCAAACTAGAAATGTGTGCTCGCTCAAAGTGAAGGTCAGCTGCTTTGATGTTTTGCTCGGGTGGCGGAACGGCCCACGACCCAGTATAAGGTTCTATTGTGATTTGACCTTGACAGGCCGGGACCATCCCGAAAGACTAAGAAAAGATAATGAATAAAATTTCAGAAACGAAACGATGAGCCACGTTCATTAGAAGAAGTAACGTCGGCAAAGGAGTGGTGTTTCGGGTCTGCCCTACACAGAGACACAATGGAAAATGCAAATATAATGTAAGTAACTTTTGATGAGTTTATACCGCAATTTCATTACTATACAGTGGCTTTAAAGACAGGTTCAGTTGTACTTGTTCGTTCTATGTGGCATATTGTTTTCTACCGCGCACTATCTTGAGGAGAAACATCTGCTTTTACTGAAGTACCTCAAAACCTTCCTCTTTGCTTCTGCTTTCTCTCTCCCTCTCCCCTGCTACAACTGGTCCACTGTCTGCGACCTCGGTCCTGGGCCCTTCCACTCTCCACCTGCACTGCCTCCCTGTCAACCCCTGCACTGGGGGACTGTCTCAGTATCCTACAGCCCCCCCCTTCCCAGCACTTGTTCTGCACTTACCTTGCACTTGCCACCAGCTGGCCCTATTTATTTATTATTTTATGCTACTTACCTTGTACTCCACTCCCCCCCCCCATGCCTCGCCACGCCTTTAAACACTTGTGTACACCCAGTAGCGCTGTCCTCGCTATGAAATGAATAATTTTAATAAGGATCTGATGGTGAGACTAATTTCATTTTTTATGTTTTTAGGTACATCATTCACTACTGTTTGTGTCACGAGTACCAGACACCGGCCGACGGCTTCTACAGCCGCCAGTTGCTTCTCCGCGTGAACAACGTTACCACCCTGACCATTTTATGGGACGATCGCCAAGTACAAGTATGCCCTTACGCGGTACTAACGGTTAGAAGCAACATACCTACCGTTGTGGTGGCCTAGTGCCTCGTTGTTGGAACAGCCATGCGATTATCAGTGCGACCGAAGAGCTTATTTTTATCGTAAACCAACACCCTGTGTACTGCACACGAACATCGCTTCCCTCAATACGAACTTTTTGGAACATGAGCAAATAAAAATGCAAATCGCTGAATATTCTCTAAACATTTGATGTCAAATAAATGTACTTTACCACATTTACAATCTTGCGGTTTGATTTCAAAGTACAGTTTCATATTCCGAATTGTGGTGCGCTGTATTGTGAGCTGATCTGTGTTGATTTCCGGGGTCTGTGTGGAGTCGCGTAGAAGACGCCTGGGCGCGTTTGCCTACGCAGCTCAGTCACGTCACGGATAGAGGCGGGGAATATGAATGTTTTGATAAAGTCTGTTTCAGGGGCGGGGATTTGATTTAGTGCCGCAAAGGCAGGTGAGCCAGGTCGATGGGGCGAAATGATAGGATTATCACAAAATGGAGGCTGATTTCGAGTGCGATAATGGGCGAAAAGTCGGGTAAGGTCCATAGGAAAGTTTCCTACGATCTACCGATTTATGCTTACAAACACATGGCCGACCCGTAGGGACAATAAAAAAAAAGTCCCGGAACTATCCTTTAAGAGTGGCATATTCTTCAAATTTGCAAATGAGCCTCTGCAGACCCACTTTAGTTTGATCAAAAAGAAGAAAATCGTCGGCATAAGCCAGCCATGAGAGCCTCATATCCCCTAGTTTAGCACTCACCATGCCTGCATTTCTCAGAAAGTCATCAACATCAGCCATATAGAGGATAAAGAGACAGGGAGCTAAGGAGCAACCCTGTCTCAGCCCAATACGTGTCCTTCTCCTTCTGGAGAGGGTTCCTGCCAAGTCAAGCCTGATATGGACCCCAGAATTTTCATACATAGCCATGATAAGAGTTAAAAGCCCGGCCGGAATGCCCCATTTGGTTAATTTTTCCCATAGTCTTGACCTGATAACCAGGTCAAATGCATTTGACAGGTCGATAGACGCAACGTAAAGAGAACCATCATATTTACCCCAGGTGGAAGTCTGCAGGGCGCTGAGAATAAGACCATTGAGATTAGTTGAGTGGCCTCTCCTAAAGCTTGTTTGATGTTTGGGGAGAATATGATTTTCCCTGATCCAAACGTTAAGGTGGGAAAGCAACAAGGAGGCAAAAAGCTTACAATCCGCATCAATAAGCGAAATAGGCCTATAATTTTTGACCTTGTTACGCAAGCCTCTTTTAAAGATTGGAACAATATGAGCAGTTTGCCAACGAATGGGTACCTTCCGAGAGTTAACGACATCTTGAAAGAGCAAAGAAAGAAGGTTAGCCCAGAGATATGGCTCAGCTTTAAATGTATTGTTAGTGAGGCCATTAGGCCCCGGAGCCCTGGATTTCTTGGCTTTGGAGATGAGTCCTAGTACTATCTCAGAATCAGTAGGAGGCTTCCATGAGTCCCTAGAGGGGTTGTTCCCCAAAAGACCAAAACTAATCCCTCACCCCCAATGTCAAAGAGTTTAGTGTAATGCTCAACCCATTGAACCTCATGGATGGCATTCAGCTGGTCGGCCACCGCCACATTGTCTAAGCTAGATACCGTAATTCAAAATGCCCGCGTCATTTTGTAGCATAGTAGCTTTTCTGGACTTACAATAATTTTTATATTTTTGGCGGATAGTTTGAATTTTTGTTTTTTTGTTGGCCCATTCAATATCTAGGGCTTGTACATCTCTAATGAGTTTCCTAGTGAGACCCTTTACATTGGCCATTCTTGGTCAAATCTATGAGGGTGAGATATTTTAGAGACACCTTTCTTGAGCTGGCCATGAATACTACACTGGAGAGCATTGAGAAAGCTATCAAAATGAACTGTATTAAAAACTGCTAATTTCCAACAGAAAGAAGTATGGTTAAAAGAAAAAATCAATTTGCGATTAAGTACACTGATATTAAGAGGAGTCCAACGTACCCCTGTCCCTTGTCCCACAGTTTGGAGATGGGTAGGACCCCCCACGGGCAAAAAGTGGGAAAGGGACAGAGAAATGAGACCCGGAGGATACAATGATCACTCCATGTATTGAAAGAAACCTCTACATTAGAGGAGAAAGGAATAAGAGAGTGATCTACAAACACGTAGTCTAAGGTAGATATTGATGAGGATCTACGCCATGTGGGACGAGGTAAATTAATAGCGTCATAAAAACCATTGAGACAAGTTAGACCCACTGAATCCAAGGCGAAATTCCAACAATGACCCTGTGCGAATTTCAAGCCTAGGCGAGAGTCATCCTCCATAGCCAATCCCAAGTCGTCATATTTGGATTCAGAAGAGATAGAACAATCCGAATTAAGATCACCTGCCAGGATCAGTTTACCCCTGGGGTACAAAGATCTCCAAGAAAGAAGCATATCCGTTAACTCTTGCAAAAACGGCTCAAGAGGAGAAATTCCCTTGTGCCAGTATACATTAACCAGAAGTAGAATAACCGTTAGATCAAGAGAGAACACCTCCAGGGCCAAGATAACAAAAGGCGTGTCCGTATCACTGTCCCTCGTTATAAGCTCAATATTAGCAGGAGGACCCTCAGTAACAGAAATGAGCGATGGCACCAAAGGTAGGGGCGGGTTCGAAGGAGCCCCATCCTGGGACGGGCAAATATTAGACTTGGGCACTGCCCCACATACAGTTTTAGGAACCAGTATCTCCCGGAATAAGTGTTTGACCATATCAATGTTAACCAAGTTTGCTGTAATCATTGGCAGAGTAATCTCTGAATGGCTCTGATCTATCCCTGATATACAGTTAGAAGGAATAATAGGGAGTATTACAGCAGAAGAGGAGTCCTTTGCTTTGACAATGATATTGGTGGTTAGTGCCGGAGAGGTATTGATGGAGGTTGGCTGTAGTGGAGTTGGAGCCGTTATCAAAGTACTAGGAGCGACAGAGTCCACAGCCCCCTCAATATTGGGTCCCACTACTAGAGAAGGAATGTTGTTAGTCGAGGGACCATCAACCAAACCATCCGGTAAGGGAGATAGAGCTGCTGTAGTGGGAAGTAAGTCAGCTGTGGCCGCAGTAGCCCCCATAGTAGGAATAGGGGTCAGAGAAACCACTGGTTCCACAGAGTTCCCAGTCCCCTTTGGAACGGGAGTAGTAGATGAGGAAACTAAAGTATTTGCCAGGAAGAGATTTTTGAAAAATTGGTTCGTATATGAATTTAGATTTTTCACGTTATTCTGATTTTTAGTTTTCTTCATTTGCTGAGTAATTTTCCTTTTCCTTCCTATACAGGGCATAACTTTTTGATGTAAAATTTCTTTAACGGGTTCAGTGGAAACAGATGGATTCTCTGAATTCGGAATAGATATGAAGTCCAATGAAGAGGCGATGAGGGCACCCTTAGAAGTATCTACTGGTTCTAAAGACCTACCCACAAGGGGAAGACCTTGAACAATAAGATTAGGAAGCGGACCAACCAATTCCTCTTGGACTTTCTCCTCCATTAGTACCATAGTGAGTTTGGTGTGAGGGGTAGGATGTACTGCCTTCGAATACAATACAAAATACAAATACAAATACAAAAAATACAAATCCAGTGACCTCTCGCATACCCTCAGGAATAGTTGTCGAAATCATAGAAGGATGGCTACAAAAATCCAGAGCTGGGCCTTGAGGGACCGTAGGAGCCAGGCCCTTAACTAAAACTACATCTTGTATACTTGGCGTGGTCGCAGTGAGCCCTTTATGTACGATATGGGCTTCAGACGGTAGTTGATTAGGAGGGATTGGGTCAGGACCGTGTGTGGACAAAAGTGGATGTTCTTCCTTAATAATTCTAACTAGCTCTTCAAATCTGTCAAGGCCCTCTAACCTAGACTAGATTTCCGATAGGAGGAGAGAGTGAGATCTGACCTCAGACCATATATTATCATACAAACTCACAAAGGATCTCAGAACCATATTTAGAGCCGAGATAGTAGGTTGAGAAAGTTTAATTCTTTCATCTGCCTCTTTAAGAGTATGATGTAAGATAGATTCACTGCCCTGATCCTTTTTTGAGTCTGAGAGTAGACCCCTTTCTTTCAACCAATTTTGTTTCTCTGTGTATTCATCAATAAAGTTGATGAGACCAGAAGGAGAGCCTGTAAAGGAATCATCACAGATTTGCTGGGTGACATTATTTGTATTATTACAATTGCGGCCCAGGTGACTATCAGCAATTGCCTTGTCTGCACATTCTATAATGCTGATGTCGTCAATATCCTGAGCTAAAGGGTCTTCAATCTCCAATGTTTTAGCTAAATCGACTAGATTAGTGTGATCTAATGAAGACACTGTTGGAAGTGAGTGTAGAGATTTAACAAGGGTACTAGATGTAGTCCTCTTTCCAAAGAAGTGCGAAATATTTTTCCGTTGAGTTGTTTTCCCTTGGGTACCCAGATTGGATTTTGTTTTGAGGGTGGGATTATGGGTTTTGTTGAATGGAGTTTTGAACAAAATAGGTAAAGACTTCCCTGTAGGAGTGTATGGAGTTCCAGCCACATTAGTAGACAGATTAACATGGATAGTCGAAGTATGGTTAATGCCCCTAGCTGCGGAATTAACCTCTGGCGAAGGTTCAATGAGAGGAGAAACAATGTTCCCATTGGCCGTCACCATAGGTAATACAGAGGCATTAGCTACAGAGTCAGCCGCCATAACAGATAATATTGGCGTCCTGGGATGAGGGTGGGGAGGTGTTGAAAGAACAATATTAACCATATTGTTGTTAGAGTAAACCAAATGGCCCTTATCCTTATGAAGAATAGCACCTTCCGCAAGATTAGAGGCTAAGGTAGCTGCTAGACGTTCTTCCTGTGTATCTATCGAGATATCATGAGATCCATTAAAGATACAGCTATTGTGAGCTTTATTGCGTGGAATAATACCCATAGCATTGAGTACCTCAGACCTATCACTGACATGAATTTGAGCCTGGGCCAGGGTTTTAAGGAGTAAAGGGTTATAGGAGGCATCTGCTGGAGCATGATGTAAATTCCCCAGTATAGCCGGGGAGGGAGCATCTAACAGAGTTGTAACTGGTGAAACAGAAGGTAAATTACCAGTAGCAGATGGAGTTGAAGCCAGTGAGGCCTCCATAGCTGTCTGACTTCGCAGTCCCTTACGTGTCATTCAGAGAGAACCAAGACCCAGGAGGAAAATACAGGGGACTTAAGAAAATAACAATACTGGGTTAAGCTAAAAGTAAACCTGAGTTACAATGATACATTTTTTCCTTAAAATACACAAAAACAACGTACACAGCAGTCAATAAAATTATGAACACTGCAATCTAAAAATATAGCACTAAAAAACCAGAGGCAACCTAAAGCAAAAATGACAAATGTCCCAAGAACACTCTTGGATTAAAAGTACAAAAGGAAATGGATCTATGCAGCCCCCCCCCCAAAAAAATAGTAAAAACAGATGTATTATGAACTAGAATTGATAATGTTCTTAGTCAATACATAATCAAAATATATTGATTTTAGGAATGGCCACACTCGTCAAGAGAACCAAGAAGAGCGCTCAGTCTAAGGGTAGGGAACGCCCGACAGCTTGTGGAGCTGCCAGAGTCCGACTCTCCACCCCAAACCCTTAGAGCTGAAAAGGTACTTGAGAATGAGTTATACAGCACAAGACCCAAGTTCAAGTTACTCACAGGTCACAGCCAAACAGCACAACAGCGGCTCAAGCCCTTACTGCCTCCAGGGCTTAACGCTGCAAGGGTGGTGAAGCCTCGCTTTAATGCCGTGTACAAAGTCACGTGCTAAGTCACGTGATCGCGACTGTGCACGCCTCCTCCAGGAAGCGTTAGGCAAGAGCAGCAAGAGCCCACACGGCTCGCAGTGCTGCTGTAGAAAATGCAAGGTAAAGTAGACGTTCCTCCAGCAAGGCAGCGCTTCTGTATCAGTAAAACACCCCACACGGGCAAGGAAGCCTCGCTTTAATGCCGTGTACAAAGTCACGTGCTAAGTCACGTGATCGCGAATGTGCACGCCTCCTCCAGGAAGCGTTAGGCAAGAGCAGCAAGAGCCCACACGGCTCGCAGTGCTGCTGTAGAAAATGCAAGGTAAAGTAGACCTTCCTCCAGCAAGGCAGTGCTTCTGTATCAGTAAAACACCCCACACGGGCAGAGAAGCCTCGCTTTAATGCCGTGTGCTAAGTCACGTGCTAAGTCACGTGCTAAGTCACGTGATCGCGACTGTGCACGCCACCTCCAGGAAGCGTTAGGCAAGAGCAGCAAGAGCCCACACGGCTCGCAGTGCTGCTGTAGAAAATGCAAGGTAAAGTAGACGTTCCTCCAGCAAGGCAGCGCTTCAGTATCAGTAATATCATGTATATTTTAGAGCAAACCCCCAATCTTCCATCACATTTCTGTGCAAGCACAGGGCATCCTTTTAACATTTCACATTCAAAAAGCATTTTCCTGCTTGGCAAAAGCACCATTGTACACGTGGGTTAATTTTTCTTGGATGTCACTTTACAAATGCGTTTTTTTCCTTGAATCTTTATTCTGAATATTTCCATAGCCCTAGTCAATTTCTACTACACAGGAATCTGTTCAAAAACAAGGTTTCTTTGAAAGTGACATAAGCAAAGGTAGAGAGAGAGAGCTTCTTGTGTGGAATTTTGCCAGTGTCACTTTATTGCAAAAATAAAACACTCGCTGTACATCCTGGAGTGAATTTGTCTGCTATTTCACAGATTTTACTTGACACACATGTCATTCAGTGGGGACCGTCCTCCTTTGCTGGTGTACAACCTGAATATAGATGAACATAGGTGTGTCTTACTGGAACCAAACTGTGTAATGTTGAAGAAATATGGAAATGGCATCAATATGCAGTCATTTAAAAAACAGAATATTTTCTTTTTCAGTGGGAAGTTTTGAGCTGGCAGCATAGCAGCACTGCCTTTGAATTATTTTCTTTGATGCACATAAAGAAAACACTTGCAACCATTCTCGGGGTGTTCTAGGTTCCATCCCGCCCCATATGTGCTCGACAGAGCCAGTGCAGAAATTATTTTTGGAACTGCAAAGTGCAGATTTGATGTAAGGGAATAGTGCTCTGCAGAGCCAGCGAAGCCATTCTTCTTTTAACTGCTGAAAATGCAGTTGGGTGATGTAGGGGGAGTTGTGCTGGGCTGGTAAATGTACCCCACATGGTGGAGGCTGTGTCATGTGGCCCAAGGGAGGGGGTTTAAAAAAAAATAAAGGCACACAATAGAGATGTCCTGAACAATTGAGCGGGTAGGTTGAGGGGAGGAATGCTAGCAGGCCTTTTAAAAAAAAAATGGATAAAGACAAATCTAGTACTTCAGAGCCAACATGCCACAGCCAGTCACTGCTCTCCTCCTTGCTCCAGTCTGAATCAAAGTACAGGGATAGGGGATTGGGAAAGGCTCCAATGACCTTGCTGCCATGCTTGGGTTGCATACATTGTAGTTGAAATACAGAATAAGTTACTTACTTGTAACTCCGGTTCTCCAGCATTGGTATCTTTCATAGATATACAAGCTGTGAATATTCCCTGTCATCAGGCTGGGAATCCTCGGTAACAGAGCAGTTTAAGCTTAAACTGAAAACGTTGAGTTACTTTTGTGCTCTAGTACAGTCATGTTGGGTCATACTGCCCACAGCCAATACGAACACCTCCCTTAACTCCTCCCGTCGGCCATCTTCAGAATTGGCAAGAGCACGTAAATTGCAGTAAAAGCCAAAAGATGAACCATGTGGGGTAGGTGAGAGGGTTGCATGTGAATCTATGGAAGATACTAATGCTGGAGAACTGAAGTTACAGGTGAGTAACTTATTCCTTCTCCAGCATTGGCTCTTTCATAGATTCACATGCAGTGAATAGATTACAAAGCAGTATTAATAACAGTACATACGGGCGTAGACAAGCTCTCAGCACAACGTACCACTGGAGACCTACTTACCTCACGCAAAAAGGTTCCTCATAACCGACTGGCCAACTCTAGCGTGATGAAGGGGAATATTCACAGCATGTGATCTATGAAAAATCCAATGCTGGAGAAATGAGGGACCATCCAGATGATCGTAACTGCAAACTGCAATATTAGTGCAAGGTATGGGCTAAACAAAAAGTGAGGGGTGCCCCACAACACATGGAGGGGCCCTAAAGGGGAAACTGCTGCACGTAATCCCCTTTTCTCAACCACTGTTCCTCCAGTATGCATTACATATCAATTTTTATGAAGAAAATAAATCACCCCTCCCACAAAGGCTGACAATGCTAAAGACTTCCTGTTGCTCTTTCATGGTGCATGCGAAGATGTGCTGTACCATAATCCCATGTAAATGTGGCACCATGGTTGGGCTGTCTTTGAGGTGTCAGTGTGCCATCAGAAGGATCATCCCGGGCAACTACAAATTAATGGGCCTGAATTTGTACCCAGACATAGCATAACCTGGAATAGCATGACCAAACATAATATTGCATAATACAGCATACAAACCATAAAAGCTGTAGAAATAATGATTTATATGATCATAAATTAAATGTAACCGCCTTTCCAAAGTCAAAAAAGCTTTTCTGTAGTTATTGGTAATCACCTCTTAATCATTTTTCCTGCCTCTCCTCTTCCTCCCTAACACATCTTTACATATTACTCCAACACTGGACCAACACATTATGTTAAGTGTATTTTATGCCACTGCAATCACCACAGCAATGGCTTTTCAGCACCTAGAATGTGTCCCATAAATAGGGGCACAGGGACCACACCAGTCATTCCTACCTAGGCCATGGTCTAAAGTTAGAGCAGCAAGCCGAAACGAAACACTAGAGACAGAAATAATAAGGTGTATAGATACATTGAGGCACAATGGAATTAGCGTGTTAGTACTAGGGGAAGAGGTTATGTTATCAGCATCTATAGAGTGCATGTACACCTCAAGGGGCATCTTGGCGCTAGAACATAGATAAAACAACCCACCATAGTGACCTATAATAAGAGTGTTTTTAGGGATGAATGGAAACGAAGATGATTCTGAGTGGTCTTTAACGTAACAGGAAGGTAGTTCCACAATTTGGCGGCAGCTACCGTAAAAGGCGCTGCCACCCACCAGGGCAATTCGGAATTTAAGCAAAACCACTAAACGGGCATTTTGAGAACGAAGAGACTTTCCCGGAACATAGGGCGCAAACATAACCCAAAGAAAGTCGTCCCTCTGCTTGTGATAGGCCCGATGGACTAATCAAAGGGATTCGAACTGAATCCTCTTAGTCACCGGGAGCCAATGAAGAGAGTGCAGCAGCGGACTAATATGAGCACCATACAGAGAAGAAGTGGCAACTCGTGCTGTGAGATTCTGCAAAAGCTGCAGCCGGTCTATCAGCCCCAGAGGCTGGACCAGAAAAGGCGCATTTCAATAGTCAATTCGACTAATGACTAATGCAGCCACAACCAAAGGCCGCAGTGCAACTGGCAAAAATGGCAATACCCTGCAAAGCATCCTTAGCCAGAAATGACCTGTTTTGCAGACTGCACCAACCTGGGAAGCCAGTGACAAAGAAAAACAATCCCCAAGTTTTGGAGCAAAGTCCCTGGGACATGAAACGCACCCAAAGACGATGGCCAAACAGAAGAGATTGAAGATGTAGAATGAAGAGCAGAGCCCACCACCATAATCTGTCTTGTCCTCGTTAAGCTTCAGCCAATTGTTGTCCATCCAGCCCTTCACGGCTACCAGTCATCCACACAAGGAAGACAAGACTTCAGCCTGGTCCTGATCTAAAAGGACCAGGACCAGGGTGTTGTCAGCATATGAATAACACCGGAAGCCGTGAGAGTGGATCAGACCCATCAATGGCTGAACATAGAAGTTAAAAAGTAACAGGGACAATGCAGAGCCTTGAGGCACACCACACGACAGAGTGGGAGGAAGACAGAAAAGGAGGAAGGGAAAGCAAATGGCCCCTATCTGTCAATAGAAGTAAACCAGTCCAGGGCGGGGTCAGCGAGGCCAGGCCGGCCAGGCGGGACAACATAAAGGAGTGGTCGACAGTGTCACATGCTGCAGAAAGATCTAATAGTATGAGGACCCCCACTCGACCCCAGTCAACCACCATGGCCAGATCGTCCAGGACCGACAGTAACACGCTCTCCGTACTCCGCCCAGGCCGAAAGCCAGACTGAAAGGAGTCTAGAAAAGATGAAGTTTCAAGAAAGGAAAAAAAGTAAAGGTGCAACCAAAGACGTTTCATCAGAAATGGATGAAGTGAAATTGGACAAAAGTTTTTTAAGAAGAGGAATGACCAAAGCCTAGTTCAACCCTGCAGGAATAATACCCGACTGACAAGAGGCATTAACAGCAGTAGTCACCAAGGAGATCATGCCAGGCAAGCCAAGAGGTGGTGTCATTATGTGTACATGAATGTGTTTTGTGTGATATTGGAAAAATGGACCTGATGAAAGAAAAGGAAAATGTGATTGCTCATGGAAACTTACATTTTTCCACAAAGCAAGTTTTGCAAAACTTAAGAAAAGTTTTTAGGGAATTAGTGAAGCATGGAAGTGTGATGTACCAATGTAGTGCTTTAACATTCCATATTAATGATAGCACAATGGAATGTACAAACCAAAAGACACATGTCTACACTAAATTTCAGTAAGCATCACACAAACCCACCAGAGATACACCAATACAACTCTCCACCATCTAGTTACACACCCCTGTGCCAGACATCACAGACAATTACATACAAGTCACATTACCAACCTGAAGGACACTCAATAACCACTGCTCCAGATAATTTTCAAAATACTTAAAAGGCACACAACAAAGAGAACCCTACCTTTTCAGATCTGTACAAATTAACGTTGAAATAAAGCTGCCATGTTTCTGTTACATTACTGCCCTACCCCACCTCTTGCAGATACTAAAGTGCCAGAAGACCAGGGAATGGCTAAAGATGTGCTATACAAGAACAAATAATAACAATTACATAAATTAATAGTTATTCACCGTAGTGACTCATGTACTCTTAGTCCATAGTCCCCCTTTCCTCCATACTGTATCGGCGTCCCTTGCGAGGGATGGGAGACGGAAACTTTTTCACCATAAAAAATCTTCCTGCCCTTTACATTTAGAGGCGCGCGGGGTGCAGCCTTGGGAGCATGTGCTCGCCTGACTCCGTCCACCGGCGCCACTCCTCAGTCAACATTGACGCGTCGACAATATACAACATTGCCTGATGACACTAATATTATTAGGGGGAAGGATGGTGGGACTTATGGAGGAAAGGGGACTATGGACTAAGAGTATGTTAGTCACTACGGTGAGTAACTTAATTACTCTTACGCCCCGACCCTTTTCCTCCATACTGTATGGGCATTACAACTGAATGTAGCCCCAGGGTGGAGAGGAGACCCTCCTTAAGCAAACAGGTTTCTTAGAACCGCCTGCCTGAAGCCCGCGTCTGACTTAGAGTCGGCGCCCAGACAGTAGTGCTTGCAGAAAGCCAAAGGTGTGGCCCAGGTGGCCGTCCTGCTGATGACTTGCCACGACACGTGTCGTCGGAACGCTAGGACCGTGGCCTTGGCTCTGACCGCATGGGCATGCTGATTTGCCGGGACTGGCCTGTGCAGACCTTCATAAGCCTCCTTGACGACCGCAACCATCCGCCTCACTATGGAGGCCTTGGAAACTAGATAACTTGGCTGTGAACCATCGAAGATGACAAAGAGGAAATCCGACTTGCAGAACTCCTTGGTCCTGTCCAGGTAGTATTTCAGAGCGCGTTTGACATCCAGACGGTGCAAGACCCTCTGAGGCTCATCCTTGGGGTCGGCGAAGAAGGTGGGTAAAACTATCTCCTCTTTAAGGTGGAAGGAGAAGGATACCTTGGATAGGAACACAGGATGCGTCCGGAGGATCACCTTATCCTTGTGAAAAGTGGTGTAGAGCTCTGATGCCACCCGAGCCTGTATTTCGCTGACTCTGCGAGCGGAGGTGAGACCTACGAGTAGAGCTGTCTTTAGGGTGACCAGCCTGATGTCTGCAGATGACATCGGTTCGAATGGTTTGTGAGCCAAGGCGCCCAACACTACATTGAGGTCCGAGCAGGGTGGGGCTTCTTTATAGGCGGGCTGCCAGATAGGTGTGGCATGTGTGCACCCACACCCTGCATTTGACTAAGCCCGAAAGTAACTGGATGTACCTTAAGCTCAAAGTATGAGTAAGCTTGAATGTAACAGAATGTAACCAATCCCTATGTATAAGATTAAGACTAAGTTGAAAGTATGCATAAGATTATGACTAAATTGAAAGTAACTGGATGTAACCAATTCCTTAAGAACATACGTATGAGTAAGCCTGATAGTAACTGGATGTAACCAACCTCCTTATGCTCAAGACCGTTTGTATTTGTCTGTAACCATATTCTTAAGCACAAGCGCCCGGATGCCTCAGGGTTAGGTGCACTATATGAATGTTATAAATAAATAAATGTGTCCACCTGTACTACAGAGTGGGCGAGGTGTGCCGAGAAGGAGAGCACATCGTCCAATGAGCACTTCAGGGGGTTGATGTCCTTAGAATTGGCCCAATGGCAAAATCTAGACTATTTGCTCTTATATTGGCTTCTGGTAGCCTTGCTTCTGGCACCCTGGATGGTCTCCAGGTTAGCCGGAGATAGGTTCAAGTGTTTCAGAGTGACCTGCTCATCAACCACGCTGCAAGGGCTTGCTTGTGAAGAGCAGTGTGGAGAATCTTGCCCCCTCTGCTGGGTCAGGAGTGGAGCTGGGCCCAGCGGTGGGTGAATGGGAGGCCTGTCAGATAGGCTGAGCAGCTCGGAGAACCACAGTCTCAACGGCCACCAGGGAGCTATCAGAATGATGCTGAGGTGACAAGATTGCTTAATCCTGCAATCACCCTGGGAACCAGGGGTGTGGGCAGGAAGGCGTAGGCCGTCATGTGGTTCAATTGTATCTGGAATGCACGGCCCGGGAAGCCGTGGCCCTGCCCCTGCCAGGAGGCGAAATGTTGCTATTTCTTGTTATCCTGGGAGGCAAACACATCCACTTGGGGGTGCCCCCATCGCAGGAAGACTTCTTTCAGTACCAGGTAATTCAATTGCCACTCATAATTGTACGCCACCAGTCTGCTGAACCTGTCTGCCTCCAGGTTGGACTCCCCCGGGAGTTGGACGGCGGTGAGGTAATGTTCTCCAGTGCCCATTCCAACATGCTGACCGCTAGGTTACATAGTGGAGGGGACCTGATACCTCCCCTGCTTGTTGACATAGTACATGCTGGTGGAGTTGTCCATCTGGATGAGTACTGTCGTGCCCTCTATGAAAGGGAGGAAAGCCTTGACGGCCAGCCATATGGCCTTCAATTCTAGCCAGTTGATGTGGGACTCCTGCTCCTGCCGGTCCCAGACTCCATGGCTGCTGTGGCTGTCCAGAGTGGCTCCCCAGCCCTCTAGGGAGGAGTCTGTTGTGACAGTGACCTGAAGGAGAGGCTGCCGGAATGGCATGCCCTGCCGCAGGTTGCAATCCGCAGACCACCACGTGAGGTCCGGGTAGAGAGATGTAGGAATGTCTACTGGCTCTGCTTGGGAGCCCTTCTCCTGATTCCAAGAGGCGGCGAAGTGCAGCTGTAATCTCCTCATCTTGTGTCTGTGTGGGGTACGGCCAACAGGACCGCTGCCATAATAACCAGCAGGTGTTGGTACCACCAGGCCGAAGTCACTGTGCTGGAGAGGGAGTGAGTACTGGCTCTCTTGATGGCCATGATCTTGTCCTCCGATGGAAAGACTCTCTCAGAGCCGGTGTCCCAGATGAGGCCCAGGAAGGTCAGGCTCTGCGTGGGTTGAAGCGGAGACTTCTTGAGATTGATAGTAAAACCCCAGGTCGTGGAGTGTGCTCATAAGTACGGAGGAGATGTGGATAACCACCTCCAGGGATGAGGCCTGGACGAGCCAGTCGATCCAGGGAGCACAACCAGTCTCCCCTGTTCAGTGTCTCTGCAATGAGTGCTGGCGTAACCATCTTGAATTTTTGTAGAGGAAGGGAGAGGTTGAGGGTGGAAAGGTCCAACATAACTCTCAGGGCAGCCTGGTTCTTCTTCTGCATGGCGAAAATCCTGGAATAAAAGCTCAAACCTCGCTGGGACTTCTTTCACTGCCTGGCTCTCGACGAGTGACCGGATCTCCGCCAACAGAGTTGCTGTCCCAATCTGTGGCAGAGGAGAGGAAGAGACCGGTAGGCGGTACCCCGTAGATACTACGGAGAGGATCCAGGGATCTGAAAGGTTTTGGCGCTAAAATTGCGCGTGGAAGGCAAGCCTGCCCCCCACCGGAGACACGGGAACCCGAAGGGGCGTGTCATTACTTCTTTCTCACTGAGGCTATTGCGGAGAAGGGGGGTTGCTAAAAGCCCTTACCCCCCACTGCCCCTTTTGTTGTTTCCTCTGGTGCTGACTCAGGGTACGGTCAGGTTGTCTGGACCTCTGTTCTTGGAAGCCTCGGAACCCTCCAGACACCTGCCCCTTGTCGGAGCGCTGATGTGACTGGGTGTATGCCTTGGGCGCGGCCTTCGTAAGAATATATAAAGACTTCACAGTTTGCAAGCTGTTCTTCTTTTTATCTAATTCTTCATCCGTGGTGGAGTGGAAGAGGTCACTACCCTCGACTGGAAAGTCCAATATGCATTCCTGGACGTCGGGGTTAAACTTAGTAGCCTGGAGCCAGGCCGTTCTTCTCATGTCCGTGGCAATGCAGATGACCCTGACAGAGGTATCGATATGGGCCACCGTTGACTCCATAATGTCCTGCTCTACCAGCCTGGCTTCTTCTAATCCCGCCTTGAAGTGAGCTTGGAGTCCAGTTGCCGATTAATAGGCTGGGCCGAGTGTGGCTTGAACCACCCCTTCTTGGCCAAGGCGACTACGTCTTTCTGAATCGGGATCCCTGTTTTGGAGGGGGGTCTTAAGGTGCAGACTTCTGCCAAGACCCCCTCCTCGGTCTGCTCTACCTCAGGTTGAGGAAGGCCCAAATACTCTGCCAAACGTGCAAGGCGTTCGTGGAAGGCCCTGGCTGAAGATGGCGTGTCGGGGTCCTCCGCCTCATCTGTGTCCACCAGCGTGCTCGGAGGGTCTGGAACTGGTGGAGGAGTGCTGGGCGCCATGGGCTGCGGGGTGGAGACTGGAGCCAGTGGCTGGTGCGGAGGCTCGTGCAGAACTGCCGGTACTTCGGGAGGCGGGAAAGCCGGAATCGAAGGAGCCGGCTGGGGCAGCGGTGGCTGCACTGGGGCCTGTGGCGCCGGAGCAATAGGAGGAATGACTATGGGCACTGGTGGGGTGACCTGAGGGAGCATGTCCCTGACGGCATCCCGGAGGATGATCCCCGTCTGGGGAGTTCGCATCAGCCCTAGGAACCCTTCAAAGAACCGGTCTTCTGAGGCTGTAGAGGTGGCAGGTGATGTTGATGGAGTGGCCAACGGCTGCTGGGGCCGGTGCGCACACTGCCTGGGGGGCAGGGGAAACCTGCCCTGCGCTGCTGATGGATAAACTGTAGGCCACGTACCTGGTTGACACCAATCCTACCTTGTGACTCGTTCCTCCACCCGCTCTGCCAGAAGGGGCATCAGGCGAGCGGCCCTCTTGTCTGGTGCGGCGGCCATTTTGTCGTGCCACGTGCCATAGTCGTGGTGCCTGGCTCACTGGACCCAGCCCCATCCACGACGCTTGGTGTTGGAACATAAGGCCTAGACCACACCTCAGGCCGATATTTGGAAGGCATATTGCCCTAGGCCGAACTGCCGGTAGTGCTGCGTGAAGGCGCCCCCTCGGACATGATGCAGGTAGTAGGATGTTGCCCCTCGGGAGTAACCCCGGTAACAGAACCTTGCAGTCCCTCTGCACTGGGACTGGAAGGATCCAGAGACCCCTCGGCTGTAAGGCTGGTACAAGGACTAGCCTCGGTACGAGTGCTGGTGTGAGAACCCGAGAGGTTCCTCTTGGCAGGGCGCTTCCTTGGAAAGGAGTCACCGTTCCGGGGTGCAATGTTAAACAGAGGCCTTGCCTTAGGCCTCAAGCGATGTTCAACTAAGTCCTTTAGGTCCTCCGGAGGGGACTTCTGGAAGAGCTCCCTCCACCTAGCTAGTCTGTTCTTCAGTGCATGTGGAGTAAGCGCATTGCACGTGGAACAATCTTCCCAGCCGTGGTCGGGGCGAAAGCAGCGGAGGCAAAGGGCGTGGGGATCGGATGTAGGGAAGAGCCCCTCGCAGGCTGGACACCTGCTGGAGCCCGCTGAAGTCGACATGCGCCGAGAAGGAATCTGGCGTCGGAGGACCAAGTACCTAATTGGAAAGAAAAAGACAAAGATAAAAGAATATCCGGGGAAGAGTGCGTGGTATTACATGGCCGAAGCCAAACCCAGGAGTGCTGGTGAATTCGGCCCGTTCCCGACGACGTGGAAAAGGGGACTGAGGAGTGGCGCTGGTAGGCGGAGTCAGGCGAGTGCATGCTCCCAAGGCCGCGCCCCAACGCGCCTCTAAATTTAAAGGGGAAGAATATTTTTTTCTGTTGAAAAAGGTTCTGTCTCCCATCCCTAGCAAGGGACCCCATACAGTATGGAGGAAAGGGCACGGGACGTAAGAGTACAAATAGTTTATCATTCTCCTAGCTCTGACTTGTCCAGGCGGCATTTACACTTTTACACTTAAGTGCGGTAAAAGAAAAGAGTAAAGGTCATTTTACCTTTGTTTTATTTCTCACATTTCTACCACTTAGTGCAAAAGGAGGGGACGTTTTGTACAATAGTTCAAAAGGGGCCAGCCAGTCCCCTCTGATGCAATTAACATTGGAATGAAAATTACCTATGAAAATGTTAAGAATACAATGTATTGCAAGATTCTGTTTTACATCACTATAAAGTTACATTACAGAAGTGTTTAGCACAAGCATCCAACATGCTGTTTTGCATAGTGCGAAGAAAATATGAATATTCGGAGCGCTCATGTTTCCGATGGCCATACGTTAGGCCATCCAGTAAGGTTGCTTTACATTTTCGATTCTGGGACTTACTTTTATCTTTTTCTTTTAAAATTGAGGAAATCTAAACAAAAAAAGATTGGATGGCCTTTGGCACGAATGGCCACGGGAAACATGAGTATTCTGTATTCAGTACAAAATGCACTTCTTTGTGTAAAAATAACTGACATCATGCATTCACTATGCTTTACACCTATTCTTAAAAGGCGGCACATATTTGCTGAGTTACTAGAGCTCTACTTCAGCCTTTCAGATGGAAATGCCCCATTACAGTTTCACTCAAGTGTTGACTGGGTATTACCCAAATTGTTTGTTTACAATTGTTCAAATGAACAATTGACTGAATTTAAAGGGTCACAATTGACCTTTTCACAATTGACCGAATATATATATATATATGATACATTACTCACCGTAATCGTATTTCTGATGCTTGTATCTGCTTAGATTCACATGCTGTGCATAGGCCGACATCTAGTGGAAGCTGCGGAGTATTACAGTTTGTTTTTCGAAACTCGAAAATGGGCGTCGACACAGGGCGTGCCAGTAATACTATCCCTAGTGTGACGTCCACTGTATCCAAGATCCCTCACGCGTCTAGGATCCTCAGATTGTATTTTTTCTGACATGAGGTAGCATGAGGAGTAGCGTGAGTACAGGTAATCCAAGCAGATAGATAGAAAGGTAAGACTACAAGCAACCATGCACCTTCTCTCAGAGGGGAGGAAGGGTGGGTCGCATGTGAATCTAAGCAGATACAAGCATCAGAAATACGATTACGGTGAGTAATGTATCCCTTCTGAGGCTTGTGGAATCTGCTTAGATCACATGCTGTGCATAGATTAGCGAGCAGTACCTGAAGGAGGTGGGATGTGAGAAGGGTCATGAGCAAATAAGTGTCTTAGAAGCGCTTGTCCCACTTGTGTATCTGCCTTGGAATGGGTGTCAATGCAGTAATGCTGAGTAAAAGTGTGAATAGAGCTCCAAGTAGCTGCTTTGCAAATGGTGTCAAGGGGTACATTTGCAATGAAAGCCAGAGTGGCCCCAATGCCTCTTGTAGAGTGGGCTCTTGGCGTGAAAGGCAGTGTCTTTTCAGAGAGTGAGTAACACAGCTGGATACAGTTAATAATCCACTTCGAGATGGCACCTTTGGAGACGCGATCCCCCTCTCTGCCTGTAGCTACGGAGACAAACAGCTGATCTGTTTTCCTTAGCGGTCTGGTTTTATTTACATAGTCCTACGCACATCTAGGGTGTGTTGTTTCACCTCAGCCGAGCTTTGAGGGTCCTGGAAGAAAGCCGGAAGCTCGATGGACTGGTTTACGTGGAATTTAGATATAAACTTAGGTGAGAACCTAGGGTGTGTGCGTAAAACCAGTTTGTCTTTATGGACAGTAAAGAAGGGATCCTGCACTGACAGAGCCTGAATTTCACTGACCCTTCTTATAGAAGTAATAGCTACTAAGAAGGCCGTTTTATAAGTCAGGTGTTTGAGACTGCTTTTATGCATGGGCTCGAATGGGGGGCCCATGAGCTTAGATAGCACCACATTAAGGTCCCACCCTGGTGGTAGGTTTGAAATAGGAGGGTGAAGTCTCTTTACTCCTTCCATGAAGGCTTTAACTACTGGTACTTTCCACCACGAGACCTTGTTATGGGAAGTGGTGTATGCCGACAGGGCTGCCAGGTGTACTTTCAGTGAGTTAAAAACCAGTCCTGCATCCAGCAGGTGGAGCATGTATGTAACAATAGTGGAAGGAGTGCAATCAACTGGGTTGATTTGTTTACTCTGGCACCAGATAACGAATCTCTTCCACTTGTCAAAGTAGCAGTGCCTTGTGTTTGGTTTCCTAGATTCCTTTAGGATGTCCATACACCTCTGTGGTAAATTGAGATGTCCAAACTCTATGACCTCAGGAGCCATGCTGCCAGGTTCATTGAGTTGGGTTGCTGATGCACTGTTTGACCTTGGTGCTGGGACAGTAGGTTGTACCAGGCCGGAAGTTTGATGGGCTCGTACACCGCCATCCTGCATAAGTGTGGGAACCACGGTTGTCTTGCCCACATGGGAGCAACTAGGACGAGCGTCATCGACTCTCTGTTCATCTTGTTCACCACCTTCCCGATGAGAGGAGTTGGTGAAAAAGCGTACGCAAACGTCCCTGACCAGTTCATCCACAGGGCATTCCCCTGGGAGTCTGGTTGGGGGAACCTGGATGCAAATCCTGGGCATGGTCTGTTTTCACTTGTGGCGAATAAGTCTATAGTGGGGAAACCCCACTGAGAGACGATATCTTCTACGACCTCTCTGTGTAGAACCCATTCGTGTTCCTCTGGGAGGGAGTCTCTGCTCAGAGCATCCGCTAGGGAATTGAGCTCCCCTGGAACATGTTGTGATGACAGGAAGATGTTCCGTCTGAGTGCCCATATCCAGATTTTCTGGGCTAGCTTGGACAGATTTGGCGAACAAGTCCCTCCTTGCTTGTTCAGGTAGAACATGGCTGTCGTGCTGTCCGTCCAGATTTGCACTGACAGGTTTAGTAGGTAGGGCTCGAACGCTTGAAGCGCTCTGAATACTGCCAGAAGCTCTAGCAGGTTGATGTGGTTCTTGGCCACTGAGGGAGACCAGAGACCCTGAGCTGTGTGGTGGAGATGGTGAGCTCCCCACCCCGTCAGGCATGCATCGGTAGTGACTACTGCCTGTACTTCGGGATCGTAAAAGGGTTTCCCATGTGCAAGATTCTCTCTTGTCCACCAGTGAAGGCTTTGTACCAGTGTGGGCGAAACGACCACTAGATCGTCCCACTGATCACTTGCCTGAGACCACTGTTTCGCCAACCATTCCTGCATGGGACACATGCGCAGGCGCGCGTGGGGGACCAGGTAAATACATGACGCCATCATGCCCAGCAAACGCATTGCTTTGCGTACCGTTATTTGGTGACCGGACTGATATTGCGGAATTTGCAGTAGTATATTACGAATTCTTTCCTCTGAAGGAAATGTCAACCCCTCTTGAGTATCTAGGATTGCTCCTAGGAACTGTTTGGAGGTGCTTGGCACCAGGCTTGACTTTCTCGTTGATTGAGAAGCCTAATTCGTGGAGGAGGTCGATAGTCCTTTAAATGTTTGTCCTGCAAATTACTGGGGTTTCCCCCGTTATGAGCCAGTCGTCCAGATATGGGTACACCGGGATTGCCTCCCTGCGTAGGTGTGCAGCCGCCACCGCCAGTACCTTGGTGAATACCCTTGGTGCCGAAGCTATCCCGAAGGGCAGTACCTTGAACTAGTAGTGCCGACTGTCCACCTTGAAGCGCAAGTACCTTCTGTGCGCTGGGAACATGGACATATGAAAATAGGCATCTTTCATATCCAAGGTTGCCATGTAATCCCCCTTTTTTAGGAGGGGGATTACCTCTTGTAGCGTAGTCTTTCGAAAACTTTTGGGGCTTGACATACTTGTTGGCAGGCCGTAAGTCCAATAGTGGGCGCATTGTCAAATCTTTTTTTGGCACAAGGAAGTAAGTTGAATAAATACCCTTGTTTACCTGGTGTCCCGGGACGAGTTCTATCACGTCCTTTGCTAGCAGATTGGCGATCTCCTCGAGGAGAATCTTCTGATGTTCTAAAGAGTGTACTCTTTGTCGTGGAGGATGGTTCCGGGGACGCTGCAGTAGTTCTATACAGTACCCTGTGGATACTGTTGACAGCAGCCATCTGTCTGATGTGATCCATTCCCAAGCCTGGGTGAAATTGGAAATGCGTCCCCCTACTGGGGTTGCGTGAGAAGGGACCCTGAACTGAGCGTCACTGCTTTGGTGGAGGCGTGCCGCCTCCTCTACTGGGGCTGCCTCTGCCTTGACCACGTCCTCTCCTATTACCCCTGCCGTAACCCTGGGTAGACTGTTGGCTGTTGTTGTTCCACTGTGTACCCTGCCCCTGGGAATAGTTTGATCCTCTCTGGGAATTTTGGCCGCGTGGGTGACGAAGATTTCCATTCCCTCTCTGGTTAGGGGGTTTATTGGTTAGTTGGCCAAGGGACTTGAGTGTCTCATATTCGTCTTTGGCATTCTTCAGTGCGTCCTCGACTGCCTTACCAAACAACAGATCGGCTTCCACCGGTTTGTCCAACAATGATGCCTGGGTTTCTGCCTTAAAACCAGACTGCCGTAACCACGCATGTCTCTTGATAACAGTACCTTCTGCTATCAATCTGCCTGCGTTGTCCCCGGCGTCAAAAGTTGCTTTTAAAATGCAACCAGACACCGCTCTACCCTCTGCTGTAATTCGTGCTAACCGGCCCTTTAAGGGTTCTGGTGCAGAGGCTATGAGTGCCGTGACTTCTTCCCACTGATGGCAGTTGTAGCTGGCCAACAGGGTGGTGGAGTTTGCAATCCTTGCCTGATAGGCGGACGTTGAGGTTACTTTCCTGCCGAAACCATTTAGGGGTCGATTCATGGAATTAATGTGCGCCACAAATTCCCGCGCAGAGGTGCCAAAACGTGCGATTCGCAGTAAAAGTGCGAAAATCGCAGTGCAAGTGCGAAAATCGCAGGGAAACCAGCGCACATCGATTCATGGAAGTCCGTGCGCGAGAAAAAAATTGGATGTGCGCTGAAAATGTGCGACGCGCACGCCGGCGCACAGGTCATCCAACAGCGTGCGCCACGGCCACTGCGAAATCGCACATAGCGCGGCGCACATCACAAAAGTAGGCGGAACACAGGGCATAACACTCGGAATGGGGAACAACGCGTGAAAATATGGGCGTCACGGGGGAAGTACAGGGGGCAAGTGCGCGGAACGCCCACACGCTCGCCTACAACCCGTATTCATGGAATCGAATAGGGCAAACCAGCGCACGGTCTAAGACGCGCACAGGGCCAAACAAGTATGCCACAAGAAAGCAGGCAGTAGCGTCCCTGCGCCTGAAAAAAATGTGCGCCAAAATGTGCGATAACAAAAAGCACCCATATACAGCCATGATGAATGGTCCATACAGTGGCCCTCTAGGACAAATGAGGTGCAAAGGGGTACCGACAAACACGGACACCCGCTGTGTGAAAAATAGCGTGTGCGTGTGTACCTGGGTGCGCGGGAAGTCCCACACGCGATTGGCCTGGGTACGTATACTACGGGGTGCGCGGGAAGTTCCACACGCGATTGGCCTGGATACGTGTACTTCGGGGTGCGCGGGAAGTCCCACACGCGATTAGCCTGGGTACGTGTACTTCGGGATGCGTGGGAAGTTCCACACGCGATTGGCCTGGGTACGTGTACTTCGGGGTGCACGGGAAGTCCCACACGCGATTAGCCTGGGTACGTGTACTACGGGGTGCTCGGGATGTTCCACACGCGATTCGCCTGGGTACGTGTGTTTCGGGGTGTGCGGGAAGTTCCACACGCAATTGGCCTGGGTACGTGTACTTCGGGGTGCGCGGGAAGTTCCACACGCGATTGGCCTGGGTACGTGTACTTCGGGATGCGCGGGAAGTTCCACACGCGATTGGCCTGGGTACGTGTATTCCGAGGTATGCGGGAAGATTCACACGCGATTTCAGCAGGGTACGTGTATTCAGGTGGTGCCGGGGAATGCTACACGTGATTTGGCCGTGTGGGTCCTCCCAGGTGTTCCCTCTACACCCTCCACGGCCCCTGCAGGCAGCCCACACCACAGGGGACTACCCTGCACCCCTGCGCATGTCCCACAGGCAACCCATCCACCATGGCCATGCCCCCCAGCCAACCCACATGTCACCTTGCACTACTGATCACCAACACATGTCTCCCTGCACCCCCAGCCACCAGGGGCACCCTCCACCAGGCCCCCACCCATGTCTCCCATCACCCCCACCCCCCAGCAGTGCAGAGGTAGCCTCCACCAGGCCCCCACTCATGTCTCCCTGCACCCCCACCCCCCAGCCACCAGGGACAGCCTCCACCAGGCCCCCAACCATGTCTACCACCACCCCCGCCCCCCAGCAGTGCAGGGGCAGCCTCCACCAGGCCCCCACTCATGTCTGCCACCACCCCCACCCCCCAGCAGTGCAGGGGCAGCCTCCACCGGGCCCCCACTCATGTCCCCCTGCACCCCCACCCCCAGCACTGCAGGGGCAGCCTCCACCAGGCCCCCACCCATGTCTCCCACCACCCCCAGCCACCAGAGGCAGCCTCCACCAGGTCCCCACTCATGTCCAACTCATGTCTCCCATCACCCCACCCCCAGCAGTGCAGGGGCAGCCTCCACCAGGCCCCCACTCATGTCGCCCATCACCCCCACCCCCCAGCCACCAGGGGCAGCCTCCACCAGGCCCCCACTCATGTCCCCTATTACCCCCACCCCCCAGCAGTGCAGGGGCAGCCTCCACCAGGCCCCCACTCATGTCCAACTCATGTCTCCCTGCACCCTTACCCCCCAGCCACCAGGGGCAGCCTCCACCAGGCTCCCACTCATGTCTACCACCCCCCCAACCCCCAGCAGTGCAGGGGCAGCCTCCACCAGGCCCCCACTCATGTCTCCCTGCACCCCCACCCCCCAGCAGTGCAGGGGCAGCCTCCACCAGGCCCCCACTCATGTCTCCCATCACCCCCACCCCCCAGCAGTGCAGGGGCAGCCTCCACCAGGCCCCCACCCATGTCTACCACCCCCCCCACCCCCCAGCAGTGCAGGGGCAGCCTCCACCAGGCCCCCACTCATGTCCAACTCATGTCTCCCTGCACCCCTACCCCCCAGCCACCAGGGGCAGCCTCCACCAGGCCCCCACTCATGTCCCCTATCACCCCCACCCCCCAGCAGTGCAGGGGCAGCCTCCACCAGGCCCCCACTCATGCCTCCCACCACCCCCACCCCCCAGCCACCGGGGCAGCATCCACCATGCCCCCACCCATGTCTACCACCACCCCGCCCCCCAGCAGTGTAGGGGCAGCCTCCACCAGGCCCCCACTCATGTCTACCACCACCCCCACCCCCCAGCAGTGCAGGGGCAGCCTCCACCGGGCCCCCACTCATGTCCCCCTGCCCCCCCACCCCCCAGCCGTGCGATTTGCCTGGGTACGTGTACTTCGGGGTGAGCGGGAAGTTCCACACGCGACTGGCCTGGGTACGTGTACTACGGGGTGCGCGGGAAGTTCCACACGCGAATGGCCTGGGTAGGTGGGGGTGCGCGGGAATTTCCACACGCGATTGGCCTGGGTACGTGTACTTCGGGGTGCGCGGGAAGTCTCACACGCGATTGGCCTGGGTACGTGTACTTCGGGGTGCGCGTGAACTTCCACACGCGATTGGCCTGGGTACGTGTACTACGGGGTGCGCGTGAACTTCCACACGCGACTGGGCCTGTGAGAGTGGAATACATGTATTCCAGGGGTGGGCGGGAATATTTACCCGCGACTGGGCCTGGGAGAGCGTGCTGCGTGTATTCCTGGGGTGGGCGGGAAGATTCACACGTTTGCCTACGACGTGCCGAAAAATAAATGGTCCAATCCTGAGACACGTAGGCCAGCATGAAGCAGGCGTACGTCGACCCGCGCAGCATAAAAGTGCGCGCAAACAAACAAGCTCATACGCCAGGATGAATATACCATTCCTAGCAGCAGTGGCCGTGGGTTACCAAAGGAGGAGGAGGAGGAGGATAGTGAGGGCCCGAATTTTCACTCACAGAACCAGCCTTTTTGGGATGCCTAATGACCAGGTGTATGGGAGGTACAGGTTTCCCCCACACATAATACTGGACCTGGTCAGTGAGTGGGAGGATGACCTCACATCACCCACCCTGTGCTCCCAAGCACTCAGCCCCCTGGAGAAGGTCCTCAATGTACTGCACTTCTTGGCCACAGGATCATTTCAGTGGACAAGTGCCATAGTGGGTGGGGTGTCACAGGCCACGCAGTCACGCTGCCTACACCAGGTCTTGGACATCATCACTGCACGCCGATCAGTCCGTAGGCACATATACCTGCCCAGGACACCTGCAGAAAGGCAGGCTGCCACCCTCGATTTCTACGGTGTGGCACAATTCCCAAAAGTGCTAGGTGCCATTAACTGCACCCATGTGGCACTACGTCCCCCCAGGGCATCTGAGCACATCTAAAGGGACCGCAAGCACTGGCATTCCATCAACGTGCAGGTAGTATGTAATGCTAAGGGAATCATCACCTCAGTATTTGCCAACTATCCAGGGTCCACCCACGACAGCTTCATTTACCGAATGTCTACCCTAAGCCGGGACCTAGAAGCTGGGCGGCATGGCGATACATGGCTGCTTGGTGAGTATGAATGCCACTGCACATGCATGCATGTCAGATGCAGAGTTATGTCACTACCCCACTAATGATACCCATCACCTCCTCACCAGGGGACAGTGCCTACCCGCTGAGCACCCACATGATGACGCCAATTCGGAACCCCATCACGCCTCCAGAGGTAAGATACAACACAGCCCATATTGCAACCCGGGGCATAGGGGAGCGCACATTCGGAGTGCTCAAGTCACGCTTTCGCTCCCTTAAAGTTCTGGCGGGCAGCTGTTATATGCGCCCCCAGTAGTGTGCAGGATCATAGTGGCAGCATGTGTCCTGCACAATGTTGCAACACGCCGGGGCCTGGCTGTGGACATGGTGGTTCACCCTCATCCCCAACCACATGCACGGCCGCTGCGCATGGGAGGGGAGAGGGCACGGGGTGAGGCAGCCCGTACGCAGCTCGTGGCTAATTACTTCACATAGAAATCACACCCCAGTGGAGTGCATACAGGCCTGGCACATACCATCTGATAAGCAATGATGACTCGACCTGACAATTAAGACGAACAAAGGGACTGTTAACTGTCAGAACCATAGCAGCCTGAGATTGTTCATGTGGAAGTGTCACAATGTGTGCGTCCCTACCTCCACAAACACCACCAATGCAGTGTCATGAAAAGACACTTCCATGCGGCAGAAATGAATACCCACTTGCAAAATACTACATGAAAACAGTGCCATGTCACTCACCCCCTCCCCGGCATGGCAACACAACACACCATGGCATGTCATGCAATGTGAGAGGAAAGAAATTAATCCCCACAACATGCCCCAAGTGTCAGCAGCTACAGTGTCCCTAATGGAAACATGTCCACACATGAAATGCAAACAGTAATGCAGGACCTACAACCCACATTACCAAATACTTACCAAGAATACCAATCACCTACACAACCTCCAACCTACCTTAAACATGACATTACAGACTTAAAAATTAGCTAGCCTCACCACCTGATGATGACAGCCCTCTGAACACTTCCAAGTATACAGTGTTAGCGCCACGCAAGAGTGTAGGTGCACTGCTTACAACATGGACTCCAGTTCCAAGGTGGATCGCATTGGAAGACATGAGGAATGGACCTGCAAATATGGAGGATGAGATGGATGCAGAGGCACATATCAATACACCATGCAGTGTACAATACAACAACAATATGCACTATGAATGTATACACAGTATTGACTACAGACTGCCCACACAGCTCATGGGAGTCCAATGTCACCATGTACAACAATGTCACTTGGGCACACCATTTGCAAGCCCATGGAAACGGGAAGCAGGAGGGGTGTGTGTGACAAAAACCCAAGCATCTGAACCAAATCCATGACAAGCCTGCATGTGCCCAGCCACAATGCAGCGTATGCCCACGGGAGCCACACAAGGCAACACACTGTCCCAAAAAAAAAATAATAAATAAAAAAATAAAAAAAATAAAAAATGGCCATTAATGGGCCCGGGGGGTGGGGGGGGGTGGGGGAGGCCACCCAGGAGGTCCGAGGACAGGGTGCACACCAAAACCCACCTGTGTGGATCTTGCGGAAAAAAAAACACCTCCATGGGCTCATGGCCTACACGGCTACCCTATTGTGGGAGTATCACTGCTGTCGCTATCCTCACCCTCTGCAGCTGCATCAGGAGGTGGTGGCACTATGGGAGGCAGCCCACGCAAAGCCCTAGTCTGTTCCTCCATGGCTGCAAGCATGCGGGTGTGGTAGGTCTCGTTCTGGAGGATAAGTGTGCGGAGGTCCCAATGCAACAACTCACGGGATGCCCGGACCTCCGCCCTAGTTGCCTGCATCTCAGCTGAGAGCGTACGGGTGAGACGCTCCAGCTGCTGTTCTGTCTTTCGGTTTGTTGAAGCCTCAAGCTCAACAAGAGTCGTCCTGAGGTGAACGAGTTCCAGCCTCAGGGCTTCCCTGTGGCCCTGGGACTCTATGGAGATGGCTTCCTGCAGAGTCGCCAGTGCCGCCCGCCTGTCCCTGTCGGATGCCAACATGTCCTCCCTGTGTGACTGGCAGATGGAGTCGGTTGCCTGCTGTAGTCGCTCCATCAGCCTTTCGGGGGGGACAATGGAAGTGGCCACCCTATCCATGGCCTGAGCCATCATCTCTGATGATGCTGCCTGTTGGGTTGCCATACCGTAAATGGATTGCTCCCATGCGGTATTGCCAGGTGGCGTACGGCCACCACGTCGGCACCACACCTGCCTGGGGCAAGGCGAACTGCGCCTTGCTGTGCCGGCACTGCCTGAGGCTGCAGGACTGCATTCCCCCACTGATCTGCTGGCCCAGGAACAGGATCAGATGTCGCGGAGTGTGACCCTGCATCCGTAACCACCAACGGCGTACCTGCCAACACTGACATCCCCATTGAGGGTTCTAACCCTGGTGCAGGTGGGTCAGACAGAACAGAATCCCTCCCAGGAACACTCACCTGCGACGGCACGTAGGTCTCATCATCCGAATCGACACCTGAATACAGCTCGGGGGAGGTGCAGCCAGAGACACCCCTTGAGAGCACGACCTGCAGCAGTTGTGGGTTCTCACCCACCACCACACCACGTCCCTCACTGGTAGTCGGTCGGCCCTCAGACCCCTCCTGGGTCTGCACCATCTCCACAACCCCAGCAGTATCAAGTGCGTCTTCCCCTGCAAAGACATTAAAGAAAACAAATGGAAACAGGCATTAGCACTATGGCACACAATTAGGGCTGAGAGGCTACAGAAACAGTACTTGATTGACACATGTCCCACATGACTAAAACACTCCCATGCATGCACCGCCACTGCGTGTGATGGGGAGGCAGATGGCACACATTGACACCAAGATGGAAGATGAACACATTTTCTGCATGCTGCCTAGCAGTGGCATCACACATTGGCCAGTGATTGGCAGGTCAAATACACATGCCATCACACAGATGGCATGTACCCTAGCCATGAAGTGAAGAGGGAGAGGAGGTCACCAATTGTTCATTCAGTCCAGTTTGTACATATAATTGATTATTTTCATTGTAATGGTTCAAATGTTTAACCTGCAGCTGCCAGTCAAAAACAGCCCTATAGCACAGGGACATGTCTAAACTAATCATGTCCACGAAACGGAGCCAGTCCACTGTACCATAGCCATGTCAGACATGTGACAATAGGACTGAGAAATCCCGAGTAAAAGTGGTGGTATGCAAACAATCTGCCTGAATGAACAGAGGTAAATAAGCAACAGTGTTGTGGCAAGATGACACTCCAAGGGCAACTGGCGTGGTGTTGGGCTGGATGTCTAATGTTGGCCAAAGGGATGCTGCTATACCCAAATGCTGGTGCCAAGAATGTATAGGAAGAGGCACATGGGTGAGCCGAACCACTCAGGCACACACACCCTCCCCTGGCACCCAAACAGAAGCCCTCCCACACACACCATGCACATGGATGACACACACATGCATGTGCACTCACCGGACAATGCCTCATAATCTGCCAGTTCTCCCACGCCTTGGATCTGTTCCTCCGTGACGTAGGTCGCAGCAACCTGCTCATGTGGAGTGAGTTCTATGTCATCTGCTGGAGACCCACCTCCAGTCACTAGAGTTGCGGCATGACTTGAGGCCAGCTTATTCTTTGCCCTGCGCTTCAGGTCATTCCAGCGCTTGTAGCATTCATTAGCTGTGCGCCTCACGATTCCAAGGGCACTTATGATGTCCGCAATGGTCTGCCAGTGTGCCTGACGTTGTGCAGGTGTGGTCTTGGATCCTGCAACAATCACCATTTTGCGGTCATGGGCGGACACATACTCAACAAGTGCATTCAGTTCGGCCTCATTGAAGCTGGGCTTCCTTGACGGGCCGGACTATGTAGCTGTGTCTGGGGCATCAGCCTCTACTGGACGAGCACTCTTCCTCTTCCGCTTGGAAGGTGGTGGGGATCCTGAGTGTCCTACGCCGCTCTGGACACTAGGGGCAGGAGCGTGGGATCGCACACTCAGCATGGGAGTTGGTGCAGGCATTACCTCAAGTGTGATGGTGTCAGGGGGAATGTCAGCATGATGGACTTGGACCGACACTGTCCTGGATGGGTGTGCGAGAGGTGGGGTGGATGGAACCGCAGCTGCCCCTGCAGTCTCCCCAGCCTGCCTACGCGGGGCAGCCGATGACCTAGCTGCCCCTGATCCACGTGGCCTTATGACACCAACGTTCACCGGCGCATGTGGCCTAGACCTGCTGACCTGGAAGTCAGCCATGGAGTCACCATGTGCTAGGTCTGGTTCCACAGTGGGCTGGTCCAACAAGGGCTGAGCATGGATGGTGTCAGCCACGGTAACCTCAACCAGGGGGGGGGGCATGGGTGTCCCTGACTGCTCCTCCACACATGGGGGGCTAGGGGCACCCTGCAAGTCACGGCCACGTCCCCTACTGGATCCACCACAGCCACCACTTGGGGCTCGGCCACCTTTGCCACCCTTACGGCTTGGTTGCCTCCCAGCCATGGCACTGATGTTATTGTGCATATGGGAGTCGATGTGAACTATTGTCCTGGGCAATTGGGGGTCAAAGGGGTTGGGTACCAAATGGTAATCGTACCCTAGTGCTCTAGCAAGGCTGTATGTCACCCCTGGGGAAAGATGACGGGTCACGCAAAGCACAGGCACCCCAAAAAAGCGAAGTAAGGTGCACGCAACCCCTCCTAGACCACGTGCGTGGAAAAATAAACCTGCACTACGCTGTGGCACCCAGAAACACAAGAATGAACGTATTCATGTCACACGCAGCCTAGAATGACCTCTGAAGGGGTACGCGACACACGGGGCAAGCACAGATGTTAAATACGTGCGCGACTCACCGTCTGCCAGGAACAAAAGCGTGAAAAATATGCGCGCGTGCAAGTTGGCAACACCCCCGCCAAAAGAAGAATTGTACGCTGTCTGAGGAGACAGGACAACAGTAGAAGGGAATGCTGTTTGAGGAAACAGGCCCAGGAAAAAAAGGAAAAGAGAAAAAGCTGTCAGAGGTAACAGGGAGTACGAACTGGAAACGCTGTGAAGTAAATCGCGTGTGAACCGACAAGAAGTACAGATTTCACCCACTCGCTCTCCACGAAAAGCACGTATAAAGAAATGGCGTTCTATACGTACCTTTTATACACACGTCACAGACACACATACGCTATGAGGCCATTTCCACCAATTACGCGCTTTGACACTCGGACGTGTATCTCTTCATTTTTACACGCGCCATTCTCTACGGCCATGCGCGTGACTTCACAGCTGCGCATGGTGGCCTTTGGGCCAATGAAATGGCATATGCGAGCACACATGGTAAAACTGCACGTCCGAGTGTCATCGCGTGTAATCGGAGGGAAGTGAGCGTACACGCGATTGGCCTGGGTACGTGTATTTCTGGGGTGCGCAGGAAGTTCCACACGCGATTGGTGGAAATCCACTTGTGCTCTGTCAGCACGTGTAATGAGGGAAACACCCGTGCGCGTCACATCACAGACGCGCTTACGCGCTAAGGGCCTTTGGTCCCATGAAATCGCATATGCGTGCTGACGTGCATACGCGCTAAGGCCCTTTCCTCGATTCACACGCAGACGTGCAGGATTTTCACGTGCCAAATCACTCCGTATCAAGCTGGCCACGCGTAAGCACACGGAAGACCACGCTCCTGCCCAGAAGGCCGAATTACTGCCCCCTAGAGCCCCGAGCACGCTCCCACCTGCCATCTGCTGCTGCCTGACTGCCTGCTGCCCACGTGCCCTGCCATTTGCTGCCTGCACATCAGCCAGGGGTGACCACCCCTGCTGGAACCGAAGACTCCCGACTGGGATTCCATCGCTCCACAGCCCAGCCCCAGGACCCAGTTGCCCACCCACTCCTGCCTCTGGGGTTGTCATGTCGGGCACTGCAACATCTGGCACCACTGACAACCCCCGGCCAGAGAGGGAGAGGGGCACCAGCTTCAGTGCCAGGGAAGTTGGTGTCCTGATGGAGCAAGTCCTGGGGCAGTATGATGCCCTCTACGGAAGTGTGCGCGCGGACAAGGAAGGATGGACTCGGATCTGGACGGACATCGTGACTGCCATCAACGCGGAGGGGGTGGCAGTCCGCGACTTCCAACATGTCAAGAAGCGCTGGGAGGACTTCAGGTCCAGGACCCTGAACAAGGCCCGGCGCCTCTTGAAGGCTGCGGATGCTAAGGGGCACCGGGGCCACTTGTCGGAAGATCAGATGAGGGTCCTGGAACGCATATCCCCAGCGCTCCACGTCCAGGTCCTTGAGAGGCAGACCCGTCTGGAGTCAAGCGGTAAGTGTACATGCATCATGATTGTAAGCTGTGCGTGTGGTGATGTACCAGTAGTGTTCCGGTTGCACATCTGTTTGTATGGGGCCAAGTATGGGTCGGGGTGTACAGGGCTGTGAGGCTAACACATGCGAGGGCTGTCATGTGTGAGAAATGGGTGGTGCTTGTGTGTGTAGGCTTGCATGCCAAATGCAGTTGTGTGGGCACACATGTTTGGATGAATGTGTATGTAAGTGGGCATGTTCGTGATGTCACGCATGTATGTTGTTTTCAGCTGCATGCATCAGCACTGTGTACATGTGCGTGTGTGTGTATTTGACAAGGGTGCAACAGTGATGCAACATGGATGCATGTGACAGCGGGATGTGGAAGCCTGATTGGCAGATGTGACATGGATGCCCATCGGAACACTGCGACAGTTGGCTGAGGTGTACACATGCATGCAAGTGTGGTGGTGTGCGTGCCTGTGTAGTGCACTCCCTGTGTTGCATGTGATGTCTGGCTCACCTTTGCCTGCTCATGCTGTTGTATGTGTATGGATGGTGCTGGCAGTTGGGATGTGGCTGTGGTATGGCTCATGTGTGCAAGTTGAAATGACATGTGTGTTGCCGATTGTGATGCCATGTCTGAGGTTTGACAATGCCACTCATGTGCAACTGTCATGTGTGTATGTGTCCATTGTACAGTGCCCTGATGCCTGTGTTTAATTTCTCCCTGTCTGCAGCGTCAACTGATGAAGAGGGCGGAGAAGGTGCTGTGGAGCACAGCGGCGGGGATCGCACCGCCAGCCGGAGACGCAAGGCCCAGCTCTCCTCCCATGTTGTGATCTCGTCGGGGAGTGAGGAGTCTGGTGCCGCGTCCCAGGCCGCAGCTGCCGGGGGGAGGTCCAAGAGGCGGAGGTCGGAGTTGGACTCCTCGGCAGCAGAAGGGGCAGCTGGGACCCCACAGGGCCCAACGGGGGAAGATGGCACGGAGTCATCCAGGTTGGTGGGGGGTTTGGTGGAGGAGGCCGTGCAAGCAACAGAGACGGGGTCTGGAGGTGGGGATTCCACTGGTGCTAGTGGTGCAGTGCAGGACCAGGGACAGGAGGCAGCACAGGTCACCACGGAGGTGCCTGTGTGCAATCTTGTCCCTGATCCTGTCACTGCATCATCTTGCTCCAGCAGGGATGCCTACGTCCAGACCCGTTTTCAGGCAGGGGATGAGCTCACGACAACTGGCCTGCCTCTGCCTGCAGACGTGGCTATTTGGGTCCGGGTTGAGCCTGTCCTGACTGGTGTGGCGTTGCGTCAACGGGCCATGCGAGGTGACCTGCAGTCTTTTCATGAGGAGACTGCACGTCATCTCGAATGGCTCGTTGACCGCGTCGGCCTACTGGGACAGGTCACCCAGGCCGGATTCCTCCGTTTGATGGGGCTTGCTCAGACCCCCTCCTCAACTGAACCCCCTATGCGCCAGTCGTCCTCCGTGCCATCTTCCCACCCATCAGTCACCTGGGTGCCCTCTGGAGCTGCCTCTGACGGTGCGGCCAGGCTGGTGGAGGAGGCATCCCTGCCACAGTCGGGAGTCGGATGTCCAGCAGGGGTTGCCACATCAACGACTGCACCCCAGCCAGCGGAGGATGTGCAGGCAGCAGGAGGCAGTGCACAGGCAGAGGCGCAGCAGCAGCAACGTGGTGGGAGCCATGATGGCTCGGGGCCTTCCACATCGGAGGGGCAGGCATCGGCCGGAGGGCAGGAGGACCCAGGACGGGAAGTGTCTTCCGTGTGGCAGCGGTTGGGCCACGCCATAGATGCGGAGCGGGCGGAAGAGACACGGCTCACGATGGTCAGGGCGGAGAACTCCATGCAGAGGGCCCTGCGGCGTGCCGAGTGCCTCGAGGCAATCCGCAGGGAGTTTGGGGGGGAACATTAGGATGGCCCTGCGGACCCTCGGGGCCATGGAGGAGGAGCGCCTCCGGGACATTGAGCAGGAGTTCGATGATGCCCTGGCCCGGAACATCCCGAAGTGAGCCGTCGGACTAGCCCGCTGCCCTTGTAAATAGTTATATAGTTAGTGTTAGGTTTCCTTTGGTTTGGCTTTATTTTTGGACCTTTTGGACAATGGGCCACATTTTTGTATATAGTTATTTTTTTTAGGTAGTGTTATTAGATAGGTTTCATTTCTTCGTTTGGGATCATGGACCCTGGATAGTTATCTGTACATAGTTGACTTTTGGAATTTCAATTTTTATTCTGATTTCGCCCTGGAGCAATGGTTTTCGATTTTAATTTGCGACTTTGGACACCTTTCCTTTGCATTATGATTTGTGGTTTAGCATTTTTTCACGGACCTGCTGTTTTTTTTTTTAATTTCTATTATTGTTTGTTTATTTTTGATTCACTTTATGTTGCTTTTAATACATATTTTTTCTTCAAAGTTCAATGTGTAGTATCATCTCATTGGTTTCATGCATATCATGATATGGGTTTTGACATTCACTGACACCCATTGTGTGTATGTGAGGGACATGTGTTCATTTCAAAACTTGCAATTGGGCTTCTGTCATGTTTTTGCAATTTCTAAGTGGGTGGATGGAATACTCGGGTGGGTGTTTGACATTTGGAGGCTGACAATAAGGGCCAGGGATCTACATTGGGGTGACATGTTGGCTGGGAGACGTGAGTGGGGGCCTGGTGGAGGCTGCCCCTGCACTGCTGGGGGGTGGAGTGATAGGGGACATGAGTGGGGGCCTGGTGGAGCCTGCCCCTGGTGGCTGGGGGGTGGGGGTGATAGGGGACATGAGTGGGGGCCTGGTGGAGGCTGCCCCTGCACTGCTGGGGGACATGAGTGGGGGCCTGGTGGAGGCTGCCCCTGCACTGCTGGGGGGTGGGGGTGGTGGTAGACATGAGTGGGGGCCTGGTGGAGGCTGCCCCTGCACTGCTGGGGGGCAGGGGTGGTGGTAGACATGGGTGGGGGCCTGGTGGAGGCTGCCCCTGGTGGCTGGGGGGTGGGGGCGGTGGGAGGCATTAGTGGGGGCCTGGTGGAGGCTGCCCCTGCACTGCTGGGGGGTGGGGGTGATAGGGGACATGAGTGGGGGCCTGGTGGAGCCTGCCCCTGGTGGCTGGTGGCTGGGGGGTGGGGGTGATCAGGGACATGAGTGGGGGCCTGGTGGAGGCTGCCCCTGCACTGCTGGGGGGTGGGGTTGCAGGGAGACATGTGTGGGGGCCTGGTGGAGGCTGCCCATGCACTGCTGGGGGGTGGGGGTGATGGGAGACATGAGTGGGGGCCTGGTGGAGGCTGCCCCTGCACTGCTGGGGGGTGGGGGTGGTGGTAGACATGAGTGGGGGCCTGGTGGAGGCTGCCCCTGGTGGCTGGGGGGTGGGAGACATGAGTGGGGGCCTGGTGGAAGCTGCCCCTGCACTGCTGGGGGGTGGGCGTGATAGGGGACATGAGTGGGGGCCTGGTGGAGCCTGCCCCTGGTGGCTGGGGGGTGGGGGTGATAGGGGACATGAGTGGGGGCCTGGTGGAGGCTGCCCCTGCACTGCTGGGGAGCGGGGGTGGTGGTAGACATGGGTGGGGGCCTGGTGGGGGCCTGGTGGAGGCTGCCCCTGGTGGCTGGGGTGTGGGGGTGGTGGGAGGCATGAGTGGGGGCCTGGTGGAGGCTGCCCCTGCACTGCTGGGGGGTGGGGGTGATAGGGGACATGAGTGGGGGCCTGGTGGAGCCTGCCCCTGGTGGCTGGGGGGTGTGGGTGATAGGGGACATGAGTGGGGGCCTGGTGGAGGCTGCCCCTGCACTGCTGGGGGGTGGGGGTGCAGGGAGACATGAGTGGGGGCCTGGTGGAGGCTGCCCCTGCACTGCTGGGGGGTGGGGGTGCAGGGAGACATGAGTGGGGGCCTGGTGGAGGCTGCCCCTGCACTGCTAGGGGGTGGGGGTGGTGGTAGACATGAGTGGGGGCCTGGTGGAGGCTGCCCCTGGTGGCTGGGGGGTGGGGGTGGTGGGAGACATGAGTGGGGGCCTGGTGGAGGCTGCCCCTGCACTGCTGGGGGGTAGGGGTGATAGGGGACATGAGTGGGGGCCTGGTGGAGGCTGCACCCTGGTGGCTGGGGGGTGGGGGTGGTGGTAGACATGGGTGGGGGCCTGGTGGAGGCTGCCCCTGCACTGCTGGGGGGCGGGGGTGGTGGTAGACATGGGTGGGGGCCTGGTGGAGGCTGCCCCTGGTGGCTGGGGGTGGTGGGAGGCATGAATGGGGGCCTGGTGGAGACTGCCCCTGCACTGCTGGGGTGTGGGGGTGATAGGGGACATGAGTGGGGGCCTGGTGTAGCCTGCCCCTGGTGGCTGGGGGGTGGGGGTGATAGGGGACATGAGTGGGGGCCTGGTGGAGGCTGCCCCTGCACTGCTGGGGGGTGGGGTTGCAGGGAGACATGAGTTGGACATGAGTGGGGTCCTGGTGGAGGCTGCCCCTGCACTGCTGGGGGGTGGGGGTGCAGGGGGACATGAGTGGGGGCCTGGTGGAAGCTGCCCCTGGTGGCTGGGGGGTGGGGCTGGTGGTACACAAGGGTGGGGGCCTGGTGGAGGCTGCCCCTGGTGGCTGGGTGGTGGGGGTGCAGGGAGACATGAGTGGGGGCCTGGTGGAGGCTGCCCCTGGTGGCTGGGGGGTGGGGGTGGTGGTACACATGGGTGGGGGCCTGGTGGAGGCTGCCCCTGCACTGCTGGGGGGTGGGGGTGCAGGGAGACATGAGTGGGGGCCTGGTGGAGGCTGCCCCTGCACTGCTGGGGGTTGGGGGTAGTGGTAGACCTGAGTGGGGGCCTGGTGGAGGCTGCCCCTGCACTGCTGGGGGGTGAGGGTGCAGGGGGACATGAGTGGGGGCCTGGTGGAGGCTGCCCCTGCACTGCTGGGGGGGTGGGGGTGATAGGGGACATGAGTGGGGGCCTGGTGGAGGCTGCCCCTGCACTGCTGGGGGGTGGGGGTGGTGGTAGACATGGGTGGGGGCCTGGTGGAGGCTGCCCCTGCACTGCTGGGGGTGGGGGTGGTGGTAGACATGGGTGGGAGCCTGGTGGAGGCTGCCCCTGCACTGTTGGGGGGCAGGGGTGGTGGTAGACATGGGTGGGGGCCTGGTGGAGGCTGCCCCTGCACTGCTGGGGGGCAGGGGTGGTGGTAGACATGGGTGGGGGCCTGGTGGAGGCTGCCCCTGGTGGCTGGGGGGTGGGGGCGGTGGGAGGCATTAGTGGGGGCCTGATGGAGGCTGCCCCTGGTGGCTGCGGGGTGGGGGTGGTGGGAGACATGAGTGGGGGCCTGGTGGAGGCTGCCCCTGCACTGCTGGGGGGTGGGGGTGGTGGTAGACATGGGTGGGGGCCTGGTGGAGGCTGCCTCTGTACTGCTGGGGGGTGGGGGTGGTGGTAGACATGAGTGGGGGCCTGGTGGAGGCTGCCCCTGCACTGCTGGGGGGCGGGGGTGGTGGTAGACATGGGTGGGGGCCTGGTGGAGGCTGCCCCTGGTGGCTGGGGGGTGGTGGGAGGCATGAGTGGGGGCCTGGTGGAGGCTGCCCCTGCACTGCTGGGGGGTGGGGGTGATAGGGGACATGAGTGGGGGCCTGGTGGAGCCTGCCCCTAGTGGCTGGGGGGTGGGGGTGATAGGGGACATGAGTGGGGGCCTGGTGGAGGCTGCCCCTGCACTGCTGGGGGGTGGGGGTGCAGGGAGACATGAGTGGGGGCCTGGTGGAGGCTGCCCCTGCACTGCTGGGGGGTGGGGGTGATGGGAGACATGAGTGGGGGCCTGGTGGAGGCTGCCCCTGCACTGCTGGGGGGCGGGGGTGGTGGAAGACATGAGTGGGGGCCTGGTGGAGGCTGCCCCTGCACTGCTGGGGGGCGGGGTGGTGGTAAACATGGGTGGGGGCCGGGTGGGTGTGGTGGGAGGCATGAGTGGGTGCCTGGTGGAGGCTGCCCCTGCACTGCTGGGGGGTGGGGGTGATAGGGGACATGAATGGAGGCCTGGTGGAGCCTGCCCCTGGTGGCTGGGGGGTGGGGGTGGTGGGAGACATGGGTGGGGGCCTGGTGGAGGCTGCCCCTGGTGGCTGGGGGGTGGGGGTGATAGGGGACATGAGTGGGGGCCTGGTGGAGGCTGCCCCTGGTGGCTGGGGGGTGGGGGTGGTGGTAGACATGGGTGGGGGCCTGGTGGAGGCTGCCCCTGGTGGCTGGGGGTTTCAGGGGACATGCGTTGGTGGGCAGTAGTGCAAGGTGACATGTGGGTTGGCTGGGGGGCATGGCCATGGTGGATGGGGTGCCTGCAGGACATGTGCAGGGTAGGCCCCTGTGGTGTGGGCCACCTGCAGGGGCTGTGGAGGGTGTAGAGGGAACACCTGGGAGGACCCACACATGCAATTCACGTATGGTGCTCCCCGCGCACCCTTGTAATACACGTACCCTGATGGAATTGCGTGTGATACTTCCCGCGCACCCCTGAAATACACGTACCCTGCTGATTTTGCGTGTGATACTTCCCGCGCACCCCTGAAATACACGTACCCTGCTGATTTTGCGTGTGATACTTCCCGCGCACCCCTGAAATACACATACCCTGATGGAATCGCGTGTGATACTTCCCGCGCACCCCTGAAATACACGTATCCTGCTGCTTTTGCGTGTGATACTTCCCGTGCACCCCTGTAATACACGTACCCTGCTGGAATCGCATGTGATACTTCCCGCGCACCCCTGAAATACACGTACCCTGCTGATTTTGCATGTGATACTTCCTGTGCACCCCTGATGCACACGCACACAGGACAATCGCGTGTGGAACTTCCCACGAACCACTGAAATACACGTTCCCCGCTTGGCGTTTGCTGTTTGCCAGCCCTGTGAACTGGTCCAGGGTTAGCCAGCCCTTTGCGATTATTTGGGGATTTTGAAGGCTTTTCCTTGCGCGAGGGCGTTCTTGGGGGCGTAACTGGCGCTGCTGCAGGGTCGGTGCGCCACGCTGCGCCACGGCTGGTTTTGGATGTGAAAATCCATGAATACGCTGTGCGCGGAAATCGATTTTAGTGACAACCAGGGAGTCTGGCTTCAGATGTCCTCTTATATAGAGAGGGTCAGACTGGGCTGCCCTGAAAAGTTTTTCAACTCTGGGATTGACTGCTCTGGTGAGGTTCGGGTTCACCAGGAACGGGTCTATTATTCGCTAAATAGACTTAAGGATAGGGATGGTCTGGGCAACAGGCCTCCTTTCTCCCACTAACTCCTCGGCGAAGTCCCTCTCCTCCTGGACACCGTGGGTGTCAATATGGAAATGTTCTGCTGCTCGTGCGAGAACCTTCAGGAGGGGTTGGTTATCGACAGGGAAGTCGGTAACCGCGGCTTCCTTCTCTACCGGGGAATCTACTCTGTAGGTTTCAGGGTCTTCCTCTTCCTGGTCCTCATCATCCCCATAGTAGCCCGTCCCGGTTTGCTCTTCTACCATGCCAAATTCTTGGTCCTCACCAAAGAAAGTCTCTCCTTGATACTGTGAGTAAGGCCGTGAGTATGGTTGTACATCGAAGGGGTCCAAAGACCACATAGGTGTCTCAAAAACCGGGGCTTCTTACTCTGGGGGATAGGAGCATTAGAGCCTGAGGGTGTAGCCCCTTGTGGATTCTATGAAAGGAAATGGTCTGGATTTTTATCATAAAAGTCTGCCAAAGAAGACATCCTTGACATGACCCTATCTATGTCATCACTCGAGCATTCTTTGGAACTGGGAATTACTCTCTCAGAAAGTCTAGGAGACTTATCCTGAGTAGACTTGCTGGTCTTAGAAATAGCAGCAGACTTGGGCTTGTCTGTCTGTTTAAGAGGAGTGGAGTGGGGGGGGTGTGGCTTGGAGCGCCATCGATGTGGTCGCTCCCTTGAGGCCGCCCGTGGGATGTCCGCCGCCGCCGCCAAATTCAAGCGGTTCTAACCGAATATCCAAGTCGCCAATGACATCTACAGCGATCGGAACCGATGAGGCACAACCTGGCTTACAATGATCTCCGAACGCAGCTGCGTTCGCCTAGAACTTAGCGACCGCACCGCTCCCCCGCCGCCATTCGAAGAAACCAAGATGGCGGCCGCACCGGAACTCAGCAACATACTGCAATCCTGATGGCGACGGACCTCGGGGGGACCGAAGGGGAGTGGCGGACGGAGGTTGACCGGCGAACAGACGAGAACTCCATCGCGGGCGGCACTCGGCCGGACCGACAGGGGTAACATGGAGGCCACGAGATAAGCCCTAAGAGCCGTCCAGAGAAGCCCAACCTCGCGGGCACTCCTTTCCCGCACCTCTCGGTGCTTCCTGGGGCGCCCCGGCCCTCCCATCCAGTCACAGCTTTGGCCTCGCCGCTACCTTTCCAGCCTAGACCGCCAAACACGATCATCATGTCTAGGCAAGCAAAGGTTGGCAAAGGGGCAGATATCTCCACCATGCTCGTTATGCTAGACAAAAGCAGGAAGCAGGAGCCCCCCAAACTCACTCCGCAGAAACAACAAGAGGACGGGGATCTCTCGACAACAAAGGGGACCTAATAGCTTTCATGGCGGACATCAAGTCTGAATTCCGCTCATGCCCATCGGAACTCACCACCAAAATTGAACAGACGGACCAAAGGGTTACAGAGGCCGAACAGAGGCTCGGAGAAATCAAAGACCACTCACGGGATCACGCCACCACTCTAGGGGAAATGCGAAAAGCCGTTGACTCCCTGCATCAGAAATGCGAGATCCTGGAGTTTAAACAGGAGGACCTGGAAAATAGGGCGCGCCGCAACAATCTCCGCATTCGGGGGGTCCCGACCTCCATCCCCGATAACAAATTGGCGGACTACGTGGGGCGCTTCTTCGAGGCCCTCCTCCCAGACCTGGATAAATCTCAGCTCTTGTTAGATCGCACCCACAGACTTCGCTCGCGTCGCGGGGCGGTCTCCGACCCCCCCCAGATGTCATCACAAGGCTCCACTTCTTCACGACCAAAGAAGCGATCACGGAGATCAGCCGCCAAGGGGAGGAAATTACATTTCAGAGTACGCCACTCCAAATATATCAGGACCTCTCACCACTCACCCTTCAGAAAAGAAGAGCACTCCGACCCCTGGCACTGTTCCTCCAGGAGCAACAAGTCCGCTACAGATGGCTGTTTCCGGCGGCGCTACAATTCACATACAAAGGCACCTTACGCCGGATCAGCCACTTGGAGGACGCGGAGAGGATCATGCATCCATCTTCGCCCCAGGAGCCCTCCACTCCAACCTCGGAGGGTGCTGAGGCCCCTGGGCCGCTTTCCTCCCCGAAACCTAAACGTACGCTATGGTCATCATCCCTGCAAACCAACAAAAAGAAATGAACAATGGCGTCCCCCATACCTCCAGGTTCCAGTTATACCCCTCCCTGGCCTCCTCAGACTTGGCCTAAAGTCGGATCCGCCACATAACGCTTCATCTGACGACTTACGAGGGCGGAGACGGCGGATCATGCCCACGGCTCATACCCACTCCAAGGACACTTTCCAACTTTCGTTCCTTGGACACCCACGGTACTCGATACACGATGGGACAATCGGCCCCGTTGGCCAAGGGTAGACCCATATCTACAATGTCGGTCTACCCACCAGTTAAAGTTGCAGCCCCCCATTGGGGCTTCGCGTTAAAACCTCAAGAGCAGGATGGTACTACAAGATCTTGTGACAAACATGGCAGCTGAATCACCGACCCTGACCCCCCCCCCCCCAATTCAAGGGGTAGAGAATGAGACACATCTGGACCACCAGGTTCTACGAATCCTCTCCCTAAATGTTAATGGACTGAACACCCCTACCAAACTAAAGGCAATTTTATTAAAGCTCCAGGACGAAAACGCCGCGATAGCCATGCTCCAAGAGACCCACTTGTTGCCAGCGGATGTGATCCGGCTTCGCTCTCAATCATTCCCGCTTCAATTTTTCGCCTCCGGTTCAAGCAAAAAGGGGGGTACGGCGATTCTCTTCAGAAAAGACTTGAACCCACAAATCCTGGAAACAAAAACATGCCCGGAGGGCCAATACACAGCAGTTAAATGCCTCCTGTTTGGGGACCTATACACCCTCATCTCAGTATATGCCCCTAACTCGGGACAAGCACTCTTCTACGACTCCTTGGGCTCGACCCTCGCTGGCTTTGTGGAGGGCCAAACAATCGTCGGAGGGGACTTCAACGGGGTTCCCGACCCCACTAAGGACAGGTCACACCCCCCGAATCCAAGCGATTTCGCCCAAGCTCTCAACCTCCTCCGGTTGTTCAGGTCTCTGGAGATAATAGACTCGTGGCGGGTGTTTCACCCCGACGAAAGAGACTACTCCTACTCATTTGTCCACCGCACTTTCTCAAGGATTGACTTATTTCTGATCTCCCCACACACCTTTCCCTCAGTCAAAGAGGTCTCCATCGGCACGAGGGCCATGTCTGACCACGCTCCAGTGTTCTTGGAACTCCGGGTTCAGGACCCCAGACTCAATAGCCCACGCAAATGGTCTCTGTATGACCCGATCCTCAATGACATGGCTACAAGAGACAAGATCGCGACAGGGATTAAAAACTTCTTTGACGAAAATCCAGCCTCAGATACCTCATTGGCAAATAACTGGGACGCCATGAAGGCAGTGATCAGGGGCTCTCTCATTGCTCAGGGGGCGGCCTACCACCGGAACAGACGCCAGACACGAATTGCTTTAGAGGACGAGCTAAGGGAAGCGGAGGCAATCCACAAGGAAAAAAGCTGGTCCCCTAAAACACAACGGATCATGCGAATGGCAAGGAAGAAGCTTGAAGCCCACTACGCGGAACAAACCGCCCTAATGATGGCAAGAGCCAAACAATCCTACTACGCAAAGGGCAACAAAGCGAATAGGTTCCTGGTGGCCAAACTAGCCAAACGGAGACGCATCAACACAATCGCAGGCCTACGGGATCCTGAGGGGGTCACTCGATACTCGGAGCCCGAAAAACAACAGCTTGCAACAGACTACCTGACCCAAATCATGAAGGCAACCCCTCGTGACCGACCGCAACAGGTGGAATATCTGCGGAAGGCAGCGGTTCCCCGTCTTGCCAACACGAAGAGAGACGAATTAGAGGAGCTCATCACGGGGGAGGAGGTCGAGGAGGCCATCAAGTCGCTTAAAACACGAGCCCCAGGCCCAGACGGCTTCTCGACCAGATCCTACAAACTTTTCAGGCCACAACTGACCCCCCACCTGGTGAGCCTGTTCAACTCCTTCAGGGACACAGGCGCGGTCCCCCCATCGATGCAGGAATCAACCACCATCCTCATGCCCAAACCGGGAAAGGACCCAAGGAGTCTAGCCTCCTACAGACCGATAGCACTCTTGAACATTGATGCCAATATATATTCAAAGATCCTGGCAAACCGCCTGAACCGCGTGCTCCCGAAGATCATTCACCCCGACCAAGCAGGCTTCATCCTCCATCGATCCGCGGGAGACAACATACGAAGAACCCTGAACCTGGTCGACCTTGCTTCTCGGAAATCCCAAAAGCTGGTCTTAGTGGCTCTGGACGCAGCTAAGGCATTTGATCGAGTTGATTGGCCCTTTATGAAACTCACCCTAGAGGCCTTCGGCTTCGGGCCAACCTTTCAGTCAATGGTGTTGGCTAACTATAAGAGCCCAAGTACGAGTATAAGAATTAATGGGCACAGCTCAGCTCCGATCCCCCTATCATGTGGAACCCGGCAGGGCTGCCCGCTATCGCCCCTACTTTTCGCTCTCACCATGGAGCCTCTGGCCCAAAGGATTAGGGGAAACGATCGAATTAAAGGGCTACAGGTTGGCCCCAACCAATATAAAATCGCCCTATATGCGGACGATGTCCTACTCACGATCTCGGAAGCCCAATCATCATTGAGACAGGCAATACGAGAACATACCATCTATGGTGAGGTCTCCGGCTTCACTATAAACTTTGATAAATCCTCGGCCATGGGCATCGGACTCACTCCAGCAGAACAGGAGCCACTGGCGACGATGTGCCCGATGACATGGGTGAAGAAGGCCATCCCCTACCTAGGGGTCCACATCCCGGATTGCCCAAGAGACACATACAAAGCCAACTTCCCCCGGCTGCTGAAAGAACTGAAAGGTGACTTGAAACGGTGGGAGACCCAAGAGATCTCACTGCTGGGGCGCATCACAGCATGCAAGATGAACCTACTACCGAGGTTCCTATATACCTGCGCCTCACTCCAAGTAGCGATCCCCACACCAACCCTTAAGGACATCCAAAGGAAAATGCTGAAATTCATCTGGAAAGGTAAGAGAGCGAGAATTCCTCTCAAAACGATGCTGGGGGGCCCTAAGCTAGGAGGCCTGGGGGTCCCGGACTTGAGGGCCTACAGTGTGGCAGCACAACTAGCACAATTTCAGGCATGGCAGACCGTAACAAACCGCCCCAGGTGGGTAGAACTGGAACAATCACAAACACCTTTACCCTTGCGATTCCTGCCACACATTTCGCCCCCCCTTAGAACACACTGGGGAGTCCTCCTCCTATCAACCAAACACACCCTTAGCTCCTGGGACTGGGCTTTAAAGCAGAAGGGAGTGCCCAGAGGCCCGAGCCCACGCTCCCCAGTCTTCCATAACCCATCCTTCTCACCCGGAGCAGACCTTCGCAATTTCCGGAATTGGATAGAGGGCGGGCTGGAGACCATAGACCAGCTATATATGGGAGGGACAACCCTCACCTTCGCCCAATGTAAGGAGAAATTCCAACTCCGGGAAAGGGACAGATTTACCTATATCCAGCTGCGCCACTGGTGCTCGCACCCCCAAACTCTGCGGGCAGCAACTCGCCTGCCCACCGCCCTGGAGCTAACACTAAGGGACCTTCCAACCCAGGGCAGGGTATCCACCCTATATAGGCGCTTCTTGAGAGACTTCCTGTCCACAAGAACCCGCATCATGGCTCAATGGGAGGCGGACCTGGGCCATCCGATCGAGGACCAAACCTGGGTGGACATCTGGACCAGAACGCACACCTCCTCCACGTGCGTGACCAACAGGGAATGTGCGTACAAAGTGCTCCTCAGATGGTATTACCCACCCCTTCGACTCCACCACATGATCCCACAGGTGGATCCTGCCTGCTGAAGGGGATGTGGTCACCCAGGCTCTTTCTTTCACATGTGGTGGACTTGCCCAAAGATACGACAGTTCTGGAGGACATGCCTAGAGACCATCACACAAATCACAGGGAAGGAGATTCCTCTAGAACCCGAACCAGTCCTGCTGGGGGCCCCGATCCCCACGATCTACCCGCGCTCCGCGTCCAAGTCTAAACTAGTGACACATTGCCTTCTGGCGGGGAAAACGGTGTTGGGTAGGACCTGGAAATCCCTAGAAGGACCTCACATAGCCCAATGGTGGTCTAAACTCTGGGACATCCTGATCGCGGAGAAGGTCACGGCAGCACAGGCGGGCACGCTCCACCGCTTTCAGAACGTCTGGAGCCCAGTGCTGGAATACGACCAGTGCTTCCCCGCCCAGACCTACAAACCGACCAGGGCCCGATGGATCTTGCAACATCAAGTGGATCCGGTAGAAAACATAAACCCTAGGGGGGCGAACCGGACAACCCAGATTGAAAATTCAGCCTCCGAACATAAGGATGAGAGAGGCCAGAAGGAAGAGGGAAGGAGGATACCCGATGGGGGGAATAAGGACTGGGGATCGAAGAACTTGAATACGCATTGCTTTTGATATGTCATGTTTTGTATATTTACCATCCTGCCTTGATTTAAAATAAACAAAGTTAAAAAAAAGAGGAGTGGAGTGTTTGACAGGTGTGGAAGAGTGCAGTGGCTGCTTCTTCTGCTGTTTTCCCCCCTCCCCGTGAGTGGAAGAGTGTTTTCCCTGTCCCTTTGTGGTTCCGGAGGTTTTCGATGCCTGGCGGCGAGGAATGGGGGTAGAGTCCCTGTCCTTCGAACGTGGGGCCGCGCTGATCCTGTCTGCGGGCTCCGACTCCTGGATAGCGGCCTGAGGGTGGAAGTCGTCTTCGTCCTCCAACGATCGAACTTCCGTTAGCTTAGGGAGCGAGGCACTCTTGGCAAGAGTGGATGATTGCCTGGAGTCATGCAGCAATCTCGATCGAGAACGCCCAGAGGACACCGATTCGGACCGTTCTCTATGTGCCTCTTTCCGAGAACTCGACGTCGTCGAGTCTCGGTTGGACTTCGTGTGTTTTGTGTGAGTGGTGTGTGAAGCGCTTGTGTCGCCGAGGGTCTTATCCATAGCCGCCCTGTCGGACGACCTTCTGAGGTCGGGGACTTGCGCTCGGCTGTCTTTAGACGACGTAATGCCCTCGCCGTCCGAAAGCACAGCGTCGCTGCCATCGCTGAAGGCGCCCTCCGCCGCCATGGCCGCCTGCCTGGCGTGGTGGGCCCAACGCTTCGTCGAACGGTCCTTAAGTGTCTTAGGTTTAAACCTACTACAGGCTCTGCAGTTCGCCTCGGGGTGGTCCCTCGGCAAGCAGAGATTGCACGTGGCGTGCCTGTCGACCCAAGGGTATTTGTGATTGCACTTGGGGCAGAATTGAAAAGGGGTACCCTCCATACGCACCTTGAGGCAGCGGGCTGGTAAGTGTAGGAAATGTATAAGATGTACTTATATACCAAGAGTGTAGAGTATGTCCAACCCCCCACTCTCCCTACTTGCAGGGCCGAGGCCAGAGGCCTTCCGAGGCCCGGGCCGGGGCCAGAGGCTTTCCGAGGCCCAAATCCGTCGTGCAGCAGCCGACGGTCGAATTCTTCTCCAAGCCGGCGTCGAGTGTCGAAGTTCGACGTTGGGGTGGAGAAAGGGTGTAAATTTATCGATATTTTAGCAAAAGTATGGCTAAGGCCAGGGGACTCCGCAAAATGCTTCCGACCAGTATGGCGGAAAAAAACAATCTGAGGATCCTAGATGCGTGAGGGATCTTGGGTACAGTGTACGTCACACTAGGGATAGTATTACTGGCACGCCCTGTGTCGACGCCCATTTTCGAGTTTCGAAAAACAAACTAATACTCTGCAGCTTCCACTAGATGTCGGCCTATGCACAGCATGTGATCTAAGCAGATTCCACAAGCCTCAGAAATATATATATATAGGGGTGTTGGGGGGTTTGGCGTTGGGTGGGGGGTTGTGGGGGGTTTCCCCCCACATATATGGTACAATTGACCTTCACAATTCGATCAATTGTGAAAAGGTCAATTGTCATTCGAACAGTTGTAAAACGAACAATTTGTATACAACCGTTGACTAGTTAATTGTCAGGACAGTGCTGCAGCAAGTTTCACTGACATTGTAAATCTTCTGCCTGACCATACATAAGAAAGTTTTCAAAGCCAAGAGGTCAATGAGCTGAGATGATGGGAAGCAGGGAAGGACTCTCAATCACAATGGTGTTGCTGGCCAAACAGAAAGGGAGTTCAAATAAAAGATGCAACACATATTGCACCTGGAGAGCCAATAGTGAGTGTCAATGTCCAATGTTGCATCCCGACAGCAACAGCAAACAGACTCTACATGGATTCTGTTCACTAAAGGGACTTTTGACATTTGAACACAGAAGGAGGTGAACCCCTGTGACTCAAATCCTCACATTGATCTGGGCCCATTTAGAGCGAAACCTTGCATGGAGGAATGTCTGACTCATAAGCAGGAAAGCCAGATGTGCAGCTGTTGACTTACAAATTGGTTTGTTTTCGGAGGTTACTGTACATAGTCCAGGGCCTCAGGTTTAGAACAGTGTTTGAGCACGGCTGTAGCCAGTGACACTGCTGAATGTCATCTTCTGCTTTCACTGAATTTCAGACATAGTAGGGCAGAGAAATTACTTACAATTCTTTCTATGGGTTATTTTCCCGCAGATCCCCATCAGGTAAATATCCCTTCCAGCGTCAGGTGCTTGGAAAACCTTTCGTCAGGGGGAGTGGTGCACCACGACTCAGCTGTCGATCCGTCTTTACTCAATGCGACGGTCGTCTGCTTCACTACGCCCCTGTACCTCGGATCCCACCCCGGTCCCCCTCGTGCTCAGGTGCTGCAAATAGAATGCGGCACCCAACAATAAGTGAACGGTAGCCCCGAAACAAGAGGTCACCTCTGTCTCCCAATAAAGAAGGAGTCCTTAACTGCAGGCATTTTCATAGCGGGGTTTGGATGAGAGGGTGATGAGGAATTTGCAGGAGAAGAATCCATACGTGATAAGGCGGAAGAACTAAAGGAAGATCAGAGCCACTTAAAGCTTAAAGCCCCTTCCCCCTCTATGTAGTCATACATCAGGTGATGTCATAAAGGGGGTAGCCCAGCTGTACTGTGAATGACATCTACATGAACCAATAAGAAATGTTGATACTTTCTTCACGGAGGTACTCTTTTCTAATACGGATCTCTCTCTGTCCTTTGTTTTTGTTTGGTTGGTGAATTCTTGGGGACGGTTGGAAAAGAAGGAGCAAGAAGGTGGGAGCCCAGAAGAGGAAGGCATATTTGAATGGGCATATTGACTTTACCTGCAAGCCATAAGGTTTAGAAGCACCCGTTGTGCGTGACGTTTAATAAAATAAGCCTGTGAGTTTCGAGGCTGAAGCTGTATATGCGAGAAGAAGAGTTGCAAGAGAAGTCCTTTGTTCGCTGCCGGGAGATCGGAAGGCTCGGTTCAACGAAGGAGCCCAGACGGGTTCGCGGCCCCACTCCTGCCCCCACCCTTGTAAGCAGGAGGAGCCGCAGCGCAGGCCTACCTTGCTCAAGGCAGTGTGAGGAGAGGGGGCCCGTACGAGGAGGTTGTCCTCGGGTGCGCTGCTCCACTCCTAGCCCCACCCTTGTGGAGGAGGAGCCGTGGCGCAAGCCTGCCTCGTATACAACGATCCGAGGGCAAAGGGCACGCGCGAGACAACCAATCCACGGCCAGTCAGCTGTGTAGGGAAACAGCTGTTCATAAAGAGACCGGAGGAGGAGGTGAAAGTAAAAGAGTCCAGAACCTGACAGAACTGTGTTAAGGGAAGTCTGGGGAGAAGGCAAACCACAGTAAAAAGAGGAGATGTTAAAGGGTCTTGGAGAGATGGGGACAGACGAAAAATATATTCTGTCTTGTTTATGAAACGAACTGCCACCACCCATGAAATAAGTCTGGGCCAGAATGGAGGGACAGGAAGTACTGGAAAGATAAGTTTTCCCCGATACTTAACCCTATGTTCAATAGACTCAGATGAGAACAAACCAGATACTGTAAATGAGAAGTCAGTCCAAGTTCTCAAATTAGAGGGACTGTTTGGGAAATACCCATACCAAGCAAAGACCCAAGATCCTGATCAAGGACTTCAGTTATTTTGGTTCAAGAAGTTAAACGTGTTCAATAAAGTCCTTGTTTTCAAAACACTTCAGTCTTTGAGTGGTCTATCCTCTACCGCACTCGTAACACTATAGAAATAAGATCATGGTAAGTAATTTCCCGTTCAATGGATTGCCTTTCTCCTGCAGATTCCTCATCAGATAGACTCCCAAAGCAGTATCCGTGATGGAGGTGGGATGAAGGTCTCTTATAGGAGGATGTTTTGTAAAACCGCAGGATAGTATAACAGGCAATTACAAGTGTGTAAATACAAGAAGCCCTGGCAGGAGAGTAGATCAGGCAACTACAACTGTGTGAAATAAAGGAGGTCCTGAGTAGAAACATCAGGACTAGAAAAAAGGATTGTGTTAACCAGGAGAGACGGAGCAAAACCCTGGCAGAAAAGTATACCAGGTGTCCTGAAAGAGACAAAGATACAAAGCCAGATTGTTTTGTTTGTCAGGGTTGTTGCTGGCCAAGAAAGGTAAAGGAAATGTTTGTGAAACATCTGAGAGTAAAGAGGAATCCCGGGGAAGGGAACCACCCTCTGGAGCAAAGACATTTATCCTTGAAGAACTTGCACTGGAGCCATTGATGATTCTTTTTTAAACATTTTTCTAAACGACCTAAGTAAGGTTAAAGACATTTCGTTCTTCACCTTAGAATTTAGTTTATAGTTTGAGGGTCAGAATAGAATTTTGGACACAGTACAGTTTTGTTTTGGACATTCTGGCACGGACACATCCTTAGTTTTGCTTTAGATAGGAAAGTTCCTTTTGAAGCAGGGTCTGAGAGACATTTTTCCAACCCCTTGTATTTTCAATATAAGTCTTTAACCAAAATCATGGCTTTGGGTCAGAGTTTCATTCCTGACTCCTCACAACTTACACATACAACTGTGGGTGTTTATAGCATTGTTTTACCTCATTTTCTCTCATCTATCTTCCCCTTACCTTTCCACAACTTCTACCTAAACCTCTTCCCTCCCCCATTGGTTTCCTCGCGGTGAACTGTTATGTAGCAATCAGGAACCCATGCCAACCAAGGTGGGAGGGTCATTGTCAGGATTCCTACCTGGATTGCTAGGTGATCTTCTGTCCTGGGAACTGTTTTTTCCAGGGTCCGCGATCTAGTTCCTCTGATAACATCCATAGTTTTGTAAAGATAGGGTCTGTCTCTGTGGTAGGCCAGTCTGGGGCTGAAAAGGAATCAGACACATGATGGACCTACCTCAGATGACAGCCAGGTTAATAGGGGGAAACCCTTTCTGGGTATAAAACCCCCAGGAAATGTTGTCTCTCGTAGCATAGTTTAAGGATTGCATGGTATCAAGAACAGACAGCACATGATCACAGTTGAAGGGTGTTTATTAAACTGTATAAGTAGAGTGGAAAAACACCTAATATAAACCTAAATCTAAGATGAGAGTAAGCTACGTCCATCGAATCAAAATAAGGCAGTCCTAGTGGGGTCTTGTCAAATAAAATGGCCTATATTAATAAAAACATATTGCCAATCCTTACGCTAAATACAAAAGAGCATGGGATAGGGCTCACAAGAAAGAAAATAAGCGTTTGTAAATGATAAGTCAGGATGCAGTAATCGTGGTCTCCCTTCCCCACGTTTTGAGCATGGGACCTGGTGGGACTCTGGAGCACAGCACACGCTTGAGCTTCCCCAGCATGAGACGACAGTTCTGTTCTTAGCTATCAGGACCATCGATGGCCAAGTCTCTTTCTCTGTCAAAAGTCTCTTGCCTTCGAGGACCTGATGGGTTCAAAAATAAAAACAAAAACGTCCTTTCCAGTGGTACGTTGGGTGATGCCTTTTCACCCCTGGATCCTCCTCTTCTGAGTTGAGATCTCTAAACCATTTGTGGCGATATCAGGACCTTCGGAGGTTAACTTTACTGCTTCCGATGGCCTTATGGATTCAAAATAAAAAAAGTTCCTTTTTGAGTGGCGCTTTAGGGGATGATTCTTCACCCCTGGGTCCCCCTCTTCCGGGCCTCAGACCCCTCATGAATATCTTCCTCCCTCCGTCAGGTTCACTCTGGCTTGTATTCTAAAATGATTTCTCTGTTGCATTCACCCCAACGTGCTGTTGGGGTGAAGGCTCATCACCCCTCGATCCCTCTCTTGTGGGTGCTGATCCCTCTCTTTTGTTTGCCTCCCTCCATCGGGTTCACTACGGCTTTTCACACAATTTCCTTTGTGATATTCACAAATCTTAATGTCTTAAACGGTTCACTGTGGACAACCCTCTGCCTGGGTCACTTTTGTCAACACACCATTCTTTCCACTTTCTTACGATGTGGGATTCACATCCTTTAGCTTTACGATCATCTGCCAAAGACTTTGAACTGTACAGAGGATTTTACAAGACCCCCGTATGACCAATTTGACCCTCTTCTTACCTGTCCCAAGGGCTTCTGGTAACAGTAGTTTCAACAATCTGGTTATCGCCCAGAGATTCTCGAGTGAACACCCATGTGGTGTCTAGCTCCTCTGCAGCTGGCTTTCCCCTTTCACATTAACAGTTCTTTGTTCTTTCGGCTATCAGCCATTTGCTACTTTTGCTCAACAAAGTTTGGTTTCTTTATCTGTTCTCCCCTCGACTCACTGGCTGAGATGAACCACCTGGCCTTCTTCGTATCGGGAGTCAAGGCTGGTACCACAGAAGCAGGCGTCTCACTCTGTTCTGCTTATTAGTGTAGGCACGCTCTGTGTACCGTTGACATCTGCTGCAACCCACTTGGGGTATTGTTTGCAGTCTTACGATTCCTTCTCTGGAGGATGCGCATGCCTGGGTTGGAAAGGGCAAGGATGCTTCTCTCCTTGTTGGCCTTTCCGCGCTCGCCCCCTTTCTCCTCCGATTGAACTGCCGTGCCTGGATAGCTGTCTCGCTGTGCAGTCTGCCTGCTCGACTTGTCCTCTCTTGCTCCACCTTTTATCCCTGTGGGGAAGGGTAAGGGCTGGTTGGTTGGGGGGGGGGGGGGGCAGGTGTGTGTGTGTGTCTGAGAGAGAGAGAGAAAGAGATATATTCTGGTTAGCTGCCTGACCTTGCCTGACCCTTGTGGTGGGGCATGTCAGGTAGACGGCTTGGGTGTTTGTCCACCGTCTTTCGTGGTGTGCAAAGCGGTTCATGTCGGAAAAAAGGGGGGAGGGGAGTGTTTCAATATCCTACAGGGTAGGATAAAGAAAAGTTGTTATAAGAAGGGCGATACCACGTCTCACCCATCGTTGTCCTACTTCCACTCCCTGAAGGCACCCCCATCCAGGTGATCCTCCCTCACTGGTCCACCCCCAGGAACTGTATCCAATAGCGATGGTCGTGTCCTGGCCACCAGGATGGCAGATCCTCGGGACTAGTATGTGAGACACCTTCAGGTTTCTCACAGTAGATAAGCAGTTGCTGCGCAGTTCTCGGACCCCACGGTCCACACACGACAGGTCACGCCACCACCTCTACATTTCCCTACTTCAAGTGCACCGGCTCCCAGTCGACTCGCAAGACGCAGTCAGGGTGTCTCGCTGCTCGGCTCTGCTACAATGGAGAGCTGCCTCGGTGCAGTCTCCCAAAGCCCAGTTTCAACCTTCTGGGCTTCTCATCAGTGTCCTCACTCGTCGGGTTCTTCTTCCGGATTCAGAGCAGAACAAAGTGCTTCTTTGCTCTTTGGTTTAAATAGCGGGGACTGCCCTAGCGTAATGTCAGTTTGTCAAGACATGGTTTCAGACTGTATCCTAGGTAGATAAGGTAGATAAGGTTTGGTTGGTGTTATTACCCTGTGGTGTCAGGAGTTAAAAGGGCTGTGTCACGTCCTTATTCCCAGGAGGGGAGTTGCTCCCAATGAGGAACTCCTGCATGTTCCCGCATGTTACCACCCCTGGGGGGACAATTGGTTAGTGGTCGCACTACACTAGCCTCATGGAAAGGTTCTCACCTCTGGGAAGAAGTGACGCCATCAGGAGGATCGTCACAGTAGTGCATTTTCCACATTCTGACGATAACCAATGTATTGCACTTAGAAGAATTTTTAGGGTAGCAAATGTGTTGCATCTAGACTAATTTCTGAGGGTAGTCAATGTTTTGCATCTAGACAAACTTCTGAGGGTATCCAATGTATTGCACATAGATGGATTTCTGAGGGTAGCCAATGTATGCCATTTTAGATACATTTTTTAAGGTAGCCTATATATTACTGTTAGATGAATTCTTGATGTTAGTCAATGGGCCTCATTCTGAGTCCGGCGATAACCAATGGCGGTAGTAGCGCCTTGGTCGGCACCGGACCCGTACCGGCACCGCCCTGGTGGAATGAGAAATTACCACCCTATTCCCATTCCCCAGGGCTCTTCCCCATTCCCAAATGAGCCCCCATAGGACTCAATGGGAATGGGGAAATTGCAAATAACGGTGACCGTACTTTACGGTCACCGTTATTGGCTAAAGAGCCCCTTTGCGCCCTCGTCCCTAACGCCTGCTAAAAGCAGGCGTTAAGGACGAGGGCGCAAAGGGAACTCGGAATGTGGCGGTAAGGCATTACCGGCACCGGTCTCGTTAACGGTGACCGGTATCCCTTACCGCCATACTCGGAATGAGGCCCAATGTTTTGAATCTAGTTACATTCCAGAGTGAAGCCAAGAAATGTAATCTAAGTGAATTTTACGCTGCACCCACAATATTAAACTACGTACATTTATTTAGCCATGCCTTGCATTCACCCTCTCTCAACTGCATCTATCACAGAGGACATGCAGTTACGCATCAAGGTCCACGCTTATCGAAACTAGCCGAAGGCACTGCCATCCACCCACACGCATCTACTATCAGGCACCACTCTAGGACACTTTGCACAACACATCTGCCATAACAATGCAGCTATCCCCCACAATAAAAATTCAGTCTAACTGCACATATAAGGATTCTCCTGCTCACACACACTCTCCAGACTACCTCTCAGCACCCATCCACTACATGCACTACTCTAAGACACATTGCACACCAGAACTACCATTAGAATGCAGCTACCCCACGATACAATTCGATCTAGCTGCACAAAGCACACAATGTCTCTCCTGTTCTTGCATGCTCCCCAAACTACCTCTAAGCACCCATCCTCATGCCAGCTCGACATGGGTGGTTAGCAGGGAGTTGGCCACCCCGACCTGCATCCTATTGGCTAAAATGGCCACACATATTCTAAATCTCTATGACAACTTGCCCTACCTGCACTTCTGCCCCAAGAGGCGTTCAACCTACAGTGCGTTGGGACCATACCAATGGTGAAAGGCCCTATACAAATGACAATTACATTAAATTATTTGTTCGCTCTGTTCTGTCTCAAGAAAGGGAGGGTGGCATTTCATTGCACTATGCTTAGCTGTCTTGCCTAATGAAGGAGAGATGTGTCCAAATATGCTTAATTTACCTGTGATGATAGGCACTTGCATCTGGCATCGACCTGAAACCTTCAGAAATCCTTCTCATATAGTGATATAATAATTACACAACACAACACTTGTCTTGGAGAGACCTGCTCACAATTTCGGCATGTAGGTACAACACAAGACATTACTTTAGATATGTTTACATATGCAAGAATTTGTATTTTGCAGTTCCAAGCTCATGAAGTCCAAAGTGGGTTCCCTGGACTAAATCCAGGAATTAAACCCCTGTACATAATGTATAGAATTTATAGTATGCAAATATATTAATAAAGGTTGAGGTGTGCAACCTGTGCCTCTCCAGACCTTTTAGACTACAACTCCGATGACACCTCATCCCCAACTATGCTGGCTAGGGCAGATGGGATCTGAATACAAAACTTCAGGAGAATCAAAGATTGTGCACTGATTAGTGCACTGACAAACAAGCCCCTCCCTAATGCAACTGTATGTTTTTGCTTATTTCACCCATACAGCTCCATTCTACGAACAGTGAATACAATGGAGTACGGCATATTCTGCTATGCAAAAGCAATAAATCTGCCAGTTTTCGACTTTTAAATGTTGCATTGTATGTACATTATATATATGGGTATAAAGATTGTTCTGAAAAAATGCTAGTCTAAAACTAGTGATTTGTACTTTACATACATTTAAATGTTTTGGCTGTCCTTTCCACCACCAACTCAATCTGTGATCACAGACTCTGGCTGGGAGCAGTCGACAAATGTGCATTAAGGAGTGAAATGGCAATCACGATTGCTTTCTTGGGACAGCAAAGTGAATATGCGGGTAAGAGAGGGACCAGCACACAACCGGAGAGGGACAATTCTATGGTGCCTGGATCCTTTACTTTACTTTAATTATTTGCATAGAGCAGCCTTGGACCCATGGGCATGAGGGTGCTGACAAACAAAGAAGCAGGCGGTCAATAAATCACGATACTGATGGGGAGAACTCGAATAAGGAGCTTAAATAGAGAAACCAGAGAGAAAAAGTCAAGCAAACAGCCATGTTTTTAGCTTTTTTTTTTTAATGGTTCAAGCTTATTTTGAAATCTGAGATCAGATGGAAGATCGTTCCAGGCCTTAGGGGCCACAACTGAAAAGGCACCCTTTTCTGGCTTCCTGGTTCTGCATTTCGGGATTACTAGAAATTCTGATTATTGGATCTAAGAGCTCTGCTGGAGGCCTTTTCCACAATAAATTCCTGCAGGTACCTTGGCATGATGCCCAGTGTACACTTGAATCTGATCACTAGTAGGCAAAAACGTATTCGCACATCCACTGGCAGCCAATGCAAAGCTCTTCTGGCCTCTGTAACATGATCACGTCTAGACAAGCCATGACCACCTTCACAGCACTATTCTGTATCATTTCCAATCTGTTAACTTCTGCAGTGCTGAGACCAGCCAAGAGACTACAACAATAATCTAATTTAGAACCAATAATGGCTCTTGCTAAAGTCTCTGCATTAGCCTGTGTTATAAGGGGAATGCAGATGAGCTAGAAGTTTAATGAAATAAGCAGCGGACGATACCAAACTTCCTACATGGGCCTTCATGGTCAGACATTGGTCGAAAGTAACCCCTAATGATTTAACTTTCTTAAGGGAGATGATCTTGACATCCCCCAATTGAAATTCTTCATAGGAAGCGTGAACTTCGAGCCAACAATCAGTAGTTCGGTCTTGGACCTGTTAAGAGCCGTTCCAGATCATCCAATTTTCAATACTGCATAAGCGTTATTCAATTGTGCTTCATCTTGGTCATGATAGCCTGACAAAGGGACGACACACTGCGTGTCGTCAGCAAAGTTAGTGAACCAAATTCCTTCCTGTTCCAGTAAGGCAAAGAACCATAAAAATATTGTACAAACAGAGGGAAATGCAAGCCCCCTGTGGAGCACCAGATTCGATCGGTACTGCAGTGGCCTCTGCTATCTCAGAACAAATTCTACTCTCTCGGTTGTTGAGAAAAGATGCAACCCTGCGAGTAGCAGCTGGTGAAAAGTTTGCCACTTCCTCTAGCCTGGAGACTAATAAGGGATGGTCTACCAGGTCGAACGCAGCTGTGAGATCCAAGAGCATAAGCATAGATGAAAGTCCTTTATCCATTCGCTCAAGAAGCCTAGATTTTTATTCCAATAGCGCAGTCTGTGCCGTGGACCTATTCTAAATCCGGACTGACGACAGTTCAAGACGGGGTGATTATTTAGGTGTTGGGCAATTTCAAAATCTTCAGAAGGAATGCCATAGTTGTACTAGGCCTATAATTGAATGGTTCTTCCACAGATAGGCCTGTTTTGTTTTAGTAAAGGGGTCACCCAAGATTGTTTAAGATCTGCCGGCACGAGGCCCTCCATGAGCGAGGCATTCACAAATTTACAGATTGCTGTGAGCAGAGTCGGAGGGCAGGTTTTTATAAGGGCCAAACATGGGTCGCCTTTACAACTAGTGGTCCTAAAGGTGCACTAAATAGTCCAGTTAAAGGGTTGATGCAAGGGTATCAGCTTAAAGTCAGGTGTGAACTGGAATTCGAGAGTGTGATGAATCCGATGGTATCATCACTTCTTTTCCAGCGGTGACCTCTCCCCCATGGGGCCAAGAGACGGCAGCTGCTACCTTATTTGTTTTTTATTTATTTTTTGCTTGTTAGGCACTTATGCAGTAACAAACTGTTTCAAAGTGCCAACAGGGCAAAAGGAGGGAGCAAGGGAGTAAAACACATTTAAAAGAACTATATTTAAAGCAGTGGAGGGAAGGAAAAAAGGACAAGCCTACTATGCCGTGTGAGTGTTCAGAATGTGCAGGTGCAACAAGAAAGAGGGTAGAGGGGGGTAAGTGCTGGGGTGTCTGGGCTCGTGGGTTAGTCACAGATGAAGTGCGTGGTATGATTAGTGCAACGCGGCAGGAGCTACGCTAGGTGCAAGAGCAAACCTCCAGGGTGGAGGGTGTGCCGAGGCAAGTGCTGAGGGTAGACAGGAGCTGGGGCAATTGGGTGTGGGCTGTCAGGGGCCCTGCGGATGATGATGTCATTGAAGGCATATATGTATCACACGCAGCGCCCGTTTTCTTCAGTTCTGTTTTTGGAACGGAAGCAGTAATAGCATGGGAAATTCTACTGAGGGGTAGGATGGGAGGGCGATGAGGAATACGTGGGAGGAACATCCAGTCGAAAGAACGTTACCCGGGGTAAGTAACTTGTTCTTGGAATGGATTGTGTCCGTCAACGTTTTCCTCATCCTTGACAGACTCCCACAGCAGTATTTGATAGAGTAGAATTTGATTTTATATGTTTTCTGTCTTAGCAAAGGTACCATCCTGAAGCGAGGGAAGATTCCAGGCAATAATGCTTTGTGAATGTGTGGATAGTAGACCACGTTGCTGCTTCACAAATGTTTTTAATTGGTACGCCCCTTTGTAGGGCTGTAGAGGTAGCCATGGCCCTTGTGGAATGGGCCATTAAAACCTCTGGTGGTTCCTTCCCTGCCAACCTATAACATTCTGAAAAGGCCAGAATTATCTATCCGAATAAGGTCTGCTTGGAAACAGCCTGACCCAGTGTATGCCCCGTATATCCAATGAAAGGTTGGTCATCAATACGTACTTTTGACATTCTAGATATATAAAAGCTTAACAATCAATGAGGGGCTAACCTATCTAGTCTTTCCTCCTTCTTACTAGGATGAGGTGGGTGATAGAAAGAAGGTAGAACAATTTTCTGTCCTATATGGAAATCAAAATAACAAAGGGCTTCTGGCTTGGCCCTGATCTACCCAGGTAGCTTTGAAACTGTTTATCAAAATGATCAGGGTTATTACCCTGATCATTTTGTTATACAGCTATATGGAAATCAGAAATGATTTTGGGCAAAAATGAAGGTTTGACCCTTAGAACAACCCTATGCTTGTGGAAGATAGTAAAGGGTGGCTTGGACGAAAGTGCCTGCAACTCGCTCACTCTACTGGCTGATGTTAGAGCTACCAATAAAATGGTTTTATAGGTTAACAACCTTAAAGGACATGAGTGTAAATGTCAATAGGTGCACACATTAGAAATTTTAAAACCAAATTACGGTCCCAAACTGGAACCTGGAACGGAGATGGGGGGAGGGACAAATTGGTGATCCCCTTAAGAAATTGTGTCACCAATGGAATGTTGAAGAGGGAACATTCCTATGACGAGCGCTTAAAGATGGACAACGCCGCCAAGTAGCCTTTAATAGTACCTATCTGGAGCCCCAAAGCGGCTAAAGATAGCAGAAAGAATAAGACATCTGGTGTTTTACATACAAAGGGATCTACATTCTTATCTCTGCACCAGTCGCAGAATTTATTCCAATGGCAACGGTACAGGGACTTTGTTGCTGGCCTTCTGGCCGAAGGCAAACCTCCATTACGTCATCCCTTTCTAGAGCATCACCCCAGATCACTTATCGCAAAGCCAAAAACTTAAAGCAAATACTAAGTCCATCTCATTTCGTACATCACAATACATCCAAAGGAATAACACAACTGTGAAATCTCTCCAAACTAACAGGAAATTACAGATGCAGCACTTGTACCACGTGTCAATATTCTGAAAATGGTCTCACAACAATAAAAATGCCTAACGGCACAGACTACAAACTAAAAGATTTTATCAATTGCAAGTCAAAATACATCGTATATGTGGTGAAATGTCGATGTTTAAAAATATATGTAGGCAGCACAACCCGGCCATTGAAAATAAGAATGGCAGAACACATCAGAACCATCAAAAATAAAGATTCCAGATACCCCCTGGGTCATCATTTCCTAACAGAACACACAGAAACATGTTTGAATAAAATCATAATTTTATGGAATTGAAAAAATAGAGACACCACCCAGAGGAGGTAATATTGAAAAAATATTGAGACAGAGAGAGGCCTACTGGATATGCTCATTGGACTGCTGTCACACTGGATTGAAATTAAGACACAGAATTGGGACACTTTCTATAACCAACTAGAAGAGCACAGACCACCTTTTTCATCATTTGACTGGACACACGACCTGAGCTGGTAATAAGCAGGTGGACAAGCAACTCTTATGCCAATTTGCCGGAATACAGAGCCAATTGAAATTAACCCGATTTTCAAATACATACCTATGGAGGAATGCGATAGACACTTAAGTAATTTATATAACTTTTGTTCTCAAATTATTCTGTAGAATACAAAAAGTTATTTTAACACAATACAGATGATGCGATTACACCGTACTATTTACTTTTTTGCATGAAAATAGTCAGGTTCGCATAACTTCCCAGCACTTGCTCTGCACTTACCTCGCACTTGCCACCAGCTGGCCCTTTTTATTTATTATTTATTATTTTATTACGCTACTTCCTTGTACTGCACTTCCCCCCCACCTCCTCCCCCTGCACTTTCTCCTTTTCCCCTTACCTCTGCACTTGCGCAATCTGAATGACACCTGGCCTAGTAAGATCGTTTGTCTGTCTTCCCCCTGTTTCCCTCCCTCCCTGCCTCGTCGCGCCTTGAAACACTTGTGTATAGGCGCGTTACAAATACCATATCATATCATATCATATCATAACTTAGCAACAATCCTTTTCAGCAATTGATATATCCGGCTGAGCGATTTGAAATTGAATTAGAAATAGCAGATAAAAGAGGCAATTAAACACAGTTACGCTGAGTAGACACCAGCACAGTAATTCATACCAATTCAAGATGGTGGACCACGCGCAGTAACGTTGTATGCGCGTAATTACGTGCCGACGTCACGCCGCTCTATTTATATGCAGGTTTTTTGTTTAACTGTAGCTCTCCAGATAAGAATAATGACACCGCCGAAAGGTTTTGCTAATCTATTTTCAGGTAAGAGACTTGACTGTGGTTATTAGTAAGAATATTCTAATAATTTCGCCACCATTTGCAACAATCAAACACAGGCGAGAATTTCCATTATAATTAAAAGACGCCACTTATTTGACTTATTTGACTTCTTGAAATGGGTAACCACAACACAGAGGTCGAACTACAAGAACCGCCTCAGTGACAGCATGCTTTGCACCAACATGAGTTAATTTCATGCAGAAAAGTAAGTCGATGAATGACACAAATTAGTTTTTGCTTTATACTTACGTTTATAATCATGTCAGACGGACCATTTCAGGCCGTTAAGAATCGTGACCAAGATACTGGCATCAAATATTCATTGAGAGACTGCCTCGTAGACGTGGATGTTTTCTTTATCGGCACCATTGATATAACTGGGGCACTCAGCATCGATGGCACAGCTGGCAAAGCTGGCGCAACTGCTGTCAAAGTCTTCGGCGTCGAAGCCGAGGGTTTGGCAGGCATTGAAGGCGCCGCCGGGTTGGATGGTGTCGATGACCTCAAATTGTGTTTAAGGCTCGAATGATCCTTCAATATTACATCGGATGGAGGCCTCGAGGGCTCACTATGCGGATCGGACTTTGTCGAGGGCGTGCAGGATTTGGAACAAGCCCTTTCCTTCCTGGTTTCTTTCGAAGGCACGCTAGGAGCATGGCTTGGTTTTTGCTTTTTGAAAATTTTAAGCATCTCAGCCCTGAAGGCCTCCCACTCGGCTGCAGAGGATTTCTTGTTTGGACAAGCCACTCTTTCTGGGGAAGCGTCCGATGACGAAGTCAATGAAGGTGACCTACAGTGTCTTCTCTCCGACTTCTTCAAGAACGAAGAAGAATGGTGTGAGCCACTCCTTGATCTGGACCACTTGGCCTTTCCTCCTCTCTCTCGACTCGTGAGTCAAAGGCTTCATGGTTCAGGTAGGAGACTTAGGTATTTTGCCTACCTTCAGCTTCCCCGTC